>NC_088684.1:98489679-98792104 GCF_028017835.1 Emys orbicularis
CTTTGTTTAAGGGGTCGTTCGCTCTTGGGACTGAGAGGGACCAGACATCAATCCAGGTTCTCCCCATCTTTCTAAACAAGTCTCTCATATTTCAAACTTGTAAGTAAAAAGCCAGGCAAGGCGTCTTAGTTTTACTTTGTTTTCTCAACTTGTAAATGTACTTTTACTAGAGTGTTTATCTTGTTTGCTATACTTTGAACCTGGGCTAGAGGGGGGTCCTCTGAGCTCTTTAAGTTTGATTACCCTGTAAAGTTATTTTCCATACTGATTTTACAGAGATGATTTTTACCTTTTTCTTTAATTAAAAGCCTTCTTTTTAAGAACCGGATTGATTTTTCCTTGTTTTTAGATCCAAGGGAGTTGGATCTGTATTCACCAGGAGTTGGTGAAAGGAAGGAGGGGGGGGGGGGGGAGGGTCAATTTCTTCTTGTTTTAAGATCCAAGGGATTTGGATCTGTATTCACCAGGGAATTGGTGAAAGGTTTCTCAAAGCTTCCCAGGGAAGGGAATGGTGGCAGCAGACCAGAACTAAGCTGGTAGTTAAGCTTAGAAGTCCTCATGCAGGCCCCCACACTTGTACCCTAAAGTTCAAAGTGGGGATACAGCCTTGACACACATATACAGTGACTGTGTACAAGAATGTGGGATCTTGTGGTCACAACAGATATGGAAACATTTTGCAAGCATGTTTTTGGACAATTGTAAAATTATACATAGTGACAATATTACAAAAAATCACAATAGGAGTGGACAGAATCACTTTCTTATACCATTGTAATTGTCAAATAGATTTAAACAGAGTTCATATTTTAGGAAAAAATAATTATAGCGTATATATGCTATGTGTGTCATACTGGTATTGGAATTTAGCTACTATGATGGTGGATGCACTAGAAATAGCATGGATGGAAAGTTTCACCTGAGGAGGAATATTTATTAGGAAAAGATAAACATTTGAAAATTAGATTTTATTGTATAAACAATGGGGCAGTGTGTTGGGGTGTCCACCCCACACAAGGCCTGGAGGAGGTAAGGTGGCTAGTTGGGCCAATTAACATCCCAGGTTGCACCTGGAGGAGGAGCCAGGGAGCAGGGAATTAATTAGAGACAAAGCTCAGTTGGGCATAAACAGGAGGGGCCTTTATAAAGCCCAGAAGCTGAGCTAAGCTGGGGGCTGCAGGGAGAAGGTTTGTAGTCACCCTCCCTCAAGCCAGGGAGAGAAGGGCATACTCAGAGGAGGGTGGAGAAGGAGCCTGATAGAGGCAATTTAGGAAGTAGCTCAGGGGAAAAGCAGCAAGGTGTAGGCTAGGGTAGACTGTGGCTGCTGATGAGAGGGTCCCTGAGTTTGAACCTGGAATAGAGTGTGTGCCCAGATTTCCTTACCTGCCATTGAGGCAGTGGCACCAGCTGGGCAGTGAGCAGGAAGACTGCCTGAGTCCATTTGTCAAGAGAGACTGTGGTGCACCAGAAGGGGGGAAACATGCCTAGTGGCCTAGCTGGAGGGCCAAGTCTCAAAGAAGGAGCACCTGGAGTTGCAGAGATGGACGGAGAGACTGCCAGAGGAGGGTGTAGCACCTGGAAAGAGCTAATTCCCAGAGCAGCCAGGAAGAGGCCCCATGTGTGGTGAGTGAACTCTGTGACAGGCAGTCACAGATAGACTAGTGAAAATAGACAAGAGTAATATTATACACTGATGAATGCTACTGCCTTTCTTTAATAGTTGACTGTTAACGCTGACAATTTTATGAAATAAACCCAAAGTCATCCATTGCTATCATGTATGTGATGAAGTTTGGGTCTTAGTGCTAATACAATACGCTGATTCATACAATACGATACACTGCCAATACAATTCACAGCTTCTTTCCATTGGCTTCTGTGGGAATTGGATCAGGGCCTCAGTGAAACATAGTATAGAAGTACAGCATAATAGAGGACTGTTGTTGAGGTAAATTATTCAGAGCTAGAGTTGGAATGATGGGAGTGTTTTATTTAACATGGAGGAATGAAGGAATATTTAATCTTTGGGTTGCACTCATTTTCCTTGTTCACAGATAAAAGCTTATATCCAGCACAAAATCACCAGACATCTGAATTGCTAAATCCCTGAAGGCTGCCTATTTTGATTTCCTAGCTGTTTGACATACTCCTAGGCAAAATATCACCCTATGATGGAAGCTCACTCAGTTAAAAATGGTAATGTGATCTCTTGGAGCCTGACCCAAAGCCCATTCAAGTACACGGGAGTCTCTCCACTAACTTTAGTGATCTTTGGATCATTATTTAGGACCTCTGATTACGATTGGTCCCTGGGTGGGTTTGTGTATATGGAATGGAAAAAAAGGGAGAAATCCAGGCTTTTTTGAAGATGAGAGTTCTGCCATTGACTTCAGTGGGACTGGCATTCCACACAAGGAAGCTTCTTCCCTCCTCTTGTGGAATTTTTAAAATGATTATGATGAAGTACATCTAGAGTACTGGATAGGGTCTTCTGAATAAATAAACTGATGATAAATAAAAAGCAGAGTTGACAATTGGGTCTTGTAAACTAAGTCTCTTGCACAAAGTAAGAGCCACCATCCTGGGTCAGAGAAAAACAGCTAGATAGGCAGGATCACAACCACAACAGGAGGGAACCAGGAATGTCTACATATTAGATTTGGTTGAGAAATACAAAATCAATTTTTATTGGTTGAGAGATATATTTTGCAGAATGTCAGTAAATTCAAATGCATCTGTTTTTTTTTTTTACAGCAGTTTATTTTTGCACACTTTCTACAGACTTTTTTCTAAGAAACAACATTTTTTTTAATTTTCACAGTCAGAAGTTTTGTGAACTGGACAACTCAAAATGGAGGGGAAAAAACATGCCATGGGTAGAATTTTCAAAAGCTCTGAAGTGACTTAAGAGCCTAAGTCCTGCTAACTTTCAATGAAAGTTAGGCACACAACTGTCACTTGTGCCTTTCAAAATTTGCCCTGAGGCTTCCAAATGTCTGTGTCATTTCTAGAAATGACTTAGCCTATGGCTAAGCTGGACAATCAAAACTGGCAGTATGAAAAATAGAAACATGAAAAGTGGAACCAAAACACACATCACAGAATAACCAACAGGCTACATTTCTTTTATTTAAAGTTTCCATCAAAACTTTTTGAGAAAAAATGAAAATTGGGGGAGGGGGAGATCTTTGAAAATAAAGATTTTCAAAAATGCTAAATTTTGGCAATTTATCTTCAAAATGTGAATGATTCCTAGTGCATAATTATGGGGACAATTCAGCCTGATGAAATTGTCCACACTATTACAGCCTTCCTTCAAGATGCATGATGTGTTATTTACATTTATTATTAATTTGCTACATGAAACTTTCCTCAAACTGTAACTTTCTCTTTTGCTTGGTGAAATAATGTATATATATTTTTTTCCGGCTTGAAATGCTGCAAATGAAATATTAGTTAGGAAGTTGAGTGCAATCTCAGGTTTCTCTCAGCAACTCTAGGGAATAATGTTTGAGAGACATAACACCATCACATTCTAAAGGGGAAAGCAAAGATGACCTCATTTTAATGATCTGAATCTCAGGGAAAAAAATTGCCAATTTTACTGCATTGTGGAAAGAGGAAGAAATGCTCTCTGCACAGTGGGAAATTCCTCTCACTTTCATATTTCTAATTCCAGGCAGCATGCTGTCTGCTCCAAAGAGCAAGAAAACAAATGCTAAGCTTTAATCAGAATCATATTGGCTGTGTAGGGACTTTCAGATCACTTGCCCATTCCTAACAATGTCATGCAGATTCCCTTCAGAATATCAATGCAGAGACCTTTGCCCTTGCTGTGAAGAAAAGGTTGCAAAATACTGAAGATGAGCAGCAAGTCCAGGTGAAGCTAACACTCCTTTTTGTGTTAAGGGGGGGGGGGGGGGAAGAGGTAAGAGTTTTACTCTAATTTAATTCTTTAATGAAACTAAAAATTAGAATCCCTGTAGCATAGAGCTAACCTTTCTCTAAGGTCAAGCAATTCTTTTCTTCAACTGTGTCGTGGTTAACACTGCAAGCTTACAGCTATCTGAAGAGTGGCTTAGAGCCCTTAATAAGAAATACAGTTCTGAATTTGTCAGACTTTATACAGCTAGTTTTTTAAAAAGTCTTTGCTTCTGAATATATACAGGTACTAATTAAAAACAATAACAACAACAACAAAACCAAAAAACCTGAAGTGTTCCATGCATCCCAATATCTATTTCGTTTTAAGAAACATTAATATATTTCAGCACTATTATCAAACTGCTAGCAAGATCCTCACTGGTTTAAAATGGCATAGCTCCTTTGACCTTCACTGGAATTATGATGATTTAAACCAGTTTAGGATTTTGTCTAAAAACTTAACTTTTCTTTTAAACAGCTTTAATTTAGGAAAGAAATTGAAGTTGTGCTTCCATTACAGGAGGAAGCTAAAATGTCCCTAGATGTCTGCTATTTCTATTAATTGGGAGTAATCAGAAAATCTAACTAGTCTTATTAGTAAGAACAGTTGACTTGTGTGTGCATGTGTGTGATGTCCTGTCCCTTTAAATGCTTGAACACTTCTGCCCTCTCCCATGCAAAGCCTCTCTTGCATGTTAGTTTCAATTTTGCAGTCAGACCAATAAAGTTACCCTCACAGTTGACAGCTCCCTCTGTGTCTGTCTATCCCCTTCTTTGATGGATCCAAATATCACATTTGGTGATGAAGGATTTCTATCTCCTGGGTGTCCACTGGTGCCTCTGCCAGGAAGAAGGAATACTAAGCAAATAATGCTATTAAAAAAAAAACTAAAAAACAAACAACAAAAAAAGAGAGAGAGGAAAAGTTCACCTAGTGGAACAAGGTGACAGATTGCTGCTGGGACAGCATGAACTAGAGAGGGGGAGTTGGCATTAAAATCAAAGCAAAGGAATAGTTTGCTGCCTGGAGCTACTGCGACCAAAGCAGTGAGGGGGAAGTAAGCAGTTATATTGGTTGACCATGTGCAAGCAGTCAGACAAACAGCTTGGCTACACAGCCTCAGTGCACACTAGCACAGGTAACCCAAGTATAGCCAAAGGAAGAATTTTGCAGCATTGGCATGCAGCCAGAAGAGGCAGATCGAGCACAGATACAAAAAGAAACCAAACCAAAACAAAATCAACCAGTTTCTCTGTGGCAGAGAAGACATCCAGGAGGCATGAAATCCAACAGAAGAGCAAAGAAAAGGCAATTTTTGTGAACTGCAAAATCATGAGTGGTGTACCTCAAACATTTTGAGCCATTTGTAACCTTCAACACCATTGCAGATGGACGAGTTTCAACCTTGCTGAGAGTGATGGGTTCAAAGGCAAATGGACTGCTGCATGATCCTTTATTTCCTATAACTGCCTTGTACACCACAATTATTGCAGTAATTCAGGCACATTTTTCTCCTAACCCATAGATGATAACAGAATGATATCAGTTCCATCAGTGGAGAGTCCGTAGCACAGTTTGTTGCTGCTCAAAGGAAGTTGTCAGAGCATTGTCAGTTTAGACAAGCATTTAGTGATGCCCTGAGCAATCAACTAATCTCTGGATTATGCAATGACAAAATCTGGAAGAAGTTACTGACTGTATCAGTGCTTGCATTCAAATATGTGGTTGAAATAACTGCAGAGAAAGATTCTCTGGAATTTAGTGTGAATTGAAGTTCATCTCCTGAATTGGTGAGAAACAACCATAGGAATGTAAGGAATTTCTGTGTGGCCATTATGCACAAACTACATATGCTGGGCATACCAGGTTATTTGCAGGAAGTGCCAGAAGAAAGGACATATCGCTGTGACCTGTCACACAGTTCAACAATCACCAAAACAGAGCAACTGTCCATAAAAGAAGACATCTATGAAGACTGAACTTAAAAAAGGATGGAAGTTAGGAATTCATAAGGTGGAAGAAGCCTAGTTCTAGTGACACTGATCAAGTTTTTTCACAAGCTGGAGTCAGAGATGGCACCTGGGTTGCACACCTGATTTGAAGGAATTCCTACAAGAAAGGAGCTTGATATAGGGCAGGCATTGATTTCTGCACCTATAACCAGACTATCACAAGTTACTCTAGAAGGAACCTCCACAGTTTTGAAGATTTATACTGGAGAAAAGTTGGTCCCAAAAGGGATGCTCCAAGTGAATGTTCTGCTAGATGGACAATCAGTCATTTTAGCCTTGTATGTGATTGAAGGAAAGTATCCAACATTATCTGGAGAAGGTTAATTGGATGGAGATCAAGGTGGTCACAAAAACATCTTGAAATCTTCAAGGAATACTGGACAGAGTTTTTGAAAGAAAAGTTGGAATGATGAGCAACATGTCAGTGAAGTTCACTAAGTCAAGTCTGACAGCCAGCCAAAATATTGCAACTTCAGGGATGTGCCTTATACTCTGAAGTCTCTGGTGGAAGCTGATTTGAACAATTTCGTGAACACTGGAGTTTTGTCTCCATTTTAGTGGGCTACACTCATTGTTGCAGTGATCAAGAAGGATAGTTGTCTGAATTTGTGGAGATTTCAAAGTGACCCTGAATCCAGTTTTATGTGTGGAACAATATCCACTATCTTGTATAGAAGATCTGTTTGCTACCAGGGCCAGCTCCAGGCACCAGCCGAGCAAGCTGGTGCTTGGGGCGGCAGCTTGTAGGAGGCAGCATTCCGCCCAATCCTAGGGCGGCATGACCGCTTTTTTTTTTTTTTTTTTTTTTGGTGGTGGTCCGCTCCGGCCGCCCTGTAGGGGGCAGCGGCATGGAGAACAGGAGCGCCCTGCAGCAAGCCCGGCAGGGCAGCCCACGTCCTTCCCTCCCCGCCGACCGGAGTGGTGCGGGAGGGGCCGCGTGGCAGTGCCCCGCTGAAGCCCTGGCCGCCCCCCTTCTCTCTCTCCCCCCGCTCCCGCCCCCTCCCCCACCTAGCCTCTGCAGGGCAGGGAGTCCCCCTGCACCCTGGCTCCGGCCGCGCCGCAGGTTTTTTTTGGTTTTTTTGCTTTGCTGTTCTGGCCGCCGCAGTTTTTTTTGTTTTTTTGTTTGCTTGGAGCCGGCCCTGTTTGCTACTCTTAGTGGGAGACAGTGTTTCAGTAAATTGAATTTAATCAATGCATACCTACAAATGGAGATAGATTTATGAGATTCCGGATCACACAGTCAACATGCAAAAATTTATTTTGTTACAACATGTTGCCTTTTGATGTCACGCCAGTGCTTGTGGTTTGTTTGGAGGTCTTCCTTGCTTTCATTGTCCTTGCTTGGTTTGTGGTTTGATTTCTGCAGCAATGGAATATCTGTTTACAATTCAAGCACTCATGTACAGTGGTGATCTGGCAGTGAAGTACTTAATTAGCCAAGCTCCCTTTTTCTAAAGAACAAAGGAGTTTGAGATGTCATAACAAAATAACTCCGCTGAAAAACTTTAGTCTGATATTTAATGAGCAGAATTACAGGAATTCTGAAGTATATTTCCCCCCTAATGTTCATAACATCAAAGGCCTTATGCTCCCCAATGTGCCTGGAGAGAGGGAAGGGAATGGAATGGACACCATGATCAGTCTGGATGACAGGCACTCAGGCCACCATGTGACTTAGGAGGCAGGTCAGCTGTAGGGACTTCAGCCAGGGGGAAGACTGCAGGGACTTAGGAGGCAGGTCAGCTGTAGCAACTTAAGCTGCACTAGCCACTGCCAGAAATTCATATGGAAGATAACTCTGGATCCATGGCCTTTAACCCCACCAAAGGGGAAGCAGTGTGCAGTTGCAAACTGTGGGACCATTCCCCGCACAGCCATGCTCTTGGAATGAGAAAGAGAGAAGATCTAGAAGATGCACAGAAGTGAAGATGTTTCACATGGATTCCCAAAGACTTACACACTTGGAGTGATGATACCACATTGATGCCTTTGTGATGGCTCATGTGCTTAAAGTTAGGCATTTGCTTAAGCACCTTGCTGACCTGAGGCCTTAGGGGAATTTAAACTTTCTTTAGATACATTTATCTACTTCTAGTTATTTCCTTGGGTCACCATAAACGATTGCTCTTTCATGTTCAAACCTTTGTAGATGGTTATCATAGGCTCCATTGGTTGTTTAGCTAAGCTACAGTGGGTGCATTTAAAAAGCTCCTCCCAGTTCTGGAACTATTACTGGTTCTAGTGGTATTTGTCATGAAGTATAGGAAATATTGCTGGAGCTGGTCTCTTTTTTTAGAGATTAACTCTTTAAATGCACCAGTACATACATGTTTGAGTCTTTTAATGCTTCTTCCTACTGTGCAACAATATTTGCAGAATCTCTGGTGTCTCTTTGTTCTTCTCTGTACATACACACCAGTTCCTGCAAATCTTTGATATTGATGCAACAACTATGTGCAGAATTCTACATCAGCCTCAAGAATGCTTTATTGAGAAGGGCACTATCATTTGTGCCAAAATATAGTCTCTACCCAAACAGCTCAAAATTGCACTTTTCCCCCTGCCTTTATGCATTATATGATCATCCTGAAATGAAATGTCACTTCTAGGTGTTTTGGCCTTACTGCTGACTAATTGTACCTGGCCACTCTGCAGGGAGGGGAGGGGTATTGATCACAAGAAGCAGGTATTGCACACTCCTAGTTTCCCTGGGCAGGAAGGTGTGTTTCTGTGTGTGTGTGTGTGTGTGTGTGTGTGTGTGTGTCTGTGCACGAGGTACCATGGTGGCCATACCCCTTTTCCACCTCAGCTAGCCTCCCCAGTCAGATGCACAGAGCAGGGAATGGCACATCATCATAAGAAATAATGAATACTCCCTCTGCAAATGCCTCAAAACTCCAGGAGGACTTTTTGGAAGCACAGTTTCTTTGGAAGCTCTGCCTAGGTCCATACCACTCTGTGCAGCCTGCAATTTGGGTCAGTGGCTGAAAGTCAGAACTGAGTCATAGTGCTTTCTTTATTGAATAGCTATTCCCCCTCTCCCTCCATTGAATAGCTATTTTTTTAGAACATTCGTTCCCAGGTGTGTGTGTCTGCTTTTTGTAAGAATGAATCTCATCAGATTATTTCCTTTCTTAGACCCTTGTGTTATTTCGGTGTCCTTTCTGGTGTTTGCAACACCTGCCAGATTAGTATCAAAAGCTGCTGTGTTTCCTTTTTGCCCTTGGATGCTGCTGTGCTTTGCTCAGAAGAGCAGCACACACCTTTTTATCTGTGTGAACTTGACACGTTTCCAGGAGTCACTTCTTGGTATTTCCCCCTGTGCACAGGGCACACAAAGGGGTAGTTAAGAAGATGGAAAACAGACTAAGTTTAGCTGGAGACAGGACTCACTGAAAATCTATTCATCTTATAACATGAGCTCTACAAAGCATTTTGCGTGCAAGATACCAATGACAAATGTGGCAGGAGGGAGGCTGTCAATATTTTATTTGACATCCATGATACGTACAGAAAATTACCAACATGAGTTTGCTATAATTTGACTACACAGTCGCTCCAAACAATAGTGAGTGTGTGGGGGTGGGGTGGGGAGGGGTTGGTAACATTTGGCAAAACTTTGCTCTGATGATGACATTGTTCTTCATTTTCCTGCAAATATTTTGCAAAATAAAGTCTAACTGCTTATCAGATTTACACTGGTAAAACCCCAGGCAGAACATATCTTGCCATTTTTGTGAGGATGTTTCTGAGTAGGCTGTGTGTGTTTAGTTAAAGTGAGAGAAGGTTAAATTTTGGAAAAGGAGACACTGTTTCCTTTTGTCTTCTACGATTGTAAAAGGTAAAGCCTTTTGTAGGAAGAGAGATAGGATTGGGATGAAAGAAGAAATCTAACTTCTCACCTTTCCTTTGCTTCACACATTATCCATAGGGGCATTTCACAAACCAAATTTTACTTTCTCATACACTTCATTACAAGCTGTACTCCAGGCATTCTTTCAGGACACAACAAAATTCTCTCACCTCTATTGACCTGTAAAATTGCATCTACATGCCTAGGGAGACAACAATGCTGAAGATCAAGGTCAATTCAAATCACATATATGCTTTCTCTTACTACTTTCTGCTCTTTTCTCAGTCTTGGATGTTGGGACTCTGACTGCCCCCTTTTATTACAGTGAAAATAATCCCCGCAAAGACAGTTATTGTCATTGTCAGTTAATCATATCCTTATTTCACAAAGCCTCTAAGACCAATTCAACTAACTTCTCTCTCACATTATTATTAGGGACACCTAACTCCAGGTGTAACCAGGTTGAACATTCTGTTGGTCCTCAGAGGTATTCTCAAAATACTCTCTGGTTAATCAGGAAAGTAAAAATATCATGCTAGTGCATTTTACCTTCCTGAAATTATATTCCTAAAAAGCCATCTGACTGGGCATTCCTCCCTTCCTTAAAGTACAATAAAAACATGCTTTCTGGATTCCAGAAAAGGGAATGTGTGGACTTTGCAAAGTTTTGATGTTTTAGTGTTTTACTTGGTCAGCTTATTTTTCTGTCTTAAAACACTTCTAAACAACCTCCCTTCTCCCCACTTCCACCCCTATTTTTGGTATGTTTTCTCTCTCAGGTGTGTAGTGGTGCTCAAGAAATTAAATGTTAGGGTTTGGGGATTTCTTAGAATAAAATCTCTAAGAATCCTAATTCAGGCTGGAAAGCATAGCAGCCAAGCCAAGCATAGCAGCCCTTCTATTTCTCTAATCAGTGCTGGGTTGTTGTTTTTTTTTCAAAATCAAAAGCCAATAGTTTAGACAGATATTCTGTTTTGCTCTGGATTTTTTGTAGCCACATTTAGTGAAATTCAGTCCCATGCAGAGGACCAATGCAAGACCGCATAGGTTTCACATACAACCTCCTGATGATTAAAATGGTATATAAGCCTTTTGATGGTTCTCTCTACATGGCGATTTCATCCAGAATGCCTGATCCGGCAACTTAGTCAAGGCCTTCAATTTCTATGAAACTGCTATGAAAAGAGAAGAAACCACTATATCATGCATTTAAAATATAAATATAATTGTAAACAACTTTTTTGTAAAGTATAAATGTGTCTTGCTCTTCACACAGAATAACTGAATGGAGCTCAGTCCTGCTTTGTCCCCTCTTGTTAGTCTCACAGAGTATGTCTAGGTCTCATTTTCACCACTAGATAAAAATTGTATTGTGCCTGAATCAAAATCTCAGAGCTGAACACTCCCAACATTGAATCCTAGAAGCAAACTTTGCAATTTGGGCCAATCTCTAGTAAACTGTAACATCTTGGTTTGTGAATACTGCTTCCTTTTTATTATGGAAACTACCCTAAGAAAAAGGCACAGTGCTCAAACTTTGAGTAATTCCACTGGGATATCCAGTCTAGATGTAGTTATGCTATATTTGCCATGTGGTGCGCAAGTATTTCCAGGCCTTTTGAACATAAGGCATATAGGCTTTTGTTAAATGGTTTGGAAAGCTCAGTTGCACAACAGGCTGTTTTGATAATGCTTCACAATAGTAAAGGCACTTAACACCTCCACACCACCGTTGGCACCTCAGCTGCCCCTAGTGTCCACTGGGCACAGGTAAAAGGCAGAACCTTTTCCCACCCTCCTATTATGGGACTGGCTGGGGTCCAGTTGTGTCCTAACACAGTGCAGAATGACCTGAGGGCTGGTCTAAACTACACCCAGCTGGCTATGTCGCTGTGGTGGTCATCATCCACCAGCTAGAGCTTCCCCAAGTGCAGCAACACTACAGGCATGGCCCTAACACTGGATATGCCCTCAGCAAGACTTGGGGGAGCCCCGGGAACATGCACCAATTAGGGCTTCCCCTATGGTGGGAAGATCCCCCACAGATGAGACCAGAAAACAGCCAGAACTTCCCTTTGCAGTATAGGAGTGGCATACATACACACACAAAAAGATTGAGGATTGCGTCCTCTGACTTCAAAGACCTTCTCTCTCTCTTATATATACACACACACACACACGGTCTGATCCAGTTCCAATTAAAGTCAATGAGAATTTTGCTATTTACTTCACTGAGAATAGAATCTATCCTTAACTAACAAGGTTCGACTACCTCCCAGTGATGTAGGTGCAGCTAGTAAGTATTATCCCCATTTTACAGATGAGGACACTGAAGCAGAATTTGTGATTTAACAAATGTCACACGGGGATTACTGGTAAACATGAGATTTGGGATTAGAACTCAGGAGTTTTTGGAGCCAAGTCTTGTCCTCAGGCTATTAAATTCTCTGCACTGGGATGGTTATTTACTATATGTTTGTACTAACTGAAGATGAGGCCTCTCAGTACTTCCACAATAGAAATGATAAAAAAATTATTTGAAGCATGAGTCCTATTAACTCACTTAGGTGCCTTTGAAAATCCCACCCAATCATAATAAACAAGAAACATGTATGTATTTATTAACATAAAATGGGGTGTTTGTGGGAGAACCCCCCCCACATTTTTCAGGGATATTGTACATAAGGAAAGTGCAGCTGGAATGACAGCTGTCTTCCATGTTTGCAAGCACAAGTGTAAAACAAACTTATTTGCCAAAGATGGGTGTTAAGCTGAAAATTGTTTGCTTGCCACACAGAAACATGATGATATGACTGAAACAGCAAGAGGCTCAAATGATTCTCAATTTGCACCTGTATGCCTTGTTTTGATGGGTGTGAAACTCTGCTCTTTTAGAACATTACCATGCACATTGTAGGAATGTGCAGGCAGTGCTGGGGAACAAAGTTGTTCTAGTTATTTCTTTTCCCCACTCCTCTTCCTAAATCAGAATTCTCAAGAGGGTTTTTCTTGAAACAAAATCAACAGAAATATTCACAGCCTGTCTCTTTTGCTGAGATAATTATGCATCACTATAAGTTCTGCTGCCATTTCCCCTTCATTTTACTGCTCTAAATTACTGATTCAAAATGCCCCTTCTTCTGTGTGACTGCAAAGAACACCATACCCTGTTTCCTTTCTGCTGAAGAGCTAATAATGAGAAAATATTATGTCTGTCTTTGGCAACTAGAGGCCCCGGGAGAAATCTAAAGAGCTGTTTCCACTAGCATCTCATTACAAGTGGGATACTCTATCATTTTTAACTTACTGTAAAGATTTTTCTTTTCTTTTTGTGGTTTTGCCTCTTGAAGTTCAAATTTTGTTTTGAGATCTTCGTTTCTGAGGCCAGCATCAAAGAAAGCCACTGCCCTGAGAGAAACAGACAATTGTCTTTCCTGTATTAAAGTTCCTTTTGGAGCCAGCTAGTGAATGCCTGCCACTTTGGGAAATGTTCCTTTATAGCTTTCATACTCTTCACTAATTGATTAGGAAAAAATAATTATTGTCAGCATACATTAAAAATGTAAGGGTTATTTTCAGCTAACTGCACTCTGGAAAAGATGAGACACAAGATTGAGCTTGGGGTTCATACAGGTTTCTGCAGACATGGACTGTGGCACAAGGACCTAAAGGCAAAAAGAGTGGGATTCACATGGCGAATGTAAGCACTTAGATGCCACTTAAGTCCAATGTTTAGGCTAGGGTGACCAGATGTCCCGATTTTATAGGGACAGTCCTGATTTTTGGGTCTTTTTCTTAGGGTATGTCTACACTACAGGATTAATCCGAATTTATATAATTCGAATTTAGGAAACCGATTTTATAAATTCGAATGTATTCGGCCACACTAGGCACCATTAATTCGGTGGTGTGCGTCCAAGCTACCGTAGTAGCATCGATTTCCAGAGCGTTGCATTGTGGGTAGCCAATAACATCTAATTGCCAATAACATCGAATTGCGGCCACACTAACCTTAATTCGGATTAATTCGATTTCTGTACTCCTCCTCGACGAGAGGAGTAGCGTCAAAATCGGTATTGTTAAAGGGCTCTTTAATTCGAATTAAATGGCTTCGTTGTGTGGACGGTTCCAGAGTTAATTCGAATTAAAGCCACTAAATCCGAATTAAAGGCGTAGTGTAGACCAGGCCTTATATAGGCTCCTATTACTCCCCGTCCCCTGTCCCGATTTTTCGCACTTGCTGTCTGGTCACCCTAGTTTAGGCATTAGTGGCGTTCATAAAACTCCTGCTGCCTAACCTTGTGGGTGCATAAGTTTCTGTCATTGAAGTTCCCAAGGTGTCTTGGCATATACACAGTGGCCCACATCCCAACACCACCAGGGCTAACCCCAGAAGGATTTACAATCTAGATGTTCCCCCACCTATCTTGTTTTTGGGTCCTGATCCACTAGTCATGCTCTGAGCATACCTAAACCTACACAAAAGATACTGGAGGAGTTTGTAGTGCCCCGCTTATACCCTTTAGTAGAGTAGTTAGAGCATTCCCCCAGGATGTGCAAGAGCTAGGTTCAAATCCCCCCATGCTAGAGCAGGGATTGTAAACAGAATCCTCCTCGTCTCAAGACAGTGCCCTAGCCTCGTTGGAGCAGTTTCGTAGTTAATACTCATGGAGCTAGTGCAAGAGTGACTCTGTTGGCAATGGTGATCCTCTAGGCCCTGTACTCATTGTTCAGGATCTCCTGGAATGTGTCACCATGAGACCACTTCCTTCTCCTGCTTGTCTGACTCAGGCATTCTGCAGGTGTGGAGGGGAGAACCTGAAGGCCACAATGGCAGCAGCTGCAGATAAAACACAAAGGTACTATTGTTAGTGTATTCATTACGGAAAGCAAAACTTAAGATGCTGAACACTCCCTTTGCTCCCAAAAAGTTGTAAGCACTCCGTTCTCACTTCTGCTTGCGATTGTTTGTGCACTGCTCCTCACCAGCCAGAGTGAGTATGGCCCACCCGGGGAAGGGGAAATGAGGTAGTAATAGCTCGGTTGCATGATTCTAGTAGTATAGGGCAATGACACTGAATACTTAGTCTGCAGAAGAGAAGAATGAGGGGGGATTTGATAGCTACTTTCAACTACCTGAAAGGGGGTTCCAAAGAGGATGGATCTAGACTGTTCTCAGTGGTACCAGATGACAGAACAAGGAGTAATGGTCTCACATTGCAGTGGGGGAGGTTTAGGTTGGATATTAGGAAAAACTTTTTCACTGGGAGGGTGGTGAAGCACTGGAATGGGTTACCTACGGAGGTGGTGGAATCTCTATCCTTAGAGGTTTTTAAGGCCTGGCATGACAAAGCCCTGGCTGGGATGATTTAATTGCGGATTGGTCCTGCTTTGAGCAGGGGGTTGGACTAGATGACGTCCTGAGGTCCCTTCCAACCCTGATATTCTATAACCCAGTGGTTCAGGCACTCAGCTGCAAAGTGGGAGACCCAGGTTCTAGTGCCCCTGTGCCAATGACTAGTTATACACAGTATAAGCCAATGAGTTATACACAGTAGGCCAGCTTCAACAAGACAGGCTGGGAGAACTCTGCCCCAGCATTCCCCATAGCTAGGGCTACAACTTTGTCATGGAAGTCACGGAACCCATGACTTCCAGAGACCTCTGTGACTTGAGCCCCTGGTGCCTGGGAGCTGTAGGGTCCCCGCCACCCCTGGCGGCTGGGAACTGCAGGCCAGAGCTCACAGGCAGCAGGGCCCCTGGAAATTTCTGGCTGCTGCGGGCAGCAGGGCCGCTCCGCAGCTCCCTGCGGCTGTGGGCAGAGCTCCAGGCTGCCACAGGCGGCATGGGTGCTCTGCAGCTCCTGGCCCCTCAGCCAGCAGGGGTGCCCTGGAGCACAGAGCGCTGCAGCTAGCGGGGGTGCCCCGGAGCTCTGAGCCAGAGCCATCAAAGGTGGTGGGGGTGCCCCGAGCTTGGAGCCACCAATGATGTGGGGACCCTGCAGCTCTGAGCCAGGCACCCCTGGGCGTGTGTGGGGAGCCTGCAGCTCCCCATTTTATCCTGCATATTTTTAGTAAAAGTCACAGATAGGTCACGGGCTTCCGTGAATTTTTCTTTATTGCCCATGACCTGTCCGTGACTTTTACTAAAAATATGTGTGACAAAATCTTAGCCTTATGCAGAGCCCAACGGTTAGGGCACCCTTGTGGTAGATTATCATCCCTACTCCACGTGAAGCAGAGGGAGGATTTAAACCTGGGTCTCCCATCGCTGGGGTGAATGCTCTAACAACTGGGTATAGGGAGACACTGTCCCCCAGTTCTTTGCAAAAGAGTCTCACTAACCTGCCTTAGGTGCACAACTCAGTGTTTCAGTGCCCAAGTCACCCCTGTGAATCCCACCCAAAGTCTTTAGGGGAGGAATACAGCGATAAAATATCTCCAAGTCTCTGCCAGGTGCTCTACAAGTAGACAACACAGCTCAGGGAAGGGGAGTATTACTAAATCACCCAAGTGCTGTGCTAACTGAGTGCATTGCCTCTGGTGAAAGGGCTCCCTGGGAGCCTCCAGCAAAATTTTAAACTTCCTCTCCTTCAGAGTAACCCACAGTGGTGGGTGATATCGTCCTACCACCAGGATGAAATCCACCCTCTCGGACAGGACAGATGCTTTATGGACAGTAGTGGGGAGAATCTGTCCTGAAGACATTATCCCAAAGTAATCCCTACATATTAATAGTACTTGTACACCCACATAACGATTGGAAACTTAATATGGGTACACTAATCTCTGCATAGTGATTTTTCAAAATACAAAACGGAGGAAATGGCTTATAAACCCCGCCCAGAAGTAAGAATAGCATACACATATTTAAGCCTTCCACATTTAGAAACAAAAAATTCTGTGCTCACTTATATTCACTCTCTCTACAATAACAGGGTTGTGTGATGTGTAAACTAGTGCAGACCTTGTTTCTTGAATTGTAGACAACAGTATGCTACCCACTTATGACAAAAGTAATCAAAATCTTGATTACCAAACAGAAGAACGTGGACAGTAGAAAGAAATGTACATTTCATGAGTGCAACTAGCTTATTTAGGGATAGGATTCAGGCACAAGGGAGCCAAGGTTCAAACCTTTAGCAAGCGCCATTAAAATAATTG
This sequence comes from Emys orbicularis, assembly GCF_028017835.1. Classification (NCBI taxonomy): domain Eukaryota; kingdom Metazoa; phylum Chordata; order Testudines; family Emydidae; genus Emys; species Emys orbicularis. The sequence continues at coordinate 98,506,633 of NC_088684.1, forward strand.
ATTTATTAAGAAAAGGCTTATCCCCTTACATAGAGCATTACACAGTCATCTAGGAGCATTATGAAGGGTGGGCTGGTTCATTTGCTTTGTTTCCTCTGAAACATGACAAGCAGGAAACCTCCCAAGGTGGACTGATAGACTGATCCACAATGGCAAATCCTAGGGATATTATTAACAATGAGCAAAAGCACAATAAATTATAATGAAACAAAAAACCCAGAGGAAGAACTTTAGCATGACTAAATTTTGAGACCTTCAGTTGGATTTTTGCATCTGAATATTTCTTTCTCCTTCCTTTCTTGCACTACCCATTGATAATCACCAGGATTTAAAAGCTGGCCACACTGTCAGGAGGTAATATAACTAGAAAGCTCCCAACCTCCCTTATTTTAAAATGTATTCTTTTTTCAATACCTCCTCCATTTGCAGCTTTAGTCATCTTTGTTGCTCTTTTCAGAGAGAGACTGCCCCTGGTTGAGATCCTTCTCTCCTGATTTTTTTTTTTTTGGTGAGCATTTCCCCTGATTTTTTGTATTATAAAGCCTGAGAACTATGTCCCCAGGTGAAATCACTAATAAGTCCTTTGTTGGACAGAGAGACATTGTGGACTTTTATTTTGGCAATTGCATTTCTATAGCTTAATTCTCTCTTTAACAGACTGCAGCCAAGTCTCTTAGGAGATATCGAGTCTGATACTGGACAAGCTTCTGGGTTGTTGTTTTTTTTTTCTTTCGTGTTGCCTGGCACTGTAGGCAGTCTGTGTCTGAAAGGACTGAAAGTGCAGAGTTCTGATAGTGCTTGTCCACCTTTCCGTGTTTTCCTGAGGGCAACAAGGCTCATCCTGGATATCACCAGACCCAAATTGTCCATACAACATTGTGCACATACATCTCAAATAGATGACAAGTAAATACCAGCTTTTAGTAATCCTATTTATGTTTTATTCAGAGGTCATTTTGTAAAACCTTTCATATTTCTAGGTTTTTGCTTTGTTTTTTCAAATGCACACAAGGTCTGGATTAAAGCAAGAGTGCCAGATTCACATCTAGTGTAATCCAGCAAACTTCCCTTTGACTTCAATGGGAGTTGCATCCATGTATGGCAGGGCTCAAATTACTCTTCCTTTTCTAATTAATCTCCTTCTCCTCATCTCTCTTTCTGTTTCAGTTTGATGAGGATGTGTTGAGCCAGTTTGTTGAATTGGTCTGTACAGAGGCAGTAGATATGCATATTCAGAGATTCCATGCATGTCAGATACTTTGACTTGTGACTCAGACCTCCTAAGCAACATCTCTTCTAAACTGCTGCACCACAAAACAGGGCTTTCTGAGGGTATGTCTACACTACGAAATTAGGTCGATTTAATAGAAGTCAATTTTTCAGAAATCAATTTGATACAGTCAATTGTGTGTGTCCCCACTAAGCTCATTAAGTTGGTGGAGTGTGTCCACAGTACTGAGGCTAGCGTCGACTTTCGGAGCGTTGCACTGTGGTAGCTATCCCACAGTTCCTGCAGTCTCCGCTGCCCATTGGAATTCTGGGTTGAGCTCCCAATGCCTGATGGGGCAAAAACATTATCGCGGGTGGTTCTGGGTACATGTCGTCAGGCCACCCTCCGTGAAAGCAACAGCAAAAAATCGTTTCTTGTCTTTTTTCCTGGGTTATCTGTGCAGACGACATACCATGGCAAGCATGGAGCCCACTCAGCTCACTGTCACCGTACGTCTCCTGGGTGCTGCTGACAGACGCGGTACTGCATTGCTACACAGCAGCATCCCCTTGCCTTGCCTTGCGGATGGCAGACGGTGCAATACGACTGCTAACCATCGTTGTCGTCCCATGGGTGCTCCTGGCCGGCCTCGGTGAGGTTGGTTGGGGGCGCCTGGACAAAAATGGGAATGACTCCAGATCATTCTCTTCTTTAAGTTTCGTCTAATGGAGATTCAGTCCTGCCTGGAATATCATGCCAGCTGGAGGCTTCTGCCTCAGGCTGCTCTCCCACTCGACAGCACCGCACGGTCACACCTACTCCAGCCTACCCCTTGCTCCCATGGCTCATGAAGCCTGGACAGTAGTAAGGAGCAGTTCAACTATAGTCTGAGCAAGTGCAGAATGGTGGTAGAATGTGCCTTTGGACGTTTAAAAGCTCACTGGTGTAGTTTACTGACTCGGTTAGACCTCAGCGAAACCAATATTCCCATCGTTATTATTGCTTGCTGTGTGCTCCACAATATCTGTGAGAGTAAGGGGGAGACGTTTATGGCGGGGTGGGAGGTCGAGGCAAATCGCCTGGCCACTGATTACGCGCAGCCAGACACCAGGGCGGTTAGAAGAGCACAGGAGGGCACGCTGTGCATCAGAGAAGCTTTGAAAACCAGTTTCATGACTGGCCAGGCTACGGTGTGAAAGTTCTGTTTGTTTCTCCTTGATGAAGACCTGCCCCCTTGGTTCACTCTACTTCCCTGTAAGCCAACCGCCCTCCCCTCCCCCCTTTGATCTCCTTTTGCAGAGGCAATAAAGTCATTGTTGTTTCAAATTCATGCATTCTTTATTAATTCATCACACAAATGGGGGGATAACTGCCAAGGTAGCCTGGGAGGGATAGGGGAGGAGGGAAGCACAGGGGTGGGGTAGTTGTAGGGGCACCCCCTAGAATGGCATGCAGCTCATCATAGAAGCGGCATGTCTGGGGCTCTAACCCGGAGCGGCCATTTGCCTCTCTGGTTCTTTGGTAGGCTTGCCTGAGCTCCTTAAGTTTCACGCAACACTGCTGTGGGTTCCTATTATAACCTCTGTCCTTCATGCCCTTGGAGATTTTTTTCAAATATTCCGGCATTTCGTCTTTTGGAACGGAGTTCGGATAGCACGGCTTCGTCTCCCCATACAGCGATCAGTTGCAGTATCTTCTGTTCGCTCCATGCTGGAGCGCTTTTGCAATTCTGGGATTCCATGGTCACCTGTGCTGATGAGCTCTGCATGGCCAAACAGGAAATGAAATTCAAAAGTTCGCAGGGCTTTTCCTGTCTACCTGGCCAGTGCATCTGAGTTGAGAGTGCTGTTCAGAGCGGTCACAATGGAGCACTCTGGGATAGCTCCCGGAGGCCAATACCATTGAATTGTGTCCACACTACCCCAAATTTGACCCAGCAGGGTCGATTTCAGCGCTAATCCCCTCGTCAGGGAGGAGTACAGAAATCGATTTTAAGAGCCCTTTAAGTTGATAAAAATGGCTTCGTCATGTGGATGGGTGCAGGGTTAAATCGATCTAATGCTGCTAAATTCGACCTAAACTCGTAGTGGAGGCCAGGGCTGAGAATGACAACACAGTAACAATGTCAGACACTGTAATGTCTCTGTTAAAAGCACACCTTAAAGGACACCAGGACTTTGTATCAAACAAGATACCAGCTCCCACACTGGCACATATACTACACTCTAATTCCATGGGTAAATATGAAAAGGTACAGTATGAGAAGGACTTCCCAGCATACAGCTGGCAATGTGGATTTTGATCCTAGACAATTTATACTCTTATGTTCGGTGGGATAGAGATCAAAGCATAGCAGCACAGAACTTTTAGACTGTGATTAAAGGTCATACTAGAATATCAAGGTTTATAAAGCCTTCAGTTACAAACCCATTAATTTGACTCAGAACAAAAAACAAAACGAATGAACACCCAGCCCTGCTGCCTTTGCCTAGGACTTACAAAATTATCTACATATGTCACTAGTAAATCTTTATAAATGTAATTCCTATTCCCTAGAGAACCCAAGCTCAATTATTTTCACTGTTAGTACCATTAAATATGTCATGCCCAGTACACAAAGTAATGCTCAGACAGTAAATATGAAATGCCATTGAGGGAATAGCTATCCATCCCACACTCTGACATTATTAAACAGAATAATAAGTGATAAAAAGTTATTCTATTTCAAGTACCATTTTTGGAGGAAAAGCGTGTAAATGTTGATGCACGGTGAATTAAAGTAAATTAATCTGGTAATATGAGTGAATTGAACAAGCTGTGCAATATAAATATTTTAATCACTTCTTGATCCAGAAGTACCTCATCTACAAAATGAGCAATTACATTCTACCTCATGGGAGTTTTCTCTAATTATGAGGCAGCGAGATGGTGCTAAACACAAATACATGTAAATATCAAGCATCAGGCCCTTGAATTGCTCATTTGTAGTATTTTTATATCCCTTCTGACATACCTCTTTGTATTTTTCACAAGTGATTTATTTTGTCTTCGTCAATTGGTCACTTAAAAAAATGTGTAAGCTACTTACAGAAACTATATGTTACTATTGTTATTATAATGATAATATTGAAAGTCCTAATTGTACTAGTTCTTAAACTGAATAGACAAAAGAAGCAATTTAGCTACAGACAAATAATCTATTGACTGAAGCAGGGAAGAAGCATTGGAGAAGGAAGCAAAGTTCATAGTAAAAAACATAAATAACAGGAACTGCACTAGATAAAACCCAGTCCTCTTGTCTCTGAAGTCAATGGAAAAACTCCAGTAGGATCGGATAGGGTCAATTGTGGACACAAACAAAATATTTTAGATGTCATATTTCCTGATTGGGGCACATATTAGGTAAGTAGCCAAAAACATTCTGGGCTAGATCCTCACTTGGTGTAAATAGACATAGCTTTCACACCTGCAGTAGATTATCACCAGTAGAAATCAAATGCTGAGATGAGGTCCCTTTGAAAATCTGTCCTTTAGCATGCCAAGCACTCTCACAGAACCAGCAGATTCATATTCTTCCTTAATTTGTGTGTCATTTTAATGGATTAATGGCACCAAGGAACAAAGTCATATATTTACTCATTGTACAACATACAACATAAATGTTGTCCTAACAAAGAGCCACTGAATCATAGGGAACAGCTGTTAGCTAGAGGACTAAGTTTAGGGGCTTACACACATTTTTGTGGTATAACCATGTTGGTTAGGACTTTGGTTTTTTTTTTTTTTAATTCTAAAATACTTATACTGGAGCAACTCCTAGTGTAGATGCAGTTATATCAGTATAAAACTTACTTCCCTTCCCTTATGGGAATAAGCAATACCAATAAAAGCACATTTGTACCTGCATACACAGTGTGTGGGTGGGGGTGCGGGGGGAAGTACTGCTTCAGTTATACTTGTATAGTTAAAATAGTACCATTTAGGTGTGACAAACCCTTATCTGTATCAATTCCTAACCTCTTTGAATCAAACTGACAATAAGGGTGTCAACTACTGCCAATTGTGATAGTGATTTAGGTGATGTAGGCACCTTTCCAACAAGAGGAAATGAACTGGGATCAGCAATCCATGTCATATTGGCCTCCAAACACACTTCATATGATGGCAATGCTCAGCCTCTATTGTCCTGGGCTGGGTTTGGAGGCTGTAAACAAAAAAAAGCGTGCAACAGCCAGACAAACTTTCAGGAAGTTTCAGGAACATAACATTTGAGATAAACTTTCAAGAGGTCACTCATCTCCTTACAGTGCTGCTGTAGGAAGAGGAGAGATCTTCCAGCATGGAACACTTCCCATATGCTGTACCATATATCTCCTAAGATAAGGCACTTTAAGTCAGTATACCTTGGCTAAAATTTTCAAACGTGCCTAGGTATCTTAGGGTCCTACATCCTATTAGGGTCCTAAACCCTACTTAGGGTATGTCAACACCATGATTGAAAACTTGCAGCAGCCAGTCTCAGAGCCTGGGTCTACAGACTTGGTCTTGTGTTATAGTGCTAAAAACAGCAGTGTTGAAGTTGCAGCACAGGCTCTGAAGCCCAGCCACCTCCCTATGCTTCAGAGTCTGAGCCAGAGCATCTACAGAGCAGTTTTTAGCGCTGTAGCATGAGCCTGAGTCTGTAGACCTAGGCTCTGAGACTCGCTACTGTGGGGTTTAAGGTTCAGTGTAGACATATCCTGATGAGGCTCCTAAAAGCCTAAGTCCCATCAACTTTCAATGGGATGGCAAGAAGAAGGCAAACAGGACCTAATAAGGTTTTTCCCTAACTAACTTTGGTGATCAGTGGTTAAAATAACTTAAAATAGAGATGGTTGAGAATTTCCCATGCAATGATTTTCTGATGGAAAATGCCCTTTTCACAAAATAGAATTTTTCCACAGGAAAATTTCATTTTTGCCCCCTCCCCCAAAAGATTTTTCTATTGGTAAAATTGAAATGGTGGCTGTCTAGCTACCTGCCTGGAAGGCTCTTGTATGCAGTGTAGTTGTAGCCCTGTCGTTTCTAGGATATTAGAGACACAATATGGATGAGGTAATATATTTTATTGGACCAACTTCTGTGGTGAGAAAAACAAGCTTTTGAGCTACACAGAGCTCTTCTTCAGATCTAGGAGATATACTCAAAGTGTCACAGCTAAATACAAGTGGCACAGATTGTTTATCATAAGTAGTTAACACAAACGTTAAGGGACCATCAAGGTGAAGTGGCCTGTTAACACAAAACAATCACTCTATATCTAACCTATCAGTCCTCATCCTCAAAGGAAACCTGGCACAACACTTTCAGAAGAGGAGCCTGGGAGGCTCTTTTCAGTTTCCCTTTCTGCCTGCAGGGAGAAAGTGAAATGTGTGTATTGGGCACGCAATCTGGAAACTGAAAAATTCTATTTTGATTATTCCGAAAAAGAATTTTTCTAGAAATTTTCTTCCTATTTTGGGGTGAAAATATTTTAAAAATGAGAAATGTTTCATGGAAAGAGATTTCCATTTTCTGGCCAGCTCTACTCTTACTGGGGAGCGTGTAATTATGAGTTAATAAGTAAGTAGTGTATTAGGTACTTTCATACAATTTATGTGACATAACTTCACATGGCTTGTATTAAATAAGTATATTGGATCAGTTTCTGAGCTGGTGTTAATTGGCATAACACTTGAATTTAGGAAATGCCAGAATTATGGCTGTCTAGACAACCTTAATTCTGTCTTGTTTTGCCTGCATCCTGTGCATTGAATGAGGCAGGGTATGGAAAAAGTACTATGTTATCATTTGATTCAAGACTGAATCATAATATGTACACACAAGAAAGGAAAATCTGTATTGCATGAGTGAAGATAAATCTGTTATTTCCTAAATTTTGAGAGCTTAACTTTACATCATAATGTTTTTTCTCATAATTTTTAATGTAATTTCCATTTTTAAAGGAAAAATATAAAAAGAAATTATATTATGTGCAGTTGTAACAATCCCACATAAGGTATAATCATTATGGGCCCTATCTTACTGTCACAGCATGGACAGGGCCCTTTATGAGGGGTCTGGTCCAACCCACCTATGCCTCATTATAGCCTCTCAATGGTGCTTGATGGCAGCTAGTGTCTGTAAAGAGCCAGAGGGGTGCAGCTGAGTGAAGCTGTAGTCAGAAGACACCTGCAGATGGCTTTAGGAGACCCTGAGACTTCAGCAAACCAAAAGATTTTAGCCAGGTAAGGATGGGAGTGCCCTGCCAAAAGCAAAGGAAGACTCCAATCAAGAAGGCCTGGGAGTGACTCAAGGGAGAGAAGGTCTTAGTTCTTCTCTTGGGAGAAGGACTCTGGACTGGTAGAGTTTATTTAGGGTGTCTTGAAGAGGGGAAATTGAGGCAGGGTGTTGTAGGGCCACCCCAAGCCATGAGAGGACACTGGAGAAGTGGCTGACTCTATACCTACAATGTGCTCGGGGCCTCAAATAGCCTGTCGGTTCAGGCTTTATGGTTGTATTATGAATTTTACAGAGTCCCTATTGTCCCATGTCTATTGCTCCATGTCCCTGTTACTTGTAGCTTCTTAAATCAGGTACTGAGAGTCACTAGCATTGTACACAACTTTAGTACTGATTAAGTCTGCCCTCAGTGTGAAATTCACTCCCATGCAGGGGGCCAGTACATGGTCCGTGCAGAATGTAAATCCTGTTTAAGCCATGTTTTGATGGATTAAGTGAGATTTAAATGATGCATATGCCTTGTGCTGGCCCACTCACAGGAGTGAAATTCAACCTATGTTTCAATGGAGTAATACAAAGAATGCAACAAAAGGAACTCACTGATTTGTTAGCAGAGATGAGGTGCTGTGAGAAACTTCATTCTATTTTCACTATCTTTCCAGGAAATGCCAATTAAACATAAAAAAATCAATGTTTCCAAATCCTGTCTGAGATAATATTTACCACACATATATTTTCCATGTAACTCTACATTTCCATAATGTCATCTTCTTGATAGTGACATGAGGAAGAGTGGTATTACTTTTATGAATGGATGCACAACAATCCTTACAATTACACCACATGTACTTTGTTTAATTTACTACTTCTGTTAAAGAAAACCAATTGTTTTCTTGAGATATTTATTTCCTAGATACCGACTTTGATTTTACTCCAGTGGTATCCTATGAGGAATCTTCTTCATTTTCTTATTTCAACTTCAATATATTCTACTGCAGAAACATTGCTTTTGAGAAGCACGTGCTTCTTTTGAGATGCAGATGAATGACAAATGGCATTCTGTAAGCTGGTCTCTGCATCTTTGGGATTTTTGTGTTTCTGGGGCCAGTTCAAAAGCTTTTCATCATATTGCTGTATTAGTTTTCTAGAATATGAAAACCACTGAAATACACATGAGGAAGATGTCAAAATACTCTCTGTGAGCTACATTGTGAGTGAACAACATGCCCTTGAATCCAGATGCCCAGTGGGTAAGCAGAGTTTTTTGTGGGCAGGGAGAGGACAGAGAGGAATGCAGAATGGGAGGAGTCTTGTTTTCTCTCCTCCTACTCACTGGATTAACTGTCTACATCAGGGGTCGGCAACGTTTGGCACGCGGCTCGCCAGGGTAAGCACCCTGGCGGGCTGGGCCAGTTTTATTTACCTGCTGACGCGGCAGTTTCGGCCGATCGCGGCCCCCACTGGCCGCGGTTCACCGTCCCGGGCCAATGGGGGCTGCGGGAAGCGGTGCGGGCGAGCGATGTGCTGGCCGCGGCTTCTCACCGCCCCCATTGGCCCGGGACGGCGAACCGCGGCCAGTGGGGGCCGCGATCGGCCGAAACTGCCGCGTTAGCAGGTAAATAAAACTGGCCCGGCCCGCCAGGGTGCTGGCCCGGCCCGCCAGGGTGCTTACCCTGGCGAGCCGTGTGCCAAACGTTGCCGACCCTGGTCTACACACTCACCCAAATGAAATGTTCAATAAAAATAGTTATGAAAAATGTTTTCCCTTTAATGATAACAAAAACGAGGACAACACAATGCAAATAAAAGCAGCTGAAATTCCATCTAAACATTTTTGCTGCCATATTTGAGAGAAGCAGGCACTTTTTGTTCTTCACAGAATCTTCACCACCTGTACTTCTTGCATTTGAAAAAAAACCTGATTTTGGTTATCACTTAGATTTAGAGTTAGCAAAAATCAAGACTAATGTAGTTCATTTATTAAGATCATTACCACTAACAGATGGAATAGCAATTTGACTACCCTCACATTGATCTTTTAATTAAATGAAATCTTGACTTTATTATATAAGAAAATATTTCTCTATTTGCTCTACACTTTGTAATATCATCAGTGTTTCTTACCATTGTTATCAATGAAGTGCTTCATTTATGAAAACTTACTTGATTGGCACCCTGGGAAACTGACAATAATAATAAGCCCACTTCCTAGAGTATCATCACTTTATAAAACGATCAATCAATCAGGTAAAAAAGTCAACAACAGTGATCGAACCAAAATTAGTTTGGTTTTGTGTGATAGATGCATAAAGTGCCTGCACAAAAGTTTATCTTTAAAATGTGCTCATGCTGCAATACCACCAGCCTACTCAGGCCCCAACTCAGCAAGGACTAAGCAGATGCCTAACTTTAAGCACTTCAATAGTCCCATTGAAATCAATGGAGCTACTCATGCCGAGTTTTATGTGCATGCATAAATACATTGCTGAATTAAGTCCTTAATAAATTAACACCACTTGGCAAAATCCCAGTGTACTTATGGGGTTTCTTTGTGTGGACGCATTCTCTTTGGCTGTTGCATTTTCATCGATGGGATCTCTTGCATGCTAAGCATGTGATGAGTCACAGAAGTTAAAGAGGTAAAAAACCTATTAGTTTATCTAGTCCTTCTCCCTGCCAATGCAGGATTGGCTTCATATTGCATATTAGCTAATGTTTCGTCAAGTTGAGATGTAAATGTCCAAAGTGATGGGTCCTCCATCACTTCCTTTGGGAGAATATTCCACAGCACACTAGACCAATATATCTTCATGTTGGACTCTAATAATTCCTCTCTTCCCTACTCCCATAACTGCTGGCTGGCTGACTGTGGAGAGGGGTGAATGCTATAAGAGATTATCCAGTGTGTATGGAGCTCTGGGAAGTGTTGTCCATCAGGAGGTATGAAATTTATGGGGAAAGACAGCTCTATACCACTCTAAACACAGGGTAATAGATTTTCAATTGGTATAAATCAGCATAGTTGCACTGACATCAATTTATAGCAGCTGGGAGTCTGGCTTCCTTAGGCTTGTGCCTTAATGGCACAAACAGGCCTATCCGTGATCTGAATCCTACCCAACCCAACAGCTAAATTTCTAACAAAGCAAAAATATTTGTATGAATATCTTAAATGCTCCTGCTGCATATATCTCAGTTGATAACTCTTGAGAATTCTGATTCTTTCCTACATTGTAAGCACTGCAGAGGAGGAGGGAGGTACTGTCTTTTTATTCTGTTTGTACAGCGCTGAGCACAATGAAGTTCTGATCCATGACTGTGGCTCAAAGGTGCTTTTTCAGTACAAACAATAAATAACTAATAATAATAATAATAAATTGGTAAACATCTTTTCATATACCTTTTAAAAAAACTTTTGAAAATGAAAGTTTACATAAACATAACATATGGTAATATATGCTGAAAAAAATGGGGAATGTGCAATCTTTGGAGATTATGCTACTCACATTAAATCCACGAAAGCGTGCTTTTAAAGTTGTTCCTTTGTAGTTGTCATGGAAAATGAAGTCCTTTGATGAACTATTTTTCTATACATGCATCATCTGTTAGCTGACTGGGGGGGAGGAGAGTTTAATTTTGTGTGTGTTAACAATTAGTCAAAATAGCATACCATGAATAAGATTCAAACACTAATCCCAGAAGGTGAATGTTATTAAATGCCTCTTCCTTTTGCATTGTGTTGCAGCAGGTCATTGATACATGTCTATTTGCTAAAGTGGGGAACCATGTAGTCTAAAGAGGTTTTAAAAATTAAAAATAACTTTAAAAAAAAAGAATCTACAGTAAGTATTTCTCTTTCTACTGGAGAGAGGTGTTACAATAGTTCGCTTACTTCCACTGAAAATAGTGGAAACCAGGAGCCCACTGAGAGGTGTTATTCATCTCAAGGCCTGTTCCTTTTCTTTGTTTGTGACTAGCATTGGCTCTCTATTGGTAATTTACCTGAAACTTCTTTCCGAAATAATTACATTTTCACAGTGGACAAGTCCCTTGTAATCTGTAATGTCTGTCCATCGTACAATCACCCGTGTTTGATTTTTAAGATTTCATTCTCCACAGGAAGTCTGTCTGAGGTGTACTCACAGACAGAACCAGTATAGGTAAAAAAGAAATGCGGCCTTCTAAAAGGGGAAGATTGCAATTTGTGGGCCAGATTGTGCTAATTTTACATGGCCTTGAGTAAGCTGATGGTGATGCAGTGCTGCATTTTTGCAGGGGGTTGGGTGAATATGTTGCACCATTCCTTTGGATGACACAGCTCGTTTCTTGTAGTGCTTTCAGACATATCTGTGTACTGGAGCAATGAGCAGGTGCCATGTCATGTCACTGTCCCCGATGCCCTTTTTGGATTGATTTGCATTCTCTGCACACTAGCAGAGAAGTGTCTTGAGTTCAGAAATTACCATTATACCTGCTCATGCACAGAGTACAGTGTGGAGAGAGGCTCCTTGCACCTTCCTCTTCCTTGTGCATTCACCCTAGAGCTAGGGACAGCCTGACCAAGCAACATGAACAGGGCCATTCAGCTCCTTCCTTACTTAATGTATGACAGAGTCTATTACATTGTTTGCTTGGTAGTCCTCTTATATACTGCCAGACTGCCTTGCATCTTTTCTGTGGTTGTTGCAGGTTCCCTTCATTCATTAGTGAAGCTCTATGACCTTAAAACACAGCACCGCAAACATAGGAGGAAGGGGAAGCCAGGAAGTAAAGCTGAGCTTCTCAAGAGAGAGAGGGAGTACAAGCTAGGAGGGGAATATAATATCTGCTGGCACTAGAGTTGGATGGGAACATAGGTGGAGAAGAGAGGATGGTTCTCTGGCTGAGTCCCTTGTGATGTAAGGTAGAGACCTATATAGCTATAAAGCTGGCAGAGCCCTATATATTTACATTACCCTGCATGATCCATTTGAAATTAGGGTAGAGTGCGTTATATTATGTGACATTTTAAGAGCTGGTATAATATGACCTGTAAGGCACTAAATATTTTTTTTTCTCTTCATGCTTCCCTTGATAATTATTTGAATAGCAGAGTTCATTTTCAATTATTAGAGGTCCAGGCTTATTTTCTGAGAATCTAGTATTTTAAATCCTTTGAGTAGCTGGTGGATATTGGCTTATCTGTTCATCTCAAATGAATCCATAATGCAGTGGCCTTTGAACAACAACTAGTCTGATCGTTTTCAAAGCAGAAAATATGAAATTTTAAATTATTAGAATAAAAAGTACTTTTTTAGGTTTTCCTGTCAAGTCATTCCGTATGCTGTAACTGAAGTCATAACTAAGGATGCAGTCCTGTAATTTTTACTTGTGCACGTATTGTTTAGTCATGTGAGTAATCACAATCACTGTAATGGAACTATTTTCTTTACTGAGGATGGAAAGGTTAAACCCTGATATTTTATTGAGCTAAGCAATCTACACTTAACCTTGTTAATCTTTCTGTAGACTACATTAGGGTAATATCTTTTCCATAACAAATATGCATCCCAGAACTACATATTTTTTTTCTATACTGAAAAAAAAAATCAAGTGTGTTCTGCCTCAGTAATAGAGATATGTAGCAAGGAACCTCGTTTTAAACCAGCACAGCTTCCCCACGACAGACTGCATAGTCTAATAAGTGAAGTATAAACACAACTAGAGAGCCTGGAGAAGCTGCTTTAAGTTTTAGGCTTGAGAAATTTCTTTAACAAATACCTATAATTGTTTTATTTGTGTTTTTTTTCAACGAAAATCTATATTTTTTCAGTACCACTAGGTGTCATTGTGTCTATTTTTAAACTTGTCATACACTGGATTCTTCCCAGTGTGTAGCACATATTAACTCAAAATTGAAGACTTTATCTGCTTCATTGTGATTTCAGAGTGAAAGGAAACAAAAAGGGGAAAATGTATGATATTATGAAAAGGAAAAAAATAGTCTCAAAGGACGGTCACATAGAAAAGGGATCCTGTAAAATCAAAGTTTTGGAAGTTTACAGTTTTATCTTCTGTTTGCTAAATTTCAACATAGAATCCCTTCTTGATATATAGTTGTCTTACTTATAACTTTTCATCTGATAAGACCTTATCAATGCATGGAGTATATTGTATTCACTCTGCATCATTATTGATTAGTACTTTAAAAAAATAGTTCTTCAACATAAAGACAACCAAATAACTAGTCACCTTTAAAAATCTTGGCCAAGGGCTTGTCTTGACTACAGAGGTAAGTTGACCTAAGTTACTCAGTTATTCACATATCTGAGTCAACATAGCTTAGGTCGACTTACCATGGTGGCTTCACTGTGCTGTGTCGATGGGAGATGCTCTCCGGTTGACTTACCTTATCTTCTCAGGGAGATGGAGTACCAGAGTTGACTGGAAAGTGCTCTGCTGTCGATTTAGCGGGTCTTCGCTAGACCCACTAAATCGACACCTGCTGCATCGATTGCAGCAGCGTCAATCTCCCCGGTAGTGAAGACAAGCCCCTAGACTTGAAGTTTCATAAGCAATCCCCACAGTAAGAATAGAGAATACCCCATATTCAGGAACAGGAGCAATGTATGTAAAGCAAAATTCACAGGGTTATAAGGGTGACCACTGCATGGGAAGTCAGAATGCATGGGAAGTCAACACTGCATGGTGGTCAGAAGTCAAATCTCTGCAGGGAAGTTTCCTAATTCTACTGTTTACCAAGGAACAGTAATTTGAGACATTTCTTTAGCCCCCTTCTCTCATAATCTACATTTGAGTGTAAGTGCACTAATTATGTCATTTAAAGATTTTATTTTCAAAAGCTACAGCTGTCTACACTCCCTGTGTGAAGAATTCGGAAGGTGACATTTCACTAATGACTGCACCAAGAATTGACAAAGATTGATAGAGTAGTTTTTAAGAATATCCCCATGAGAAGCATCTCACACAAAATGAAAATGACATTAACTCTTTGAAAAAAACAAACCCTAGATATACATTGTACATGTACTTTTGTTTACAAGAAAGGACTTAGATCCAGTAACACTTTAAATATTACCCACACATATGTAATTTTAGTTGAATAATGTCTTTGCTGTAAGATTTTTGAACACCAGTTGTGTATCATATAACATTTACTGAAGATTATTAATTACTTCAGTGTGTGACACACCGTGAGATGTACTTTATGGGCCAGATTGTGCATTGTGGGTAGTACAAACCTGCACCACCCTATGGGCAGCTTAGGGAGGAGTATTGTCAGAAGAGGTGCATTCCCTTCAGGAGTTCCTCAGCATGTGGCAGGAGTGTGCACGCTGTCCCATCCCATAGAGTGCTCCGTGTTCTGGTCAGCAAGTTTGTGGTTCAGAAGGAGAGCAGAGCAATGACTCCATCTCCTTCCTACCCTTGATATGGTGTCTTTCACTTCTGGTGGCACTAGCAGGAAGAAGCTGTGGGAGTCACTGAGCACAGGGACTGCAATTCTGTCCTTCTTTTTGTGGGTGGATGGTCCTGTCTCCCACCTCCTTCAGCTATGGGCTAGACCAGGTGTGGGCAAACTTTTTGGCCTGAGGGCCACATCTGGGAATAGAAATTGTATGGTGGGCCATGAATGCTCACAACATTGGGATTGAGGTGCAGGAGGGGGTGAGGGCTCTGGTTGGGGCTGCAGGCTCTGGGGTGGGGCCAGAAATGAGGAGTTCAGGGTGCGGGTGGGGGCTCCAGGCTGGGGCAGGGGAATGGTGTGTTTGTGTGTGGGGGGTGAGGGCTCCAAGCTGGGGCTGCAGGCTCTGGGGTGGGGCTGGGGATGAGGAGTTTGATGTGTTAGGGGGCTGCTCCAGGCCGGGACCAAGGGGTTCGGAGGGCGGGAGGGGAATCAGGGCTGGGGTGTGGGTTGGGGTGTGGGAAGGGATGCAGGCTCTGGCTGGGGGTGTGGACTCTGGGGTGGGGCTGGGGATGAGGGGTTTGGGTGCAAGAGGGTGTTCTGGGCTGGGATTTAGGAGTTCAGAGGGTGGGAGGGGGATCAGGGCTGGGGCAGGGACTTGGGGCACGGGGAGAGGCTCTGGGTGGCGCTTACCTAAGTGGCTCCTGGAAGCAGTGTCATGTCCCTTCTCCAGCTCCTACGTGGAGGCACGGCCAGGCAGCTCTGCATGCTGCCCCATCCGCAGGCACCACCTCTACAGCTCCCATTGGCTGTGGTTCCTGGCCAATTGGAGCTGTGGGGGCAGTGCTTGGGGTGGGGGCAGCGTGCAGAGCGGAGCCCCCTGGCTGCCCCTATGCGTAGGAGCCAGAGCGGGGCCATGCTGCTGCTTTTTGGAGCTGCGTGGAGCGGACCCTGACCCTGCTCCCTGGCTGGAGCGCCGGAACGCCGAGCGCCAGAGCAGGGAAAGCCCCAGATTTCGCTCCCCAGTGGGAGCTCGAGGTCCAGATTAAAATGGCTGGCGGGCTGGATCTGTCCCCTGGCGCTAGACGTATTTATTAAATATCACTATACGGTTGTCTATTTCTCACTGGAAAAGCATCCCAAAAATATCATAAGTAACCTTAATTGCTAACCTTGTTAGCAATCTCAACAGAAAGGCCAATGATGGAATGGACCAAGAGACAAACTACACTGTCTCCCTGAACAAAGACATTTCTCCCAATCTGAGATGTTTTCTCCCAGTCTGAAGCCCAGAGCTCCAAGCCCCAGTGCTCCCCCAAGTCTAAAGCCCAGAGCCCTGGTGCCCCCATGGGACTGAAACCCAGAGCCCTGAGTCCTAATGCCCCCATGGGGCTGAAGCATGTTCTCCCTGCGGGGCTAAAGCCCTGTGCCCTAGCACCTTCTGTGGGGCTAAAGCCTGGAACTACAAGCCCCGGTGCCCCTCTGGGGCAGAAGCCCAGAGTCCCCTGCCCTGTGAGGCTAAAGCCTGGGGCCCTGAGCCCCAAGCCCAATGAGGCAGAAGCCCTGAGCCCTGGTGGCTGAAGTCCAGAGCCCCTCCCCCCATGTCTGAAGCCCTGAGGCCCCCGCACTCCGCAGCTGAAGCCCCAAGCCCCGGCCCCACAGGGCTAAAGCCGGAGCCCCCGACTCTGGTGACTGGAGCTCCACCTCCCCACTGGGACCTTGAGTTTTTATAGCATGTTGGTGGGGCTTTAGAAAGAAAAAGGTTGAGAACCCCTGCTCTAGAGAATTTGAACACTTGAGTCTACAGAGCTGCCAATCGGACACCTTTCATGAATGCTGGTTTCACACAATATTTTTTAGAATTTAAGACAAAACTTTAGGACTGATTTTTTTTAAACTGCCATCCAAACAACACAGAAAAATATACATTCAAAAGTATGTTTAAAAGTTGCTGTTTGAAGCAGCACTAGAAATGTTTGATATAGGGCTATACAGAGAAATGCAATGAATGAAAGCATCTGGGGATTGAGACTGGTTTAATTTCTAGACAGAAATGGAAAAGAGAATGCAAGTGATCTGCAGGTATGTATTGATATATATGGAGTTACATGTGAGCATGCTTATCGTTGGGTCAGCATCTCTCTCTTAAATAGCGTGCGATATTTTCCATTGAAACATCTTGCTTGGTTGAAGCACCTACTCCTCAGCTTTGACACTTCTTTCCGTGTATAGAAATCAATTCTTCTATGAATGCTACTTGACTTTCATGCTGGAAAAAAATTCTTCATACTAGTCTTTTATACCATTTGAGCAATAAACCTGTGCACCTCTAGAATTAATAATAAAAGTAATATTAAACAGGCTATAAGTGCCGATGGCTGATGGGAGCGCTGGCATTCAGCAGCATGAAAGAATTAAGTCTAACAACCCCCTCGTTACTTCAGAAGAAATTCACTTCACGAGAAATAATGAAAAAGGAGGCATTTTGTTCTCCCTTGACTCAGATATGGCTTTCAGGTCTCTATTGGTCTGGTCCTTCCTTTCAAAGCAGAATCAGTGAGTGTAGTAGAAATACCACCTTCCCTGAAACCCCTATATCTACTCTGTTCTTAAGAAATAATTAAAACCAGAAATGGGAAAGAGAGGCAGAGAGGGGAATTGCTATCTATCATGCACATAGCCTTTAGATTAGTTGTACAGTTTTGTACAGTTCATGATGTTAATCATTGCTGCTATCAGTTTCTTAAATTGCCATCTCATCAGGGGTAATGCCGGCTGGAAAAAAAATGCAATTCCTCTCTCATTGGGGTATCAATGCATTAAGCTCTTCTTGATGAAAAGCATTCGGTGGATCAATAAGACATTTTTCCACATTTTCCTGTTGGTCCCTTGAGCTTCAAATGTCCACTCCAGCTATTAATTGATTCAAATGTCATAGGATATTACAAAAAGATTTCCACCCCAATCCCCTTCTCCTGATTCCACTGCTAAGCTTTTCTAGCACTCCAAATGTTATCAGTGCTTTTATTCTGCTGCTCAAGCTGAGGTTTGCTGCTCTATTCTTTGGAACAATATCACTTTATATACTGAAATCTAGTTTTTTAATTATTTCCCCCCTTCTACAAAATGATTTATACAGCTAGAATCTCTTTGTTTGGGGGGGGGGGAGAAAGATGACTGTAACTGAAGGCATTAAAAGCCTTTTTCTTTAGAGTCATAGATTTCTAGCGGTCTGAGACTTCCTAGGATTTACCTTTGTCCTATTACCATATATCAGTGTAGCGACTAACATCAACGTGACTGTCTATCACTTGTAAGTTCATCGTTCATATCTCCTTGTCAGTTAGGCTTTATCATGACATACCCAGAATCTCCAGTTCTCATGCTTCATTGGCTGCCTTCTGGACTTCCTTGCCCTGAGCATGTTAACTAATTCTTTGGTCCTGCAGATCAGCCTTGCTTCTAGCCCAAACCACCTACAGTGATTGAAATACGTGTAATGCTGGTTTGGAGGAAACAAATTAAATACAAAAAGCCTTGATGCATATTACTGGTAAATGCATTTGCCTTTTCAAGTTTACGGCTTGTAACTGTCAAGGGATTACATAGGAGAGGCTATAATAGTGAACATGGCTTCATTTTGTATCTAGCAGGCAGAATGATACACTGCAGCGTAAGCTAATCACAAGAATCAGCAGCTAGAATACTTCTAGTTGATATATGGGTATTACAAAGAGTGGTATTTACACATAGTATTACTCACCTGTCTTAGCAGTGTTACATTAAGTATGTTAACTCTGAGCCTGTATTGTCTATTGGATGAAGCAGTGATTAAAAAAATAACAACAACATAGCAGTTTTGTGAGATCAGGATGGCATAGCAGCCCTGGAAATGAGCTAGGGAAGAGGAATGAAAGAAGAATGGCAACTCTGAAAGAAGAGACTGCACGAGCATCACAACTCAGGATGACATGGCATATGGTACAGGATAGAATGGGCATATGGTACAGGGTGGGGTAGGCAGCAAAGGAAAACTGAAGTTCAAACATTGACAATTCAACACAGCACAGTTGCAGTCAGTCAAAAAGGATCAAGAGTGATAATATGATAGCACATGTTGGCATGGCGTAGTATAAGATAGGCAGGCTGGCTGCCAACATGCACTAAGGTCAGGAGGAAGGTGGTGAATCTGTGACAAGAAAAGGTCAGTCTTAGTCTCTTTTTGTGTGTGTAACTCACAAAATACTGAGAAAAATAAATGCTCTTGTTGACTAATTGTCCTCTCCAGTAGCTATAAAGTGAACTGACCTGAAGGAGGGTTAGAAAGGCAGGATCAGGGCAACAATGAGTGTCCATAGATGCCAAGTTCTAAACAGTTTGAGTAACATTTTTGTTGTGGATTGTGCATGAAATGAGCATGTTTTGTCTGATTCAGTCTGCCCTCCCAGTCTAATATAAGTGAATTAATGCTAACACTTCAAGGATATGAAATATTCAGATTCAAGAATTACATTCACACAGATGAATCTGAAAGTACTTTCACCAGGAAGGTCAGTGGCACTGGACACAATTCTGCACTATGTCTGAAGTGCACTTGGACATAGTAGACCATGTAGGCTACAGGCAGCTGACTACAACTTGC
Organism: Emys orbicularis; assembly: GCF_028017835.1. NCBI lineage: Eukaryota > Metazoa > Chordata > Testudines > Emydidae > Emys > Emys orbicularis. The sequence continues at coordinate 98,526,148 of NC_088684.1, forward strand.
TGATTCTAACTGCTCAATCCAACTAGAAGTTAGAGCAGCAGGAGGCATACTCTAACTTCCACTGCAGGTACAGCTGCCACTATCTCTCATGGTTACTGCCAGGGAGAAGCAGGATTCCAGAAAAGCCCTTTGCTTACAACTGCGAAAAGAATGCATGGAATCAGTGCCTAATTTTGTCAACTTTCACAATATGTGTTGCTTTTCAAAGCCCCATCACTTGGAGTCCTGTGATTTACATGAGAATCTAAACTTCCATTTTTTAAATGTAAGTGTCTAGTCATCATGTTTCTGAAGAAAAGCTTGAAAACATGAACCCAGAAGGCAAATATATAAAGAACCCAAAATTTATTTTTAAAATAATGATTTTTAAAATAATCTCATGATTTTGGGGTCCTCCCTCATGACTTTTGAACTCTGGAAGCTGTCAAAACTATAGAATTAAATGTTTTATTACCAATAACTTGGAAACAAAAGAGATAATCAGTCCTACTTTCTGGTATAACGAGACCAGTAATGTAAACTCTTATAGTACCTTCTAGCCCATCCTTTCATTAAGATTCAGTAACAATTAGTATTCCAAGGCAAACAACAATGTTAAAATGGAGTTAAGGCTGGAAGTCTGTATCAATAACTTAAGGGTAAAAATATTACAAGAATGTTATAATTATCCCCAAACCAAACATTACAAACCCAGGAAATTTGGAGAAGGTTAAACTTAAAAGAAATCCAAACATGGTTCGGTATGGAAATCAAGCACCCGAACAACCTTAACTCTACTCAGTGGTAACTCAATATAATAACCATATCATTATGGTTCAGACATTTTAGTGTTTGTGGCTCCAGATTAGATTAAACTGAATATTTTAACGATGTGAAGAATTTTTTTGTATTTGTCTTGTCTCTTCTCATGGTGTCAGAGGGCAGAGTTAAAGTTGCAAATTCAGTCTGTTCTCCAAGAATACATGCTGTAAGTTTGAGGAGGATATGCTGTATTTTCCATACAGAGTAAGGCCATTGAATCCTTGCTTGAAGTGTAAAGTGGAACTCAACCTTAACCATGGAGCTGCAACTGGTGCTTCTATTATTGAGAATCCCTATAAGACCTAACCATAAACTTCAAAGTAGTTGACCTAAATCTCCAGCCCTGCTGAAAGGATTATTCTGCTTCATGTTTTGCTGGCTCTTTAATAATATGCTGCACTTTCTTCTCTGGATCTACATTTGCTTCTTTACTTTGACTGTAAGCTTGCTCTTTCTGTCTTCTCATTGTCTCTAGGCTTGGGCTTTCCATCATTCTCTTTGACTTTTGGCTTGCTTTTTTATCTGTTGCTGTTTTCCTGTCCCTATTTATTATAACCAACTTTCTGTCTTCCCTGATTATAAAGGGAGCTGATAGTGACTCCTGTAATTAAAATTGCCTGACACTTTCCATTATAAAAGGATTCTTGGGGCCTTCTCTTTGAAAAGCTCTCACACCTCAATTTTTTGTAGCAGGCATTTAATATTTGCCAGTCAGATAGCTCTCAGGGTAGAGAAGTGCCTTTCCTTTGTCCCATGAAATTCAGGTCAGATTTAACTGACTTGTAGAAGTGTTTAAAATAGTGTTTTTCCTTCTCTCACTAATGTTTCTTGGGACAGCTTTGGCAGCATGCTGAAATCACAGAACATTCTGAGGGGAAAGCCAGTCTACTGCTGTTACCAACATGAGAGATTGCACTAAACACCTGTAAGATGCTGGAGCAGGAGTGGTTGGGCGAGAGCCAGGCTTCCTTGATCTCCCCTGCTCCAAACCTGGCACATATGGTTCCTGTGTCTCATCTCCCACTGAGGACTTCAGATGGCAGGAGCTCTTCCAGCTCCCGGGGCTCGGAAAAGAGAGCTGAGCCAGGCTCCCCACATAAACCTTGTGAATTCCATTCCTGTTCTCAGGGCTCCACATGGGGCAAGAGCCCCTGACATGAGTAAAAGAGAGAGAGCCAGGTCAGGCTCCTTCTGACCACACTCTGGACCTTGCACATAGTATTAGTGGCCCATTTCCCCCTATTTGGGATAATATCCTTCTACTGATTAGTTATTCCTGTAGTTTAAGTAGCATAGCAGTCACTGTTGAAGGTTCAAACCCTGCTGATAATGCATGATAGGGAGATTGTTACAGCTGAAAATAATAGAATTGGGGTTTTTTTTTAATTGTTTTTAAAAAAAAATCTAGGAAATTACCAACAAAAATCCCAGAACACCACAACCCAATGTTATTTGGGTTGCAACTTCAAACACTCAAAAGTTAGGAAAGACCAGATTTACAGTTGCCTATGAAAATTTAACTTAGTTTCCTTGTGAGTATGCATTATAATATAGTCTTTATTTACATGATACCCTATTTTCCCCACAGGATCCCTGCCTCGTTCAGTGTACAGGTTAGATGCACTAAGGGGCTGAATTTAGGTTGCACAGGCAGCTGTGAATCAGGCATTTCCTAAGTGCTTGACTTGGCAATTTAAATGGCATTCTTTTCACAGTTTTTTCTATGTAATTAAATTAATATTGCAGAACAAATTGCAGGAAAGTCTAGTCCCTGTTGAATTTCCTTTCCAATTATTTCAGTAGCAGACTATTAGAGTCAATGCTTAATCTAACCTTTTGCTATTTAGAAAACATTTTACTCTGTATTCTGTAAGGTTGTCGTTGACAGGCTTATGTTTGGCTTTGCTTTGGGTTTTTTACATTGCTTCCTTATCTACTTATGTGAAATAACAAATAAATATGGCAAGATATTCAAATTGCATGCTATTTCTTAAAGAGGATTTTGCTCTGTGTGACATGAATTATGTTTGATATGCCCCTTAAGTTAAAGTTTGTACTGCTTCAGTTGCTCTTCTTTTTCTTAAAAATGTAAAGTTATTTTTAGAGAGTGAATCATACAGGCCGATTTACTTCACAGGACACATAAAATGTTCTAAAGAGTAAAAAAGCCTTCTGGATTTTGGTATACTTCCATACCTATTTACAAACGTTTATCTGCTGTACAGTACTGCTTTCACCCTTTTCTAAAAAAAACCCAAATCCCTAGAATAGCAACTCAACTGAACTAGGGCTGCATAAAACCTATCAAATTAAATAAAAAATTAGTTCACCCCTGCCCACACCTTCTGGAGTTCACTTAAGAAAGACTTTTTGATTAATAAGAAAACCCACCTGTAGAAAATGCTGATGAAACTATGGGTTTCATAAAAAAGCTGGCCTCTTTTCCCACCTCTTTCCTCAACAGAACTGATTCTCTGATTGCACCTCACCTTTGGGGTATCTTCTGGGGGAAAGGACCAGTAACCTCATTGTCTTTAGGATAGCGGGTTGGCTGTTCCTCCTCCTGGACTTTTCATGAGGGAAGTCATACTAGGATTTTTTTTGAGGATGCAGATGGCTGCTGGGTTGGCCCATTCTCCCCCCCCCCCCCATTTCTGTTGTCTCAAGAGAACAAGTTACCTACATCCCCATTCAGGAGTAGCAGAACCAGGAAATGCTTCTCAGAGCTCAGTTGATGCTGCTTTAAAGGCAATTTCATTTTGTGACCTATAGTCCCAGAATATAGGAAACTATCATGTTCAAGGAGCTTTATGGAGAACATAAGCCCTCAGAATGAGGTAAACTGATTTAAAGCTGAAGCATTTTCTGGTCAGGCTATTACAGAATGGTGGGCAGACAAGCAGTCTATTTCCTTCATGCACTTTCCTAGGGAGGTAGAGGTAGTAGAACTAAGGAGAGCCCTTAAAAAAAATCTCTACATAGGGTAAGTAGCCCAGTTGTCCCTTTGAAAGAGTGAGAGGAGCAAGACTACAGGCCATTGGGTCCCCCAAAAGATGGCTCAAAGTGAGAGTGGAGCATATTGAGATGAAAGTTGTGTATTTGTGGAGAAGTAGCAGAGATGGTCTCAGGCTGGTTCCTTTCCAGCAACAGGCCTGTCTGTGTCTTATGTGCTTGCAATGAAACTCAAAGTCAGGAGTTTTGACTGATTGCAATGCCAAATCTCCAGACAGTCCTACACAGAACCTAACATATAAACATAGGGTAAAATCTGCTCTCAGCGCACTAATTTAAATGTTGAGAAACTGCACTGGCCTCTTTTGGGCTAATGTAGCTCCACCTCAAATGCAGCTTTAGCTGATTTACTATATAATCCCCTCTTAATTACTTGACACACAAAAGCAGTCCAGTTCTTTTGCTGGTTCCCTTCCAAGAAATACTCAAAGGAAGAAAGGGAACTAAATTCATGAACTGTCCTGGTCAATGCTTGAGTCACTTGTAGTTAATTCACTCTCTTCATTCATATTAATTTCCTGGCACCAGACCAACTGGCAAAACATTTGTATTTTTCAGCATTTGGGAAATCTCATGGAAGTGATAACAAAAGGATGAGCTATGCTTGTTGCATGATTAACCATGCAGTAGCAATGGACAATATTGAGCTGTCTTCACCACGAGCTTTAAATAGGCAGGTCCTTTCTGTCGCGGCCTCACTTCATAACTGCCCCATTCAATTATGCTCAGTCATCACTGACCCAGATATGAGGAAATCTGCTACTAGCTCAGGTCTCTCAATCTGAGATGTAACCCATTGCTCCATTAAAAGAGCCCATCAAATCATGAATGCTTACTGTAAGTGATATTGCAGAATGGAGAAGACTAGACAGGAACATTCATGTCTAAAACATTAAAAAAATCCCTGATTTTAAATGGGAATAAATTGCTGAGGTGCCAACAAATTATGACTAATGACATCAAATAAAATTGGATTCATGAATGCAAAAGTACTCCTTTTATTTTAAATGAATCTTACTAAGTTCCAGTTAAGTGGCAGCTGATTAAATGCACAAAGCTTTGTGATGATTTTCTAGCCTAACTAAAAAAAAAAAACACACCCTCTATTGAAAGTGAGTATTAACATAGGGCTAAATTGTAGCTTTCCCACAAGCCTGCCTGAGAATAGTTGTGCTGCCCTATAAGCAAACTGGGAGTTACAGTCTGGTTCCCATTCCCTGGGGGGAAGTATTCTGTGCCAGCCCCATACCTGGCAAATATTATGGGGTGGGGGAAGAAATAGATCCAGGGCTATCTTGGTCCTCATTCCTCTATACTAATCAAATTGTACTTTCATTTATGCCTATGCAGCCCCATTGGCTTCAGTGGCATTGTCCTAGTGTAAATGAGAACACAGTATGTCCCCCAAATAGACATTACATGCTGATTCAATGTGTATCGGAAGGCAGCATTTAGTGCTGTGATTTCAGCAAAATCACTGCCATTAATCATAGAAACGGAGGGCTGCTAAGGATCTCAAGAGGTCAACAAGTCCAGCCCCATGCCCTAGGCAGGACCAAGTATACAGGGGTTTGTCCAACTTGTTCTTAAAAATCTCTAATGACGGGGATTCCACAACCTCCTTTGGAAGTCTAATCCAGGCTTAACTACCTTTATAGTTAGAAAGTTTTTCCTGATGTGAAATCTAAATCTCCCTTGCTACAGATTAAGACACTTATTACTTGTCCTACCTTCGGTGGGAATGGAGACAATTGACCACCATCTTCTTTCTAACAGCCTTTAACATATCTGAAGATTTTGTCAGGTTCCCTGTCAATCTTCTTTTCTCAAGACTAAACATGACAAGTTTTTTTAACCTTTCCTCATAGGTAGGACCCTACCAAAATCACGGCTGTGAAAAACATGTCACGAGCTGTGAAAGCTGGTCTCCCCCATGAAATCTTGTCTTTTGTGTACTTTTACCCTATACCAGGGGTCGGCAACCTCTGGCACGCGGCTCGCCGGGGTAAGCACCCTGGCAGGCTGGGCCAGTTTCTTTACCTGCCGCGTCCGCAGGTTCGGCCGATCGCGGCTCCCACTGGCCGTGGTTCACCGCTCCAGGCCAATGCCAAAGCGGCGCGGGCTGAGGGATGTGCTGGCCGCAGCTTCCCGTCACCCCCATTGGCCTGGAGCTGCAGAAGTAATGGTAGCAATACTGTGACCTCACTACAATAACCTTGCAACCTTCCCCCCCCCCCCAAAAAAAACCCCACCTTTTGGGTCAGGACCCCTACAGTTACAACACTGTGAAATTTCAGACTTAAATATCTGAAATCATGAAGTTTACAATTTTTAAAATCCTATGGCCATGAAATTGACCAAAATGGATTGTGAATTTGTTAGGGCCCAACTCATAGGTCAGATTTTCTAAGCCTTTTATCATTTTTGTTGGTCTTCTCTGGACTGTGTCCCATTCATCCACATCTTTCCTAAAGTGTGGCACCCAGAACTGGACACAGTACTACAGCTAAGGCCTCACAAGTGCTGAGTAGAATGGATAATTACTTTCCATATCTTACATACAACATTCCTGTTCATACACTCTAGAATGATATGAGCCTTTTTTTTATCTGCATCACATTACTGACTCATATTCAATCTGTGATCCACTATAACCCTCAGATCCTTTTCAGCAGCATTTTTCCTAGCCAGTTATAGCCAGCCTAGGACATGGTAGGAGCTCCGTTCTGATGAAAAATTACAAAAGCTACCTGTATTAGTGGCCACTCCAGTAGCCATCTTAACAGGAAAAAGGAGTTACACGTGTGATTTTTGTCCCTCTAATTACTAGGTTTCTTCCCCTTCACTAAACATTACTGGAAAGACCATTTTCATTTTATGTAGAAGTCAAGATTCCCTTTCTGACTCTCTATTATGAACAAAACATAAGGATAATACTTCAGCTTTCTATAGAGATTTCCAATTGAAGATCCAACCTTGACTAGTAGATGTCCAGCCATTTAGAATGTTAGCCACAATCAATTTCTTCTTTACTGATACCCCTTCCTCCTCCACATTCTCTCTCCTCTTTCCTCTCCTGGTCACAAGAGTAGACTAGGAAACTTCATGAGACAATAATGAATTGATCTTCTGCCTTTCCCATCCCACCTACCTTCCCTAGAAGCTATAGGGAGGGAGGAGGCAACACAACTTGTCTCTGATTTCTCTTAGGCCAGCTGTTAAATTATTTGGGTCAACTAGCACAGGAAAAAGGAACAACCCCCCAAAGTGGCCACATAGATTCATAGAGTCTGAGATCAGAAATAACCATTAAATCTTCTAGTCTGACTTCTCGTATATCACATAGAAAACCCCGGTCTTCTTCTGCATGACCCACTGGGATCAGCAGCTTTAAAGAGAATCTGGGAAGCAGCCTGCACTTGCTCGTTAGCCAGCTGGAAGTTTCCATTTGTCACTGGTAAGCAGGGGAGTATATTTTTCAATTATATATATGGGTTAGTATGGTTGCCCCTCTAATGAACAGTAGCAAATGTCAGAGCTGTGCAGGCCAGTTTCCGATTTGACTGGAAATCAATGATATGGGGGCTGGGTATTTTCTTAATATAACTTGTTTTATTTACAATATTAACCCCAGTCCTTGAACAAAGATGGCCAAACAAAGACTATCCCTCCTTCAGGGCCGGCTCCAGGCACCAGCCCACCAAGCTTGTACTTGGGGCGGCACCTGGAGGGGGGCGGCGCGGCGCTCCGGCTCCGGCCGCCGGGGAGAGCGGAGCCCCGGCCGGGGCTCGCCGCCCTCCCCCCGGCGCTCTGGCCGCCGGGGAGAGCGGAGCCCCGGCCGGGCACTCCGCCCTCCTCCCAGGGCTCCGGCTGCCCTCCCCCCCGGCGCCCTCCCCCCGGCTGCCGGGGAGAGCGGAGCCCCGGCCGGGGCTCACCGCCCTCCCCCCCACGCCCTCCCCTGCTGCGCTGGGCGGGGGGGGGTGGGGGGGCGGCCGGAGGCTTTTTTGCCTGGGGCAGCAAAAAAGCCAGAGCCGGCCCTGCCCTTCTTCTAGAAGCCTCTGTCCAAACACCAATTTCTGGGTTTCTAGAAAACAACATCTGCATCAAGGGTTATCTCTAGTTAGAGATTAAGACAGAAAGTAAATTCTCTTGCTGCTTGCAACAGTTTCCATCAAAGGAATCTACATCAAAAAACTAAAAAAAAATACAAGCATTTCTTCAAGCACTGAACAATGCTCTCATGTTAAGAAAAACACCTCATAAGACTCTGGTAAACACACCTCCCACCATAACAGTGTTATCCCCATTTTGTAGAGGGCCACATGGTAAATAGCAGAGCTGGGAATGAAACTGGCAATGTGCTTTCTTACCAACCTGAAACACTCAATTTGTGTTTAGAATAACAATCCTCAAACTTTCTCAAAGCAGAGAACATATTTAAAACAGATGTCATATGAGCTACTTCCTGCTGTGGCAACTACAGCAATTACTTCTCTGGAAGGTAATAGTAGGAAAGTTATGTATTGTGTAGTTGTCCTCAATATAATGTGTCAGAGAGAAACAGGGAGGAAAGCCAGCACCATGTGATCAGCTTTCCATGAACTACCATCAAGTGTTCTGTGGATTGCTGGTAGGGACCATTGTGTCTTGGGCTTGGGATCCTTTGGATTGCCATGCATAAATAAGACTTTAAAAGCAACTCTAGGTGTCCGTCCCCAAAATATTTTGACTCTTTCTATAGGGGTGCTTGTGTTCCTCTCCTATTAAGTGTCTCTAGACATTCCATTCTGGAGGCTTTTTACTATCCTGCTTCATGGGTGGAGCAAGTAACATAGATTTTTGGGGTATCTCACTATCCAGTGAAGCGGGTCTGAGGTGGAAAACTGATTTTCACTGGATTAGCCTAATTATCTAGGTACTTACATCAGCACCACCATTATGAAGTAGGGAGGTTTATTCTCACTTTACAGCTGGGGGACTGAGACAGAGAGAGATTAAGTGGCTTTTCTGTAGCTCACATAGGATGCCTAGGGCAGATCTGGGAATTGAATCCAAGTCTCCCTCATGCCAGTTCAGTGGCTTAACAAAACCATAATTCCTTCTCACTCAGCTAAACTTCCTTCATCCCTTGCTCATACGCGTTAGGGAAAACCACTGAAGTTGGTGCTGGGACACAATGCCTGTGGGAAGGTCAGGGTTCGCTGTTAACTTCCTTTTATTTCTAGTTATAAGCACTATCCCTTGAAGAAAGCCATTGCTGTCTGCATCTATGGTTTGTTTCTCAGGTTGGTACGTCAGTTTACCCTTAAAGTTTTTTTCTTGAAATGTGAACATGTGGCACTTTCACACCATTAGGATCATCCTGTCTGAGGGAACTTCTTTTCCCTTATCTCCAGCTTGCGTCACTTCCTTCCTTTTCCATGATACCACTATCTGTAGTACCACAAACTGTAGTAAAAGTCAGCTGGAGCCCAGTCAGCCTACATTTGATTTCTCAGCTACTAGAGGGACATAAAACCTTGACAAAGGAATTAACAGGGTAATTAAACTTCAACAAATGTTTTAATGTGGTGATCATTTTAAACGCAATATGTTTCTATATTATAGAAATCAGTTTTGCTTTCTCGTATTCTTATACATTTTATGTGATGAGATTTGGAAACTTTAATAAACATACTAGTTAAAGCTTTAAAGACATACAGTCACTTTGAAGATAATTAGGTGCAATATTTGTTAAATATGTTGCTTAGGACTTGTCTACACAGGGTTAATTAATGAAAGGTGTGAATTTAAAGTTGATTAGTTAACCTTACTGAACCCTATTCTGGACACTCTCATTCTGAATTAAGGCCACTTTATCTTAATTCACTTTGAATTGAGTAGTATAATGTGGTTTAACTAATCAGCTTTAAATTTAATTTGGATTAATTTTCCTGAATGTACCTATGCAGATAAATCTTTAGAGCAGACTGAATGTATCCAACAAATATTTCCTCTGTTGAATCAATCTGATTGCAGAACACATGCTAGCAGAGTGTGATTTTCTTAAACTTGTTTGTTGTTTGAAAGTATTCAAATATTCTTTTAAACATTTTTTGGCAACTTTTCTGAAACTCTATCACATATATCAGTGATATAAAAGAGACACAGTTCACTTCATCTACAGAAAACGAGTTATTTTTTCCCCAGGACTAAATTTGAATAATTAAACTGGATTGACTATTAAAAGCTACACATAAGCCCAAACTGCAAAATGTTCATCTAAACCTAAAGCTCAGTGGTGATTGAAAGTGTGAGTTTGGTTTGGGCCTGATCTCTATGACTTATCAAATTCTTATGGAGGTAGCAGACAAAAACGAATGAGACAAATATTTTCAGGTCTTGTGCATAAGCAAATATCAACTCCAAGAACAACTCAGATTGCCTTGGGGCTGTTTGAGTACATCTCCAGTTTTCATATCTGCAAATCCAGTCTAATCTGCATCCTCAGTTTTCTTTCTCTTCTGTTTGATAAATCTATCAAAGTGCACTTCAGCAGGTAAGGTATTTCTAATCTTACCACAAACAATTTGTTCTGTGCCATCTGAATAAAGTCTTTCATTTAAAGCCAGCTCAAATCAGGAAGAGTAAAAGGTGAATATGACATTTCTTCTGGTTTTAGGCAGAGTTTTAACTTCTGTCAAACTTTGATCTATTATACTTTCACATGAGAAATGACTAGTTCATCTTTGCTCCGCTTCTATTCTTTTTGGACATCATTTCTTAGGGGCCTGATCCTGTTTCTTTGAGTTAGAATGTCAAGAAAATGAACATACTTATATAACACTTCACATTTGCAAAGCATTGAACAGTTTATTAAAGATCTGCTCCAACACCCATTAAGTCTGTGGAAATACTTCAGTGAGATTTAGATCAGGCCCTAGTCAAGTACCTTAAATACTATCGTACAATAAGCAATACATCCACGGAGACAAGTTTGTGTTGCTGCTGTTGCCGGCCCAGAGGGCCCGAGGGGGCAACAGGGTTCGTTGCCCAGTGTGCGTCGCACCAATAGACACACCAGGGTGGAGAAGCAAACCAAGTTTATTCGAGATCTCGAAAAGGCACTCAGGAGACCAGCATGTCCCAAATCAGAAGCGCAACAAGTACAAGCAAGTTTCCCATTTTATATTCCAAGCAGTTTGTGTAAGCCTTTTGTTTTGTTTCCCCTCCACCCCACCCTTCCCAACAGCAGTTACAGTAGGCACTACATTGTGGCGTGTTAGAAAAGTTCTCGTCTGCATGTTTATCTTTGGCCTTGCAAGCTTAGACGCAGTAGACTTCCCCCCTTCCCCCCTTTCTTCCTTATCACTACTGCTTCTGCTAGTGTGAGCGAAACTGCAGCTGTCTGCTAAAAAAACTGACTATTACATATTCTGCTTTTAGGCTGTTAGCATTGAGGCTGGTTAAAGTTCACAAGATGAAGTTGCTTTAGCTCACTTAGACCCAGAGCAGGGGGGTTTCATTGGCACTTATGGTCTTCCACCCTCCCGAGTTACCTGGTAGCTATGCCTAGTGACACCAACACTGCCTCGTGGCCTTGTTCTATAACATACTGTGTCCTGGATTCTGTTTGAAGCTACCGGGAATTCAGGGTGCTTGCCAAGGTTGGCCCCTCAGTTTGCAAACCAACAACAGTTAATAAACCAGCAACCTCATAATTGCATTTGAAAAGATGCTGCTTTAAAAGTAAGGGCAATGTCTGGTCATTGTGTTTTCATTCTGATGTCATCAATAGGTCAATGCCATAATCCCTATTTGGCATCTGAAGCATGCATAATATATCCCCAATGCAACGTGTTTTATATACATATATAAATTGTAGTGACTGGAATTGTGTCCAGTTCAATGTTTTTATTTTTGTTTTTAAAACTTTGGCTGGTAAACAATTAAAGGAGTTTCTGCAGATTCACTTGCTTATAAACAAAGGTCTAAGAAAACTGTTCCATGTGGATCAGTGAAGATCAAGCTGCTGAGTCTGTATGCTCTGGTAAATCCCACAGTGCTGTTCAGAATAAATGTGACAGCAAAAGTCTCTGCTCCAGTCTGAAAATGCTTATGGACTTGCATAATGTTAATCTAAAACAATGACTCAGGAAAGAGGGTCTGTTGTCTAGTAATGTAGTTATCAAAAAACAAACATTTTAGCATCATGTAAAAACCCATTATTTCAGAGGTGTGCAGCTGTAAAATACTAATCGTGGATAAGAAAAGCAAGTTGTAACAGAGTTGTGATTACACTACATCCCAGTGGAGGTTTTTTATTTAAATAAATATTTAGCAGTAAAAGTCTGTCGAAGATAAAATTGCAGACTTAAGTAGAATTCCAGAAATTAACTGCATAGTGGGACATGAGATACTGCAGTAAGGCCCAGATCCACAAAGGGACTTAGGCAACCAAACCCCGGTTTTAGGTACCACTGTGATTCACAAAACCCCTGCTCTGCTGCTGCCTGTAGGCTCCTAAACTCACTCTGTGCCTAATTTTTCACTGCCAAAGTTCTCTAGGCACCTATATTTCTGTCTCTGGGCCTGCACACTGCAGTCTTACTCTAGCTGTCCAGGCACCTATCTTCCACCTAAGCCCCAGTGTGTTCCATGAACTGGAGAAAGGTAGGCAGTCAGCCACCTAAGTCACCTGTGGGGCCTGATAGAGTAGGTGTGCTTAGAGGCTCCTACCTGATCAGGTCCCATTCAAAATCAGGGAGGAGGAGCCTCACCTGCCTTTTATCCCAGTGGTTAGTATACTCACAGGTTCCATTCCTCCCTCTGCCTGAGGGGGAGAAGGAGCACTCTTCTGTGAGGTGGGACCCTGTTTAAATCCTAACACTGAACTACAGGCTATTCTGATGTGGGGCTCCCTCAGTCTCTCCTATTGAAGCTGTTCCACTGTGAATAAATAATTAAAGTGTCATTGGAGCAGGGAGAGTGGACCCCAGGTCAACCACATCCCTGGTAGGTGCCCTACCAACCAGGCTATACAGTCAATCTCGCTTTCTGGTGCTGTGATTATTTGAGTTTTTATACACAGTGGAACAGCTTCAGCAGATGAGACTGAGGTAGACCCACATTTGATTATCATACCATAACTCAATGGTTAGGGCAAGCGCTTAGGATTTGAACAGAAGTCTCTTTTCTTCCTGTCAAGCAGAGGGGAGCAGGAAATGAACCTGGTGAGTGCTCTAATCACTGGACTAAAAGTTATAAGGTGGGCAATAGCACACTGCCTACTCCCCGTTTTGTGTGGCACAAAGCAGGTACCTAATTCATTCTCACAAGAAATGCCTTAAGAACCAGGAGAGGAGTTCCAGGTGGTAGATGGTAAGTGTTGGGCACTGAAGGTCTTGAGAGGGGCAGGGCTAGAGGACACATCCCTTTCATCAGCATCCGTCATTGGCCATCTTAGGTAGCTCCCTGCTCTGGCTTTTGTAAATCCCATTCTTAGGCTATGTCTACACTATGGACCTTATGGCGGCACAGCTGTACTGCTATAAGGTCTCCTGTGTCCCCACTCTATTCCGGTGGGAGAGCTCTATCCCACCCACGTAGCGCTGTCCAACCAGTGCTTTTGTCAGTGAAACTTCTGTTAGTTGTGTGTGTGTGTGTGTGTGTGTGTGTGTGTGTGTGTGTGTGTGTGTGTGTGTGTGTTTTCACACATCTGACCAACAAAAGTGCTAATGTAGACAAAGCCTTAGGTACCCGTCTCTCCCCATTCATTTTATAGGAAGCCTGGGTGCCTAACTCAGGCTTTGTGGATTCCTGTGTGGTTCCAGTAATTTTTTTAGATGCCGAAAAGTTAAGCATTGCAACACCTAAGTCCCTTTGTGGATCTGGGCCTTAATTTCTGTTTGAAGTGTAAGAAAAAATTGTGATAATTCAGATCCTGATTTGCGCTTGGAATGTGCTGACTTCTTAATGGCGAACACTGTAACTCCCATTGATATTCTCTGGAGTCGTATACTAGTATCAGGGAGAGATTAGACACTTTTAATAAGCAAAATGCAACTTAGGCTTTTCTAACTCACAGATAAATTGAATAAAACAAATAAATAATCCACTGACCTCTGGCTCTTTTGATGCTGCTCATGTATCAGTTGTAGGTTCCTACTAAATTGTTTTCTTAATGGCAGTGAACGACAGCCTAGCTATGAAATAATTTTTCATTGTAAAGTAATCTATCATGTCTTGTTATCAATATTATCAGAAATGTAACATACAGCTATTAGTACTGCTGTTGCAGGTGTTTGCCATACTATACTTTGATACCCCATATTTTGTCAAATTAGAGGAGGAAATAGGTATGTTGGAACATAGGATTTGGCATACTGGATCAGTCTATTAGTCCAATATCCTATCTTCAGCAGTAGAGGCTCGTAGCTGATACTTCAGAGGAAGGCACCAAAAACACTGATGTACTTACCCAACTGTGTACCACTGTAAATATTCCTTCTGAAATTACGAAAAGACAAAGGAATACAAATATGAAAAGAACAGAAGTTAACCACATTTCCTGAATCCCCTTCCATTGGGATTTTGCTTGCATCAATAGGATTTACTGTTTATTCCCCATTCTATTCTTCGATGCACTGGGCCTGCTTTGATTGTTGAGAAAAGACAAGAAAATGCCTGAATTAAAAATGATCCCAATTGGGGAATTTGGTGAAGATGAATGCTCAGTGACTGATGGCTTGTATGTGAGGTTAATTACCACAGTGCACAACATCTTCAGGGGAAATGCTACCCACAGACACTACCATTTAACCTCGGGATCTCAAAATCATAATTCCTGTCATCAAACACTCTAATTACAAGCTCTACACAAGAGCTTCCATTAACACAATCCTCTAATTAGCCAGGCTTTGAAAAGCAAACAGAAAATTGAAATGTCATGGGTCAGTGCAGAGAAAGTTGAAAATTGTGTGTGTGTGTGTGTGTGTGAGTGAGAGAGTTTTTGTTAACAGCTGAATTAGAAATTTAGAAAAGTGCTGTATAAACAGTTTGGGAAAACATTAACAATGATTCTTTCTCTAGAGCAATGTATGAGACCCTCTTTTTGCTGGCAAATTATCTTGCATGAGAAAAGTGTCCTTGCTAGCCATAAGCAAAAAAAATCAGACAGTAAAAATTCAGACATTAATTTCAACTGTTAGCAATTTTGTCAAGGGCAAAGAATGAAGAATTCTGCTTTTATTTAGGAGCTCTAAAGAGAGTGCCCATTTATAGCCTTATATTCACAATGATGTGAATATTTTCTGTTATAACACAAATTAAAATTGATCTGACCAAAACCTTACATAAAAACATACTTCTTATCTAGAAAGGATTAAAAGTGTGTTGCTCTCATTTTTTCAGAGTTTTCACTAATGTTTTAGGAATGAGAAATGCAGGTGAAATCCAGCTGTGTACATAAGGTCTACAGAAGACCCACTTATATATGGTCCATAATATACCAGCCTGATATCTTGTAAATCAAAACCATACATGTATGTAATCTGCATGCAAAATCTCACTCATTAAAGAAATAATTGAACAGTATTTTGATGAAATGTAATATTTTGAGAAAGTAATATCTGAATTACATTAATTTGGGCTCTAATGTGAGGTGGGAGGGTCCCTGAGCTCATGCTGCAGTCTGGGCATTAACATTTACACTGCAATTAAACAGACCCTTACCCCAAGCCCTGGGAGCCCAACTCAGCTGCAGATGTCTAATTGCAGTGTGGACATACCCTTACTATTTTCTCCTCATTTTCCCCATTGTACTATCACTCCTCTCCTATCCTCTTCTTATTCCCCATGCTTCTACCATCTACTCAATATTATAATGGAAGGTGAGAAAAGTGAAAGCATCATTTTACTAAATGCTGTTCATTTTTTTCCAGAATTTAGCAGTGATTTATTGTGATTCAGCTTTAAAAAAAACAAGGCAAAGATGTTAGAAAGCAGTGCATGATATTGCTACCTATAATCTACTTTACTGATCAGCCTTGTCTATCATTAAATAAATAAAAATAAAATAATACAAATATTTGTGGCTCTGAGCAGCAGGGAAACAGGATGAGAACATTTTGTCACCTACCTGAGGTAAATAAAATATCTCCTAATTTCATTTTCACCACAATGTATTAATCTTGGGGTAATTCCTAGAGAAGAGCAAACATGCAAACAGAAACTATCTTGTGAAATGTAGCTCCCTAGGTAGAGTGGAGAGGACCCTGGCTTCCCCAGATGTCATATAGTAGCTTGTTTTTCTCTTTTTCCTGATACTCCTGACTGAAACATTTCATGCAGGGGCGGTAATCCTGTCCCTAATGATATCAGTGTTCCTGTGAACTGCAGTGTATATACTACATTGTTAGGCGACATTTAACAATGTATTTTCCATATTCCATTCCTTTGCTGTGCTACCCTTCAGATTTATTTTCATCTGTAAGTATGGGGTGATGATGATATTTCTTGCATCTGTTTTTTAGAAGTAATTTCTAAGGGGATTCACATTAGAATTGACAGTGAATGACACTGGACATAAAATCATTTTTATTTTAACACAATTTTGCTTATCATTGATTGGGAAACCTGCTCTATTGACTGGTGCCCAGGTCTCTTCATGGTGACATCTTGTTATATGTGAACTCCCTGAGAGAACATTGCCTGGGGCTGGATCCTAGTCTTAATAGGGAAATGCTAGTGTTTCCTGTGTTGGTGAAGTTTCCAGTATAGAAGGGTGGACACATCTCTTAATGACATTAAAGGGGAAATGCAGCACTTTCTTCAACCGCTGCAAACCTTAAAATTGAGCAGATGGATCAGCTGTACACTCCCATCAATGGTACAAACCCCTCTTCCATGCAACCCCCTATGTGGCAGCACACTGTAGAAGGACAGGGTGAAGTAGGGGTGAGATCAAAGGAACCACTGCTTCATGGAATTGTTCATTCATTCCATGGATGTGACTGCACTTAAGTGTCTCCCATAGGCTATCTGAATCACTGGGCTGAACTAAATTCTATACACTGGCCCTTTAAAAAATGAAGATAGAAATCTCCTGGGATCTGCTGCCCCATTTCAGGTTTTTCTGCAAAAGCCTAGGACACAAAAGAAGCAGACACTGAGGACCAGAATGTGATCCCAGAGTGACAGTTTATGGCTTGAAGAAAACCCATGCTGCTAACTCTGCCTGAGCTTAAGGAGGAGAGCCTTGAAATCTTGGTCTGGCCAGACTCCCTTTTTCTTAGCCAGCCATAAAGAATCCTGAAAAGGGCAGTCCAAGAGATGCTGGGATTTATAGTTCTTCACAGTGGGGCATGCTGGGAAATGACTGAGGAAGGATGAAAAGAGCTTTCCTTCAGAATGGGAAGAAAAGAAAAAGTAGGGTGTAGTGGGGTAAATGCCCGCTCCAGCCGTGAAGGGGTTGGAAAAGCCCTGCAGAGGGCTGGGGCTGTGTAAAGGGGCAAAACCCCTGCTGATTGGCGAAGTGGCTGCAGCTGGGACCACGCCCCAAACTGAGCCACTCAGCCTTATAAGAAGTCCAGGGTAGCCAGAGCAGAGCAGTCTCCTTCTGACAGAAGAGAGAGAGACAGGCCTGGCTGCAGGGAGCTCACTGGGGACCTAGAGTAAGGCAGGGCTGGGGAAAGGCCTTGGAGGGCTGGGAAGCCCTAGGCTGGCAACTCCCCAGGCTGCAGGGCCTGGTCCCAGGTCCATATCGGTATTGGGGTTGCAGAGGCGCATCCTGAGGGTGCGTAAAGGCAGCCGGTCCAAACCCCTTGTTGCCAGTGATGATTGGCTGATAGTCTGCCCCAGGGTGTGGGGGCTAGATGGTGACTGGCAGTAGCCATAACTGAGGCGACATTGGGATAGGAGGTGGGGAGACCCAGAGAAAGAGTGGGGTACTGCCGGGGGGGGGCAGCACCTAAGCCAAGGGCACCAGGGTCTGGGAGGGACATGGCCAATGACAGGTGGAGCACCGGCCTGCAGAGGGCGCTCCAGAGGCTGGTGAGCTAATTCCCAGTATGACCAGCAGGAGATGCTGCAGGGGTGAGTCCATGCCTGATTACGTAGGGACTAAACATAAAGTGGAGACTAAAAAGAAAGTGAAAGTGTCTCTTAGAGACAAGGAAACTTCATTTGCTAAGTGGAACCTCAAGGAAAGGTTTTGCTCTTCATTTTGGACATTTAATATAAGACATTTTTCAGTTTGCTGCTTGGGACTTTGGCACTAGATCTCTGGGTAGAAAGAAACCCTCCCCCAGAGGAGGGATCACACTGTTTATTGTGAAGATCACCATGCATGTGGCCTATAAGTGTCATCCTTCTATACAATGGTTCCATGATATAGAGATGTGCCTAAGATTTGCTCTCCAATGGTAATGTAGTTGTGCCTATGTAGGTTGTGCCCTTTCAATGCAAGCGCCACTGAGGTGACCTAGAAGCTGAAAGATCCATTAATATTGTCATAATCAAGGTATCAGTTTGAAGCAGGGGAATACTAAACACAAAGGGGCACCTGCTTTGAGCCCTCATGGATTTCCCCAGTCCAGGTTCTAATGAATGCATCAAACATTTAGGATGGGATTTTCAAAAGCACCTAATAGAGTTAAGCACCCACATCCCATTGAAATTGGGTGCCTAAGGTCCTTAGGCACTTTTGTAATCCAACCCATATTGCCTATCTCATCAGCGTCATCTGTGCCTAGAATTGTCCAAACAAGACAACACAGTCTATTTATTTCTAGTACTATTTACTTATGACTAACTTCCACTCCCCTGATTTGCTTCACAGAATCTCATTTGTTCATTTACTCATGAACATTCAGGGGCGAGCTTTCATTCATAAGAGCATTCATGGGAAGTAAGTATCTCTCCCTGTACCTTATTCTAGCAGTTAAGATCTGGAGGGATGCTCTTGTTGATAGTCGGTGGAGTTACACTGTCTAGAATTGGCATGACAGCATTCTCAGTTGAGAGCCATCACCAGCATAAATAAATTGTTACAGCCTATGTTTACCAAGTGCTATTATCCCCATTTTATAGAACTGAGGCACAGAATGACTGTGGGGGTGATCCACAAAGGTACTTAGACACTTATGTAATTTTTTAGGTACCACTGCACTCCACAAAACTCCTGCTTGGTTGCCGACTAACCCCGTAGGCACCTAAACTCACTCAGTGCCTACGTTTTGGCCTCAGGGTGCACACACACTGCAGTCTCACTGTAGGTGCCCAGGCACTTATCTCCTGCCTGAGCCTGGCCACTGCTGCCTCATAATAGGCATCCTATCTCCTGCATAAGCCCCAGAGCGATTCGCAAACTTGGAAAGCTTTCTAAACCAGTCTGATCTGGTAGGCATCCTTAGTGGCTGTCTCACAGATTGAGCCTCTTGATGAGTAAACACAAAGCAGCCGGGGGACGTGTGGCGAAGGACCTTCCTTATAAATTTTAGCTCAGTGGCTAGGGTACCCACCAAGGATGTAGGAGATCCCTAGTTCCCTTCTCCCACCTCAGGTGAGTGCCCCAACCACTAGGCTATCCAGTAATTCTAACTCTTTCACTGGTTCTAATTAATGTTTGAGTAGTCAATTATTTAATTATAATGGAACAACTTCACTAGGAGTGAGGGAGCCCCACATCAGAATATCCTATAGCCTAGTGGCTAAGACTCTTACCTAAGAGGTGGATTATCCCTGTTCAAATTCCCCTGAGGTGGGGACATTAGAATCTGGGGTCTTCCCAGTCCTGGGTGACTACGTTATCCACTGGGCTAAAGGTAATAAGGAAGCTGCTGCTCCTCCTCCCCCAGCTGTTTTGTTTTGCCAAATGCCTATCTTCCCCCAGTTTGTGGATTGCTAGCAGAGGTAAGTTATTCTCTCCACCTCTTGTTGCTAACTCCTATTGGCTAGTTTAGGAGACTCCCTGCCTGGCGTGCTGGCATTGTAGATCTCATTCTGAGGCACCTATCTCTTCCTATTCATTGAATATGGAGCCTGAGCACCTAACTCGGGCTTTGTGGCTCAGACTGTTGTTTCAGTGATTTTCTAGGCACCTAAAAGTTAAGTGCCGTGACTCTCAGTGTTTCAGTGCCTAAGTCCCTTTGTGGATCTCACCCTAAGTGATTTGTCATACAGGAAGTCTGTGGCAGAAGAGGGAACTGAATCTCAGTCTCCCAATTCCCTGGCTAAAACCCTAACCACTGGGCCTAAGGTGGTATGACAATAAACACTGCATACCAAAACATAAAAAGAAAGATAATGCTTTTCTTGCATCATTGAAGTCTCCCATTGACTTCAATGGGCTTTGAATCAGAGCCTAATTGCTTGAGCCTACAGGATTGTGGACATCCATAAAGACACTGTACTAAATTCCCCTCTCAGTTATGTCTACATTGCCTGAGTTCATTTTAGTGAGGTTGCATCCTTGTAACTGAGAGGAGAAATTTTCCACTTTCTGTAAAGCAGGGGTTATTTTAGTCACATTACTGGTCCTGTCGGGATGCTCTAGGTGCAATTCTTACACAGTTGTTATTTCACCATTCCCTGATTTCTCATCACTGGAAAGCCATGTTTACAAATTGAACATTATTCTTTAATTTGACTTTCTGTCACCATTATCCCTTTTATTATTATCCCTTGTTTGTCAGGTCTTCTAGAGTCACATTCATACACAGCCTAACCTGCTCACTGTCCTAGTTATTCCTGCCATAAATGTTCTTGTAAACTGCAGAAAACTTTAAGGTATACTAAGGCCATTAATTGAATTTAATTTTAATCCCAGTTACAATAATGGCACAACACAAGAATTTAATGATACTATGGAGACAGTTTATTCACATTCAACATAACAGTCAAATAAACTTTCAAAGGCACAATTTTTAGATACCTACTACCAGGTTGGTAAGTCAGCTCGTTAACTATTGTACCAACCTAAATGTTATATTGTAAAATGATAATATATGACTCTTTTAGCGCCTGATTTTTGTGAGGTTCTGAGAACCACCTGCATGCTGGGAGGCCAAGATTCTAAAAAGTGACTAGTGATTTCTGGTGCTCAACTGGAGACATCTTAAATTGGCCTGATTTTCAGCATTTTCTGAAAATCAGACCAAGTTAAGATGTCTCAGACTAAGATTTTCAAAATTGGCTAGTGATTTCTGGGTGCCCAACTTGAGTGTCTTCAACTCCCACTGAATTTATTGGGTGCTGAGAGTGCTCAGCACCTCACCAGCGGATACTTTAGGGTACGTTTATTTTGCAGTTAGTGGTGTGAGTGCAGCATTTGTAAATGTACCTGAGCTAGCTCAAATAACAATAGCACTAAAGCCATGGCAGTGCGGACTAGCTACTTGAATTTGTATCCGGAGTCTTGGGCAGGCTTTTACATTCTATTCTGCTGCCTGTGCTCCCAGACCTTCACTGATGTTATGCAAGCTAGCTAGATCAAAACGAGCTCAGGTATGTTTACATATGTTTCAGTCTCACCTCTGAATGCAGAATAGACATGCCGTAGGTCTGAGTTCCTTTGTCTACTAGTATCTTTTTTTGCATTTACCTTTATTTTAATGTCTTTGTTTTTCTTCATTTTTGTCTAGCTTGTTTTTGTATTTTAAAACAATTCAACAAACATTGATAATCCTCTTCCTATGGCTGATATAGATGTAGAGCAACAACTATAATTTTACATTCAGATGGTTGACAGATAATTGTCAGAGTAGTGGAGTGCCCTGCTGTGATGCCTTCTTTGTATTTGTGAATTTGGCATTGAGTTGTTATATGCTCCATGATCTGTTCTGGGTGACCAGTCACACACTGGAGAATCTATAGTTTTCCATTTGTGCAGCAGGTATCCATATCTGCCATGATTTGTGCGGATATGATTTAGGGTTGCCCGTGAGTTTAGTGGGAGATCAATGCTAGGGACCTTATGCATCAGGTCTTTCACAAGGTGTCTCTGTGTGACTTGTAAATGCCATTCAACTTTCCAAGTTTCATCAGAGTTGAAGTTTCATTGGCGAAGGTTAAATGTGTGGGTCCAAAAGGTCTTACATGACTTTAAGTGGTGGTGAGGAATGTTGTTAAGGTCCCGGTGGATCAGAAGTTGTTCGTTTTCCACAATACACTGGAATTCCTGAAGGGCTGCGGCATCACAGCGAATGGATGGGGGGAGCAATGTTCAGCAGCACCAGCAGCCAAGGCGTTGGAATTGCCTTGAGGGTTCCAGTGATGCACTGCATTTCAGTGTTCAGTTGTCCGAACTGAACACATCGTTGGAAAAATACTATTTAAAAGTCTTTAATTGTTCAAGGACCTATGGCATTAAGGGAAAAGAATAATATGGCTGAACGTAACTAATGTAACAGGAATTTGGATGTTATTTGTGAGCGGCTAATATTATGTTTTTTCTGGGAAGTGAGCGGTTAAAATTCTTTTCCTTATATCACTCAGACAGGCTCACTAACAATGAATAATGCTTTCTTGCAGATGGGAACCTGGATTTTTGTGTTTTTAAAAAGGAATCCCTGCAGCTGTGGATGTACATCAGTTATTATTTTAAGGTAATACCCATTAACATCAATGACAATTGATTACAGTTCACTGCTTGCATATTGATCGAATATATTTAATATACCATTAGTGTTACCAGAATGATGTATTAGTCAATTAAGACACCGTTGGCAGGGAATCTTAATTAGATACCAAAATATTTAATCATATTTTTTTTAAAAACAAACCAGGGATTTCAGTGCTGTTAGCACAATGGTAGCTCTTCCCACTGAGCAAATAATAGGACCATAATGTTCAAATACCAAAACTCCTCCTTTCTAGCCTTCAAAAGCTATTATCACCCTTAGACACAGAGGGACATTTAACAGTGAGACTATAATCAATAGACATTTGTAAGTCAAGATCTAAGGGCCTGATATAAATATCTCCTCTGAGGCCGTGCACCCTCATCTTCACTGATAGTTGAGGACACTCAGTTGTTCAAAGTAAATGCTCAATGTCTTGCAGTCAGGCTATTAATGATATTTGTGTCATTATGATTGCAAAATCTATTTTCATAGTAACCAGTGGGGGAGAGGGGGAAATACTCTCCTCCTTATTCATACCAAGTTGTACTTTACTGTGCCAGTTGACCCATTGAAATCAACATCGCTTCCATTGGAGTACAGTAATTCTCAGTTTAACTAAGGATATCAGAATTTGGCCCAGGGTTCCATAGGCCAACTTTTGCTCTCGGTTACAGAAGTGCAATATTATTGACTTCAGTGGAAAATGAAAAGAAAATTTGGTTCTATAATACTGAGATTGGGAATAAAACAAAAGGAGAAGAGAAATTCACCAGATATAGAACTAGTCAGAAAAACTTTGACACAACCAGTTTGGCAGAAAATACAGTTTTACAAATGATTGATCACATTGATTTTGCCAAAACTTCATTTTGGAGAAAAACTGAAAAAATAATTCCAGCAATGTTGATATGGGACATTTTCAGAATGAAACTTTTCTAAGTTTTATGTTCAAACTGCTTTTTGTTTCGATTTTGACTTTTATTTTATATATATAAAAAAACAAAACAATTTTTTTCAAAATTAAACTTTTTGATCTGAAACAATTTTTTTTAAATATCTTTTGCAGAGAATTTTGTAATTTGGGGGGGGGGGGGGTTGGGAATAAAAAAAAATCCTTCACAATCTTGAAATTCTCAGAGAAATGGAATTTCAGTTCCCTGTGTAGCTCTAGCCAGAAACAAATATAGTCAAAAGCCAGAGACAAATTTAAGGTCCATCTCTCAAAGATCGCTGGTAGCCAGCCTACAACCTAACTTATCTCCCATTTTATACTGGACTTTATACTGGTTGAAGTGAGATCAGAATCAGACTCTAAGTAGATATGTTTATTATATATTTTGTGGCTCTTTATTGATTAAATTATATCCCTTTGTTTTCTTTTAGCAGCATCTGACATGTAATATGCTGTCTTGTGGTTGATGCTCATGTTCAATAAAAATATTTCAATTTCATACAATTTTCCTTAGTGATACGACAGAGGGAAGAGAATTAAAGAACAAATATGACATGTGTCTAGGCAAGTTGTTCTTAAACAGAATGATTTTTCAGAGTTTGCCAGGAGGCACCAGCTGCTATTTAAACACGTGTTACTCTTCCTGCTGAAGTCAATGGGAAAACTCCATTTGACTGCAATGGGAGAAAGATTGAACTGTGAGTGTTAGGATATCATTTCCTGTCACCTGCTAGTGCTAAAGCATATAAACAGAAACCTGATGAAAAGATGACTGTAAATTATGCACACTCAATCAATAGCTATGATGAAGGCAGGATTAAAGCACAGATGTACCACTGTAGAAGACAAAGGGATTAGATCAGGGTCACACTTCCTTAAGAGATCAGAGTGAGGAAATAAGTTAGAACCATGATAATTTCAATGCATCACTCTTAAACAAAACAAAACAAAACAAAAAAAACCCAACACCACTCCACTCCCCTCCAAAACACCAGACATTAAATCTACCATTGCTGGGTACAATCCCAGCTTCTTTTTCACAGTAGTGCAATGTTTTCCTGTGACTGAGGTCTCTAATTCCTTAGCAGTGTGAGACATTGCCACTTGCTTGTAATATAACCTATGTAGGCATGGTCATACTGTTCTGTATCATTTTCAGTCCCTCTCCTTCTTTCATCACTTTTCTCTTCCTATGTGTACTAACTAGAACTAGTTGGAAAAATGACAAATTTCAAACATTTTTGACCAAAAAAGGACACATTTTGTGAAAAATGTCATGACAAATCATCCTATTTTTCAGTCATCTCTAGTACTCACACATCTGATCCCCAAGCCTCGGTTGCTGCCCGCATTGGTAATATTGGCTCAATTTGCTCTGGTATGTCTAGCTTCACAAAAGTATAGCTGACATTCATTCATTTAAAAGGCTTTATGAATCTTAGTATTAATTAAAGTTAATTAATTAATAATCAAATCTTCTTATCCACATTTAGTTTGACTGATGCCTCACATTTTTTCAATTGGGACAGAATTGTAGAAACCATTCTCCAGGCACATAACACCCTGTACACAGACAGAAAATTGAAAAAGAACAATAGATGACTGTCAAGGAAAGATGAAGACAAAATATACTGTCAGGTGGTATTTGTTCTCTTTCTATGCCTCTTTCATCTTCACTCACTCTACTTCACTCACTCTCTCATTACAGACCAGTTTTTATATTTCTAAAAGCAGTTCATGAATTGGGCAAAGAGGCTGAAGTGATCACATAACTTAGCAATCGCAGGATGCCATCCCAGAGCACATCCCCTCAAAGCACAGTGTGGCCTTGCAGGCTCCCCACCCTTAGTTTCCTCTTGCTTTTCTCGAATGACCTGTTCACAGCCAGAAGTACTTTAAAGTAATACCCCCCTTCCCGGGGTCCAAGTTATTAAGTCTATAAAATCTATGGTGTCCTTTGGCTCTTCAGGCTCAAATCCTTCCCCCGGTAAGGGATTCTACAGTCCTCCTTTGTGGGGCTGTGCAGTGGTTCAAGCCAGTTTCCACAGCCCATCAGTATCCAGGTTCCAGAACTGCTTCGTGGAGTGTCCTTCTCTGTCTCCTAGAGTCATTTCCAGCTTGTCTGCTGCTCTTTCAAATACCTATTCTTTAAAGAGGCGAGTACAGGGTTGGCTGGTTGGCTGGCCCAAAGCCTCCTTACTCCTTAAATGGCCCAGACCACCCTGTTACAGAAGCATATTGCCTATTTATGAGCCTATTGTGTCTATAATTACAGCTTACATGGAGGAAACAGGAAGGGCTGCAAGACTCCAGAGTCTGGAGATGGCTGCCAACCTGAGCAAACACCTATGTATGTTATTTCTGTATAAAGCCTAAGGCCTTCTGGAAATGGAGGACCACCAAGAACCTGCTTGGAAATAGTTATTTCCTGATGCCTGATTTTTTTTAAAAAAAACTGGGAATTTATTCTGAGGGTCTCAGTTTCTGGGTGCCTTGCTTGAGAAATTTTGGGCTTGTTTTTCAGGAGTTTTAAGCAGCTTCATCTCCCATTTTGTTTAGTTAGAGTTTTGGATGTTCAGCACTTCTGAAAAGAAGGCCCAGGAATTCTCAAGACAGGCACCCAAAATATGGCTGCTTATGTTTGCTGTATCATGCCTGAATCTAGTGGGACCATAAGTAATGTGTCAACAAAGAACCCAGGACCCATTGAATCTGCAGACCTGTTTCCTTATTTGAGGTATCATTGAAGGGTTTATTCTTTCATAAAGGTGCTGGGGAGATAAGAATGTTTTGCCATTGCAAATAGATAAAACCTAGAAACAAAATGGGGAGAAGTTTTGTCAGATCTGGAGTAATTTAGTGGGAGTAAAACACTCATCTTGATTAAATGGGCTTTAGTACCAGGTACCACTGTCAGATGATTTATGTTGACATTTTTCATGTTAGCAAAAGGTGTCTTCTACCTTCCCAGTTGTACACATCTCATTGGTTTATTTTATTTTATTTTCAAAGTTTTCTCTGCTTTATTCATATTGGTCTACACAATAGTCTCTTTCTGTCTGAATTGCTGTTAAGCATTCAAGTAAAATCTTTCTGTCTATTATAAGTTTTAGCTTTTTTCACTGTTTCAATCCTGTTGAAAAGATGCCACCAAATACAGTCGAAATATATTTGCTGGAGTACATGCTATATCACACTGGCCCTTTCCAATATCCTGTTAATTTTCCAATTGCCAAGCATTTGTTTCAGACAACTAAATAAAGCCAACTCTAAACAAACACAAATTCTAACTTTTTATTGACTTTGATTGAATTGGGTTCTTCTGAATTTGTTGAACATTCTATCTTTTCTCCCCTATTGGAGGCGTTTTCCCTCCAGTGGCCATGATTCCTGCCCATAGGATTAAGTTCTAGTTGAATCATGCAGCCCACACTCTTGAGTCATGAAGTTATAACTAGAAATGGATTTATTCAGTTTGCTGGCAATGCTAAAAAAAAATTGGAAAAAAATTAGTTTCAGGTCAAACCAAAATGAATTTTTTTCAAAAAAATTGGTGAATCAAAAAGTAAATAAAAAGTATTTTGTGTTGAACTGATTATTTTATTTGACTAGAAACAATGTTTCATTTTGATTTTGAGCTTTTTCTTAACATCTTTGAATTTTTAAAGGAATTAAAGAAAATTAGAAAAAATTGTTTTAAAATTAAACATATGTAATATGAAATGTACTGATTTTTCTTGTCAGTGTCTTGGGCCAGAACTTCATCTGATGTTAATCTGTATAGCTCCACTGACTTCAGTTTACATGATCTGAGGTTCTGACCCATTATTTTCATCATGTCTGTGTAAATGTTAAACTCTTTGGGTCAGAGACCCGTCATCTCTTAAATGGCAAAACTCTCATTGACTTCAATGGGAGCAGAACTGGGCCTTAGATTTTTTTTTTATTACAATGAACTGACCAGAAGCGCAGTAGGAAGAAATGCAAAGTAAAGAAAGAAAGTAAGAAATATACATGTGTTAATTATGAGGACAAGAGCAGCAGTTTGCCAGTAAATTTAAATATTTTTGCTCAGCACACTTTCTTAAGTAGTCCATTAGGTCACAGGGAGGCATAATATTATGTTAATGCAATCATCACTTCCAATTTACTTTCCGTTCTTGCAATTCATTTTTAATCACCTAAAGTTTAGTAAATCCTTGCAATATGCAATCCTATTGCTTCTATAACCCTATCAAAAGGAGGTCAGGTTTCTTTGACTATCAAAGCACAAACTTTTCAGTAAAGCATACCAATAAGCTGAAGAAATCACAAGTTTCAAGCACAACTCAAGCTCAGTTTTCTTTTGATCTAGATACAAAATGGCAAGTAAGTGATCATTTCTACTATTGCAGGATTTCAAACAGATTGTAGGCAGAACAAGTCTGGTGTGCTGTTCTCAGGGGAGTATGAACTTTGCTGTCAGTCTTACATGCCAAACCTTGTTCCTCAGCAATCCATTCCCAGAAATATCCATCTATATCTGTCCTTTCTGTTTTAAAGTCAGCTATTGCTTTACCCACTTCTGAAAGGAAAAAAAAAAAGCTATTCCAAATTTTGTTATACACCTCTAACCCGATAGAATGCTGCCCTCGGGAGCCAAAAAATCTTGCTGCGTTATAGGTGAAACCGCGTTATATTGAACTTGCTTTGATCCGCCAGAGCGCGCAGGCCCGCCCCCCCGGAGCGCTGCTTTACCACGTTATACCTGAATTCGTGTTAGATCGGGTCGCGTTATATCAGGGTAGAGGTGTATAACCCTTCCTGAAGAGTTATGGGTATTAATTTTAGGGATGTACAAATGTTATACAATCAGACGTTTTATAAACTTCCCACATGATGTTTTGGGTTTGAATTCTTTACTTTTAGCTCACAAACATTTAGTTTGCTATTTACTGTGAGTTGATGAATTAATTCCATGATGACAAATTAATGTTTTGGGCCAAATCATATGCTTGTGTAAATTGAACCTGCTCCATTGATTTTAATCCTGCCAGCAGGGAATTTGATCCTACATTTATTTTTTTGAATTTCTTGACTTTTGGAGTTCTCAAGCATAATGTTATGTTAATATTCATTATTTGCATTAAATCTCCCTGCTTTAGGGGAAAAAACCCAAAAGCATCCAAGGCAGCCCCTGGCTGCTCATGACCATCCTAAACCACATGATACCTCCCTCCATTGACACTCAGGTATTACAGCTGCATCTCACCCCCTCAGTGCTTCACTGCTTCTCAGGCCTATAATTTTGCTTTTTGCATACAAATTATACAGTGGATTGAGTATATCTGTGCTAATGATTTCACTGATGTGTATGTAGTTATATGGTTGTCTGTCTATAAAGAAAATTGCTATAAGGCCTGATCTAACGCTCACTGAAGTTTAATGGAAAGATTCTCATTGAGTTTAATTGGAGCTGGATCATGCCTCTAAAAAAAATATTAAATGGATGTATATTAAGTCTCTTATAGTTTTTGTTTGTGTGTTTTTAATGTTGTATGTCCATGCTTATATGGACCACATGATCACATTAAGGGTACGTCTACACTACCTGCCGGATTGGCGGGTAGCGATCGATCTATCGGGGATCGATTTATCGCGTGTAGTGTAGACGCAATAAATCGATCCCCGATCACTCTCCCATCGACTGCTGAACTCCAGCTCAGCGAGAAGCGGAAACAAAGCCGACGGGGGAGCCGCGGCAATCCACCCCGTGTCGTGAGGACGCGAGGTAAGTCGAACTAAGATACGTCGACTTCAGCTACACTATTCTCGTAGCTGAAGTTGCGTATCTTAGGTCGATTTCCCCCCCCCCGCCCCCTCCCCAGTGTAGACCAGGCCTAAGAAATGATTGTGTGGCAGGCATTTCTAACTAAAAGGTTGAAGTGGGAGCTGAAAGAACAGAACATTCTAGCTTGTCTAATATGTGTTCAAAATGAAGTTATCCTTTAATTATCTGAAGCATGAATCAATAGATATTGTGAGAACTGGGGCTTTTGAAACATATTTTTCCAGAAACAGATTAAAAAAAACTTTCAATATTTTCCTAAAACTTTATTCCTGTTTAGCTTTTGTTTTCAGCTTCCTCTTTTTGATGATGCAAACCACTTTACTTTTTTGCCTGGAGAGGAAATAGAATAAGTCAGTGGTCTCTTGAGGTTACTCGCAAGTACTATTTTCTGCTGTTTGTAGTTTGAATCACTGGGGAAAAGAAGACTGTTTGTGAACTTTATTATAGAGTCTTGAATAAAGAACCAATAGTTTTGCCATATTCCTTTTTCTCCAGAAAACTAGAATTCTTAAACATCATTTATATTACAGAAATTAAAGGGGAAAAAAAGAAACTTTTGTGTTCCACTTTTTCAGTTTAGCTAGTTGTGTTGCATCTTTGCAGACTCTGATAGGAGAAAGATAAGTCATTTAGTGCACCTCCTGTATTTTTTAATGTTTCAAGGATGGGACTTAAATTTTAGACTAAAACTGGTGTGTAGCACTGGTAAATAATTTTAATTTAATAAGTAAAGTGGCATTTCTTTTGAGAGATCAAATGCTTTATGGGAATGTGCCACAGTCAGGAACAAAGCAAAGTGGCCCAGTTGATAAACTGTAAGTACCAGAGCAAGGTTCAATAACTTTGAATTAAAAAAAAAATCTCTAAATATGGATTTACATTAACAAATGTTTTCAGCCTATTAGATCAATAATACGAGTCTTAAAAGATATCATTGTATGACATCTAGGAACCATTTTGGAGGACTCAGACTTCCTGGAATAGTTTTGGCATGAATTCGTATCTTTCTTACGCTCATGTAAATCAGGAGTAACTCCAAGGATGTCTATGAAGCTACACTTGTAGAAAACCAGTATAAGTAAAATCAGAATCAGGAACATTCTAAACTTGTTCAAAATATTTTGCAAAGGTTAAAAGTTGGATCTAAACTCACAAACAATAAGTCAAGGGAGAGTCAAAATTCTATCCTTAAATCATCTCATTGTGCCTAGGTATGGCAGCCCATTCTGTTCTATAGATTGCTGAGAGATACAAGCAACACTGCATCAGGAAGAAATACATTGTCACTCTTTTTAATTTGAAATTCTTTATTTGTGTTCATTTAAAGACAGATATTTAACCATCTGTATGCACTGTATATTTTTTTAATTTAATTTTTAATAAACCTTGAAGATGTTCCTCCATGACACCCCCAAACTTCAGTGAAATTCAGATCCAGATGTGGAGGCAAACTTGTGAATGAAGACTGACTAGTCTAAGACACTGAAATAAACCACATTTAAAATTAATCTCAGGGCATACCACTCTGACATGTGGCATTATTTTTGGTTGAAACACTTATGCACATGCTTACCTTTACTTATGAGTCGTCCCATCGACTTCAAGTGCATAAAATTAAACAAGTGCATAGCTGTTTTCAGGATCAAGGTCTTTGTCACATAAAATACAGCACGCTATCATGTGTTTTGATCACATTTGTTTGAAAGGCTGTTAGAAATACATAAAGAAATTGATATTCCATGCAGTTAGGGAAACTTGTTAACAATGTTGACAGAACAGAATCAAGGGCAAGTTTGTGCTATTAAAAAAGTCCAAACTGGCATAAATAAAAGACCGTAATATTTTCTTTAAAATAAATTAAAAATACCCTTTAAAGGCTGTTTATATTTGATGTGAAGCAGGGAAAACATATGCCATTAAGGTTGGTTCTCTTGTTCAGGTTTTGTATTCAGAATGTTGCCCATATGATCTCATTTTTGTCATTTTAGAAAAAATCATTATTAGCAGTAGCTGTAATTGCAGAGTAAAGAACATCCTATGATTTTATGGAAAGAAAATAGGGGGAGGGGAATCTCTGCAATACTACAGAGGACTAGAAGAAATATGAGAGGCCAACCAGCAATTTTAAGTGCCATTTCTTTAATCATTTACATAGAATGTCTCTAGAGATAAAGTCCTTGAAGTGTTCATCAGGCACAGAATAGATGCTTGAAAAGCCAACAAATAAGCTTACTTATTACCCAGTTTTTAATTGAATTGTAGACAGTCACTCTGAAGGCAAAAGTTACTACACATTCATCATATTCTTTAGAAAATGTTTACAGATATTTATATATCTGGTTTAGCCATTCTCCAAGTCAAGGTCAAAGAAAATGTCCATCTGAAAACATTAGAAAAAGTATAAACATAATACCAGAAGATGTCATAAATGGTAATACTTAAATCTTTTACTAAATTCTGAGTATATTGGGGGATTGAAGATAAGATATCTAAAGTAGCATGGGTAGTGAATGAGGCTTAATCTTCATACTCTCTTCAGAAGAGAGTATGAACCCAGGAGTTCAGTCAGGCCCTTATTTAGGTGATTTCGTTGAAACTGTGCCAAGGATCTGGCAAGGCATTTGGGAATGTTGTTAATCAGTGTCCATCCCCAGTACCCCACTTCCTTTCTGGTCCACCACAGTTCCCAGCTTCATCCACCTCGTAGTCCACTTCTTGCATGATCATCTCTGTGCCTTCTTCCATGTTGCCTTGATGCTTGGTATGATCATCCAAGGCCTATTACCATCTACACATTTGAGTCTCTCTTGAAAATAAATGAATGAACCTAAGTGAACTTAAACTTTGTTTGTTATCCTCTTTACTTAGATGATGTACCTTTTCCTCCTAATCTCTGTATATCTGTTTTTTAGATTGTGTGCTCCTTGGGGTAGGGACTGTACTTTGTTGAAACATCTAACTAGAAATAACCTAACACTTTGTGGATGCTACAAATAACGAGTAATAATAATTCTCATACAAGTTTCAAATTCACTTCCCACAAGTTTTGCTCACTTGCATGTTGACAGAAAGGGGGAGAAGGTAATTCAATTTAGCTAGGTTCGTGGTTCAATGATTCCACTTCCTCCTCACTCTGCCATCCCATTTATACGTGGCGTGCACACAGAGTACTTCTACACTGCATTTAAAAACATGTGGCAGAGAATCTCAGAGACTGGTTTACAGATGCAGGCTCACACTACAGCGCTAAAAACACCTGTGTAGCTGTCTACAGAGAGCGTGGGCTTGAGTCTGAGCTCCAGCTGAAGCCTGGATGTCTGCTGTTTTTAGTGGGAGCCTGAGTCTGTAGAACCAGGCTTTGAGATGTGCTGCTGCAGGTTTTTAAAATGCAGTGTAGACATACCCCTTGTGAACAGTACTCTCCGGAGTGCAGGTATTACAAACATACAAGACTAGGCAAGCTCCTTGTTCCCTCCCATCTCTCCTGCAGTCCTGTTCAAGGGCCAGAAATAATCAGGCCTTCTCAAAGACTAAATAATTTAGGGAAGGTAACAGAGGAAAATGAAGGGGTGGAAATGGAGAAGTAAAACTGATCTTTTGGAGAATGTCAGGAAAACAAGTTCATTTGTTTTATGCAGTTGACAATATTAAGGGAGAGGAGACAAATTAATCTTAGTACAACAGTTCTGTAATGTGACCTCCCATGTAACTTTGGATATTAAAAAAAAAAAAACACAGAGAGACTAAAGATTTGGTGTGGCCATATATATAGCCTATTTATGAAGGTCTAAGGTCTAATCTATTCAGCTTGGAACTATGTTTGTAACTGTGTTAGTATACAAGTGAGACAAGGTGGGTGAGGTAATATCTTTTATTTGACCAACTTCTGTGGGTCAGAGAGATAAGCTTTTGAGCTTCACAGAGCTTGACTGCCAACACAATTGCATAACCGTCTTTCTATATGACAGAACAATTTTGCTCAGTGGGTTTCAATTTTTTTACTTAAGAAAGCAATAGGGTGTTTCTTGTTGTTTTTCACCCCATTTGCATCAGCATAGCCCCTAATCCAGTGGCTGATGCATCTATAGACAGTTCAAACCCTTTGTCAAGATTTGGACAGGCTAGAACAGGCTTTTCAGACAAGATTTTCTTTACCTTATCAAAACCGTCTTGACATGCCTTTGTCCATACAATTTTGCTGGACTTAAGTCTTTTTACATAGATCTCTGATTGAGAATACAGTGTCACTGAACCCACACGTGAACCTTCTGAAATAGTTAACCAGATCTATGAAAGCTTGGACCTGTTTGTTTATTTGGGGAACAGGCCAATTTACAATGGCTTCAACTTTCAAGGGATGGGGGATATTTGTCCTCCCCCTACCCAGTGTCCTAAATAAGGAACTCGGGCTTCTCCAATTTTACTCTTGGAGGCTTTTATTGTTAGGCCTGGCTCTTTGAGCTTTGACAGCACAGTTTTTAAGTGTTTGATGTGATCAGCCCAAGTGTTGCTAAATACTGTGATGTTGTCAACATATGCCCTTGCAAAGTCCTGCAAACAGTTTAACACTCAGTGTACCAGCCTTTGAAAAGTGGCTCCTGTAATAATTAACCCAAACGGTAACATTGTGAACTCCGAGACCCATGTCACCGATGAAAGCAGATTTTTTTTGTGCATCTTTATCTAAAGGAATTTGCCAATAACCTCTGTGTTTTAACCATGTTCCCTGGTGGCTGTATGTGTACTGTAGATGGGATCTAAATACTATTGATGATTATATGGGTCAGTTAATCTATCGCCCTGAATTTGTTGCTCCTAGCTGAGTAACTGATTCTTCATGCCTTGCAAAATACCGTATAGTCATTCAGGGCCTGATCCACAGTCCATTGAAATCAATGGAAAGACGCTCATTGACATTAACAGGCTTTGGGTCAGACTCTTACAGCTGTGTAAAGTGAATATAAACTGAGTTTAAAGTGCTATGAATCTGATTTTGTCTTTGATTTGAAATGTAGCATGGGTGTTTTCAATGGTTAACAAGAATCATCCGTAATGAAATATTACAGATTAAAGGAAATAAAAATAGCAGACCAAACCTCACACAATAACCAAATAAGGTCATCTTTCTAGAGACTCTCCTAATCCATCATATGTAATCTTTTGTTATTATTTACATAATGCTACAGATATGTCTTAAATATATCTAAGGCGCCCATATGACCCTGTTTTTCTAGGAAAGTCTTGTTTTTTTTCATATGATGTGGTGTTAACCGGTGAACTTCTTTTGGAATACCTAATTTTTTTAAAATTTCATCACTCATTTTTTTTATAACTGCAAGCTGCTTGTTCAAGAGGCATTTCTGCAATGACTAGAATTGGTTAGTGTTTCTCTGTGTTTACCAGGAACAAGCAATCCAGTAGAATGGCCATTCAGTGTGATGGAAAGTGTTTGGAGTTAAGAGGAAAGTTCAAGGAGTGTAGACGCTCACAAAGCTGTGCTCTTGCTCAAAGTGAATGTTAACACTGGTTCAGTGTTTCTTGATACTCACTGAGAACATTGTTACCAGAAAAAACCCTCCATCCTAAGAAATATGCATATGTCATTGTTGAGTCGGAAGCTAGCAAAAAAGACACCACTACACATTTTTAAAGTGTACTTTTGTCTTTTCTATGATTATTTTCCAACACTAAATTGTCATCGCAAAAGAATCCTGGGTTTTTATTTTTGAAAATGTGGTCGCTCTGGGTAAAGTGGAGAACATGAACAATAGTCAAATGACATTAAATACAGCAGTAGAAATGTCAGGTCACATCCTTGCAAATGTAAACTGGAATAGCTTCACTGAAGTAAATGAGACATTGATTTCAATTGAGCTATACTGATTTACACCAGGTGAGGATCAGGCCCTATGTATTTTACTTACCACTGGTAAGATTGTGCTGTGGTTCACCACTGGATAAACAAACCATAAAAAAGAATATGCCGATTGACATGGTGTTCTGTGAGCACTGGACTATATCATGGCAATTTGTGTCTGTTTTTCTGCTCAAAACATATTTCTTTCTCCCCTGAGGTATTAAGGATACTTCATGCTTAATTAGCATTCATCACATTTAAAATAAGTATACAACGCCTGCTTTCCAGGGTGTGTGCTCCAATTTCACCATTTATATCTGTTTCCCCTGACTATAATATCTGATCCCTTCAATTATACATGTTAAGTCTGGACTTACCTGGGAATTCTAATTACCTGATTCTGACCTCATTGACACCAGATTTATTTTCATGCAACTCCGTTCACAAGGCCAGATTCTGATTTCAACGGATATCAAAATGATATCCATTTCTGCTGGGATCCAGAAGTGCAAAGGTCCACAAAGATGAAAAATAAGACTCTGTAACCAAATCTTTTCAAAGGGTTCAATTCAGGTTTAGTATATTGCATTGGGAAAAGTTTGGAGGAAGAATTCCTCCTATCCCTTGACCTAAACAGAAAATGTCCAATGAATGACCAATATAACAGATGTCTTTTTTTTTTTTTTTTTTTTTTTTTTTTAGAAAGCACTGTTCAGGAGGAAGGGAATCTGACAAGAAGGTTTGTGGAGAGATGTGAATGAAATATGTTAACTGAAATGAAACTTGTAACATTTACTCATCTTAAGTGTCAGTTCAGAATATAACCATTTAAAGCTGACCATCTACTTTGGTGTCTGTGCTGCTGCTCTCCATTGATGTAAGGTCTATATCCAAAACAGCCAGTGGAAATGGATGTATCTGCCATGTGCTCAGCAGCAGCAAAGGGGGTAAGAACAGAGAACCACATGGGAAGGAAGGGCTAGGAAAATTTGAGTTTGTATGTGTGGGGTTTTCCATATATTTCCACTGGGGGGAAGATTTTCAACCTGCCTCTCCACTCCCGGCTAGATAAAAAACAGGAGGTCAGACTCCTCATCCAACCGGTGACCTGAGAATGCAGTCTCCTAAATGGGACAAGAGCATCTGTGCATAAGCCCATAGCTTCTGCACAGCTTCCCTGATTTCCCCCCTTCCTCTCCCAATGCAGTATGAGTCCCCCACGAACCCACAATGGCAAATGCTCTAAAACCACATTTTGAGAGAAGGAAGGTGGGTTGCAACTGCTGAGGGGGAGTTACTGCTAGTTCAATCACCATTTGGATTTCCACTTGAAAATCTGCCCCAATCTAAGGGGAGTATGCCAAGCAGAGCAATTACTCTTCTACCTCCTTACTATGGCACTCTGGATCCCCAGCTACACTGAGAGCTTCCACTGCTTGGGCCAGTCATGAGAATTCAGGGAAACTGTTGCTCTCCAATCTCTCTGGTGTTAGGCTCTTTTCAGGAGCTCAGCAGTAGAGGGGGGCTGAAGACAATGAGTTAAACCTTCTGCTTGTGGAAACTGGGGGAGCTGCATTGACTTCAATGGCATTTCACACATTTACATTAGCAGAGAACTTGTCCCAGAAACAAGTAAAAAAGTTAAATTCTATTGAGGACAGCAACAATAGAGAAAGAACATTTATCAGTTTTCTATTTTTTCCTGAGCTTTTTTTCAGGTTCCCTTAAATATTGACTCTGGTGCTTTATGGATTGTGGTAGTCTTGACATATGTCATTTTTTTCACCCTTTCCCTGGAGATCTAATAAATGCGCTTCAATCAACTTGGCTGCAGTCAATGATGTTAACAAATGACACCCTCAAGTACACAATGTTACGTATATGTATTCTTTCAATGCTATTTCATTTTACCTCTGATCACTCTTAGCAGATGCACTATGTCTCAGTGAAGGTATACATTGCTCAGAGTATTGCACCATCCTTTAGTTTAAATTATCATGCTGCCTCTTTTTCATATCATGAGTCCTGCTATATAGACAAAGAGGAAATATGAAAACCTGTTTCTGTATTTAATAGCTACATAATGTTGTTTTAGGAATGAAACACCCATGCTAATAGTCTCTCTAGTTTTCAACTTGGTGCTACTTTATTTCAGCTCTAGACATCTCGCACGATCGGCAGCAGTGCTAAAAGTTAGAAATGAGGCCAGTGTATTAAGGAGACCAAAGACCAAAAAAAACAAAACAAACCCTGCTAGATATTTTAGAACTAATCCCTTTTAAGTGTTGGTACTCAAGGGGCCCATTCACAAACAAACATCTCTGCCACGCTAAAAATGAAACATGACATGCACAATACAAAACAAATCAGACTGTACCTAGATAAAATGTCCCATAAATCTGCCTCCAGAAACAAACCACTCATGGTCAGATTTTAGTAACAAACAAACAAACAAAAAATGTGGTTCAACTATCTTGTGAATAACTGAATGATTCCTAAACTGAATAACTGAAATAAAACTCTCTGTTCTGAAGAGATTCATACCCACTTTCAGATTGGTAATAAAATAAAAAAACCTTGAATGGAGGGAAAACACCATTTCCTCACTATTCTTCTTCACCCATAAAAGGGTTGGGCAGATATTCAAAAGCAATGGGAACCCAAACCCCAAATTGTCATGAAGACAGTATTCCCACACCAAAGATAAATGCTATTTTGTCCCTTCCTCCCCCCATCTCTCCCCCCCCCAAAAATAGGTTAATAAAAAAGCCAAGGGAAAAAATAAAAGTATGAACATAGGAATTGGCACATTGATCTATCTACCCCATATCCTGTCTCAGACAGTGGCCAACACCAGATGCTTCAGATCAAGAAACATTACAGTAGGTACATGTGGGATAATCTGCCCTTCAGGATGGTCTCATACTACTTAGAGATTATTTTAAACCTTGAAACATGAGGTTTTTTATAATCCTGATAACTTTCTGTTTTGATTTAACTATTCTAGCTCTGGATAACTGTGTTATACACATAATATGTCGAATGCCTCTTTGAATTTTTCTAAGTTCCTGGTGTCAACCACATCATGTGGCAATAAGTTCCACATTCTAATTATTCAATAGGTATTTTTATCAATGAAGTTGCCACCTTTTAATTTCATGGACTGTCTCTGTGTTCTTCTATTATAAAACAAACAAACAGACAAACAAAAAACAGAGGGAAACAGACATTTAAGAAGCCAAAAGTTTTGTCACTTTCATCAGGGGAAAAATTAAAATATGACATCATGTAAAGTATTTCTACAATATGAGAGTTGAAATCTATTTGATACAGAAAGAGTATTTAATGCTATAAAAGATATCACCTGTTTTGAAAAAAAAAAACAGGATGATGGAATCAAATCAAATAGGTGTCTCAAGCTGAACAGCAAAAAAATGAGGAACAAAAGACTACTGGACAGTCTTGAAAAGTAGGGCTTTTATACACTATTATTAAAAAATCAACAGAATTGCTGACAATAGAAATATTTTCTTACATGAGCAGTAAAAGAGAGAGTGTCAGCCAGAGAAAGTAAGGCCATCCAAAGTCTTCCTGGGGAACAAGGTAGGAGCTCCATTAACTTCATCATGGGTCTGCATGAATACATGAGTCTGCTCTCATGCCGTCCAAGCAGCATCTGAGAATGCCAAAGGATTGAGCAGCACAGGTTATTGGTTACAGTAAATATACAGACTTGTTACAAAAGTTATAGCAATGATTTGGTGTTAAACAGTTAATTGTACATGCTCCATTTTTCCTCAAATATTCATTTGTTAATATAAAACAGGAAGTCTTTCAATTTCAGTTAGTAATTGTATTCTTGCCAATCCGATTTCTGTAGAGGGTAGTTGGTTTTGCAGGCATGAGTAGCTCCAATGGTATCAGTGGGTCTTCTCTTGTTCTTTAAGTTAAACTCATATATAAGTACTTTTTCTGGAATTGGGTCATAATAATTAATTATTGGTGCCAGTTACAAGGATTCTATACAAGTATCTACACAAGTATCTATGGTAAATATGCACATTCCCATAACACTAATAATATACATCCTGGTTATATACTGCTGAAATAACTCCCATCAAAACATCAAACAAAAAGTCTTTCAGTTTGGGACATTTGCAGATCTGAAGATAGATCCCATATCCATGACATTCCTCATAGTAATTTGTTACTTGATAAAACAGTTACTTAACAGTTCTATATTGTGAACTGAATTCCTATAACAAGCAAAAAACAAAACAAAACCAACCAACCAAACAAACAAAAAACTCCCTCAAACCCTGAAATTAATTCTAATTTTGATTTTTTTTTCATTATGTCATCCTATACTGAATAGTGTACTCTGAGTAATGTCTTCCCTTTTCCCACTTAATCTTTTATAAACATAAAAAGGAACCATATTAAAAAACCTAAATGATAGGGATGTGCACTGCAATAATTATAACAGACATCAGAGGAGAAGATAATGCCCCCTTTCATGTAAGGTGCACATACTATTTTAGTATTTATATTTATTTGTATTTTCCCCCAGTGATTTTGCATGTCATAGAAGACATATTCCTCTAACAAGACACATACTTACTGAGCTTCAGTGGCAGATACTGTGGGGAAATAATTATAAAGCAGCCAAAGATGCAAAGCCAAAACTGCAACAGTTTACAATATTTCATTGAATGTATTTCACTGCTGTAAAAATGTATCATCTACAGCTAAGAGCAAGTGGGTCATGACAGAGATGTACAACCATGATGGGTTTACTGTTTCTAGCAGTACAGTCAATTAATAATTCTCTCTTTCTTTTCTTTTCTTTTGTATCTAGAGCTCATAGAGGTTTCTGGACTGATGGCCCCGAAGATTGAAATTCTCAGTTTATCTGCAGAACAGGTACAGTATAGCACAGGTAATAATCATTCAATATACCCCATCCCTGACCAGGAATGACAACTTCTAAGGATATGAGGGAGGCTGAGGCTTCATTTCCATTTAGTCCTTGCCCTCTTTGCTGAGACAGCCAACGAGGGCAGCAATTAGAGTCAATTGCAGATGTGGTTTTTGCAAGGTGGATTCTTGCCCACTGGGATCTGAACTGACACCTCCCAAAGAATAAATCATTTTTTTTCAGTCCTCCAAAGGGATAGAACCATTGCAAGAACTGTGGTCAGCATAAACACACAAATTTCTTCTTTGGGTCTGTTACGTGAAGGCTCACAAACTTATTAGCAGTTGGTGAGAAAACAGATTGTGCTAAAGACACATGGCAATAAAACAAAGTTAGATTTCACATGAGGGTTTCCTCTATGCTTAATCCAAAGAACTGTTGGTACTTTCAGCTATGTTAATTTCTTTGGCACAGGGGATTATGGATATCCCTTCTGTAGTGCACTGGGGGGAAGGGATGGCAGGGAGTGCAAGAGGAAACTTTCCTCCCTTGTGCCCTCTGCACTGCAACCAGCCTTAACTGCAATCTTTGCAGTCACACTGCAAATGCAGTGACCATCCCCTGGGGCCATCACTAGGGTTTGCAGCTGGTATTTTCAGCACTAAAATAATGATTATCTACCACTAAAGCCAAAGGAACACCCATGTAGCTGGTAGCTATAGTAGGCTGCAAACCTCCTCTGCAAGCCAGCTACTAGAGGTGGAGAAAGACCTTCATTCTGCCAATGTGGTTTACTTATTGGCTGCTTCCTAACAATGCCCATAGGTGTTGTCCCCTTGTGTGTTGATGATTTTGGACAGCCATTGATATTTGCAAGGAATCATTGTGTATTTCAATATATAAGCTTCTGACAAAAAAAACCCAAGTAGTGTATTCAATCAAGGTTTGTACAGAAGGGCCAGGAATTTGAAGGACCAGGCCTCAAATCTGTAACTTGAGAAATGCCAATGGTGCTTACAACAGTGATGTGATTTTTAACATAAGATATATTTAAGAGTGATAATTTTAGGATTCCATTATCCTTTCCAACTTGTGCAACTGTCCCCCCCTCCCCCCTTGAGCGTAAGGAAAGTTCACAATTTTAAAAAGAGATTTTACTGAAAAAAAACACTTAGTTTTTTCTTCTTCTTCTTCTTCTTCTAATTTTACATATTTCCTGTCATTATTTACATTTTATTAATTAATGGGGAAAAGTAAAAAATAAATTATTTTAATTTATTATTATTTTCTATTACGGATGGCTGAACTTTGCCCATGGGTGGGTATTGATAAAGAAAGAAGAAAGAAAGCACATTATTTTCAATGAGGAGGTGCCATCCTTACAGGAGGGGAAACTGGTTTCTCACCCTATTGACCAATTGTAAAATGAGGCAAAAAATGACTGCTCAGCGTTGTGTTCAGTTTCAAACTCAGTGTCCTGCATTGTATTGTTCATAAGCTACTGAAGAACAATTAAAAACTGCATGCAGCAGGGGAAAATGCTCCGATCACTAATGTCTCCATTTGCCACTGTCTACTGGTGAGTCAACTACCACTCTATTGGCATAAGGGGTGGCAGTGTCTGGCACTCAGTCATGTAAAGTTACCCCAGATGCCACCATGATGGGCACACTATAGATTCTTGCTTCTCACCTGAGACCCTCACAAAATAAAATAAATAGAAAAGTGTCTCCCATGAGTTTATCCAAGAGAGCAAAGCCTTAAATTAATAAATATTTCATTATGCCATATACAGAGATATAGGATTGAAATACAACTGGCAGGTCAACACAAAAGAAAATGGAAAGCTGATTGAAATACAGAAACCTTCCTAAGGAGCATAGGAGTAGTATGTACTTTTGCAATGCCTCTCCTTACTCATTAGCTCCAGATCTCAACAGGTTTGGAAATGAAAAAGTAAAAGACATTGAGCCACTCTCATTGTTATATACAAAAATAACTAAACTGGTGCTTAGTTATTGATACAGATTTTGTATCTTGCCCAAAGCAAAACAATTAATCTTTTAAACATAGTTAAGAATATAAGAACAGTCATACTGGGACAGATCATTGCTCCCTCTAACTGGTACCCTCTCTCTGATGGTAGCCAGTGCCAGATGCTTCAGAGAGGGAACAGGACAGGGCAATTTCATCCACTGTTGTCCAGTCCTAGCGTCTGGCATTTGGAAGTTTAGAGACACCCAGAGCATGGGATCGTATCCCTGACCATCTTGGCTAAGAGCCATTCATGGACTTGTCCTCCATGAACCTGTCCAATTCTTTTTTGAACCCAGTTATAGTTTTGGCCTTCACAACATCCCATGGCAATGAGTTCCACAGGTTGACTGTGCATTATGTGAAGAAGTACTTCTTTATGTTTGTTTTAAACCTGTTGCCTATTAATTTCATCGGGTGACCTCTGGTTCTTGTGTTATGTGAAGGAGTAAATAACACTTCCCTATGCACTTTTTCCACATCATTTATGATTTTATAGACCTCTATTGTTAGTTGTCTCTTTTCCAAGTTGAAAAGTCCAGTTTTTTTAATTGCTCCTCATATTGAAGCTGTTTCAAATCCTTAATCATTTTTGTTACCCTTTTCCATTTCTAATATATCTTTTTTTGAGATGGGGTGATCAGAACTGCATTCAGCATTCAAGGCGTGGGTGTACCATTAATTTATATAGTGGCATAATGATATTTTCTGTTTGTTTTCTTGTCAATCCCTTTCATCTGAGGATGTTCAGGCTTGACCTGGAGCTTGTGATCAGAAACATGATGGGGGTTGGGCTACAGACCCTGAGCTCCAGCCCAAGCTTGAATGTCTGAACAGCTATCTTTAGTGCCTTAGTGAGATCCCGCGGCTTTGGACCTGGCATCTGAGACTCACTGCCTCAGTAGCCATAACCAAAGGTGGCTATTAAAGAAACTAAGTAGTCATGGGGACAGAGGTCATTAACTATCATGGATCAGAACCTGGCTAAAGAACACTAAACACAGAGCAGGACTAGGCAGATGGTCAATGTTTAATTTAATTTTAATTTACTTCTTGTAATTTTAAGCATGGATTAAAGTTATCAGTGGAGTCCCACAAGGTTCCATACTGAGACTGGTGTTTAATATGTTTATATAAACGATTTGGAGTAGGGAGTGAGCCATGAGGTGGCAAAATATACTGGTCAGGCAAAATTGTTTCGGAGAGTCAACACCTGAGAAGCCTGTGAGGAACTTCACAGGGCAACATTGTTTTAATTTAAACTCTGTCCAAACCTTACACAAACAAAACAAAAACCTGGATATTTGTTGCTGTGAATGAATCATTTCTCTTTAGCTCAATCTGTTTAATTAGTTTCCTAATATAACTGGGAGGCTCATTTTGAATACAGAAGGACTTTTTCAAAGAAAGGTGAAGGAGACTGGAAGGATCATGAGAGTGGCAATGGGCTATGCAGCTTTATATAAGTATGTCACCGTGACAAAATGGACCTGGTTGGAAATTACTAATGGTCATTATTAGAATTGTGTTGGAAACAGTTTTCCCATC
Source organism: Emys orbicularis (assembly GCF_028017835.1). NCBI lineage: Eukaryota > Metazoa > Chordata > Testudines > Emydidae > Emys > Emys orbicularis. The sequence continues at coordinate 98,569,702 of NC_088684.1, forward strand.
TTGTGAAAATTGTTGAGCTCTTGAGACATTTTCCAATCCCAAATCAGAATGAAAAGTCAAAATCTCAAAAATGTTCACAAACCAAAAACCTGAAAAAAAAATCAGTTTAGATCAAGGAAAACCTTTCAATTTGATATTTGTGAATATTTTGTTTTGATTTCAAACTCTTTTTACTCTAATTCCTTACATTTTTAAATGAAAAGTCAGTTCAAAACAGAAAACAGGAATTTTTCATTTCAAAATTGTCAAAATGAAATGTTTTGACAATTTTGAACCTTTTTTTCCAAAATGTTTTTTAATTCAAATTCCTCTCAACTGACACTTTACTGCAGTAAAGTCAGTTCCAATGACTTAGCATTTCATCAGAAAATTCCTGACCAGTTCTAATTATGCTAATCTAATTCCTGACCAGCTTGTTATGATGCAGCATCTGTTTTGGGTCACACATGGAATGAATGAGTGTTCTCAGGCCTTTTTCTAGTTAACAAGTATCCATGATTCATAAAACAACAACAACATCATTGTGGTTGACACTAATTTGCATATCAATCTCATCTTAAGCCAGTAATGTAATGGGTGTGGAGAATGAAATTTCACCCTTTGCTCCAGAATATGATTAAACATATTATGGGGAAGGGAGAAAACATTTTTCACTGCCATTGTCCATGGTGAAACTTTCTGCAGGCTTTCACAAGACATATTTCACTATAAAACTTTTGTGTAGAGCCAGAGAGTGATAGAATAACAAAATTTCTATGTTTCCCAACTAATAGAGAGAATGACATTGATTATGCAAATGTTAGATTTGTGAAAACAAAATTCAGCATCTGGTTGATGTTGTATTCAAAGCTTTGAGGAAAGGATATATAGCAATTCAGATTTTTCTCTCAGAAAGAGACATAATTTAGGTGTTAGGGACCATGTGAGTAAACTAAGGAAGCAGGCTGGCTGCTTTGTTCAAAGCAGAGGTTCCCTAAGGCAGAAAGATAGTTATTGCTTTCAACGTTTGATATTCAAATTAATGTTTTAGTAGGCTTTGATTGCTAAGCTACTGTTAATCATATTATTATACATATTACTTATTAATCCCTAAAAAATACTCTATAGTATAATGGTTGTAGTTTGAAATCTCTTCAGCAAACTTTAGACAGATATATAGAGTATGATTTCCAATGGGGAAATCATTCACTGATTTCCTAAATACATTTGAGCACCCTGAAGAGTAAGAAAATGCTTCAGCCAAAGGTGGTACAGAGAAAATGCATTACTTTGGTACTTGGGAGAACAGGGTTTGGAGTAATCTCATCACTTTGGCTCTGCCACTCAGTGGAAATTAGTAGAAGTATTGAACTGCCATGCTTAGTCTCTAAAATAAAGCTCTGATCTCACCAGCTAGTATGCTCATACAAATCTTGACTTGATCACTCCAACTAAACATTGCACGTAAGAGACAAAAGTGTATGTATACTTTGTATGTCTGGGTTTGAAAATCTGGACTTCAATGTACAGATGTACAGTATTTGTTATCAAAAAGTGAACATTTACCCACAGTGCTTATCTCATGCCATAGCCTTGCCCTGGACTGAAAATGGAAATGACTTACATGATGTCTTCACTGCTCATATTCACTGCAGATGCTGCTGCTTTTTGCTGTGATTCCATCATTTCCGCTGTTGCCCAGGAATCTCCCACATTTTCAATCTCTGCTCCATGTCTTCTTTCGTAGTAGTTCCGTTTGCAGTGTTATTGTAGTCGCGTTGGTCCCAGGATATGAGAGAGACAAGGTGAGTGAGGTAATATCTTTTATTGGACCAACTTTTGTTGGTGAGAGAGACTAGCTTTTCAGCTCCATAGGTCTGAAGAAGAGCTCTGTGGAGATTGAAAGCTTGTCTCTTTCACAAACAGAACTTGGTCAAATAAAAGCAATTTCCTCACTCACCTTGTATCTCTTATAGTGACTGTTGATAGTCTGGTTGTTCTTGTTATATGAATCAAGTGATATGGTTAAACAGCAGTAAATGCCATCCTATCAGATGATAACTACAACCCTCTCACTTGATCAAGGAAGTGATCTAATACTTGTACAACCCTCCTTGTTGGCTTTTATGAGCTGTTTAATGGATGCACAAATGTTAATAGTTGCGTTTTATCTGACCTGCAAATATTGCTTAATGGCCTGCACTGGAACTCCATGTAAACATTCTTATATCACCAGTACTCTTATCATCCTTCTCTTTAACTTGATAATGCATAGTTTTTCATGTGACAATTGGAAGGGGATTATGATAAATTTCACCTCCATGTCTGAGTACATTTTGCAAATATATATCTGAACAGGATCTTTGGTTCTTACATACAATCTATTTATGTAGAAATGAATTATCACAGATAGTGGCTATAACTAAAAAGCTGGGTTGGGGACCTGGGGGTGGGGATGGTGTATGGTAATTCTAACTGCTAGCTTTAAAAACTAATCCTAGGAACTGAGGGTCAAACTGGGTTGTTTCTTTCTGGATCATCAGTAATGAATGTTCTATAAGTCATTAATTGAATTGAACAAGTGTAAATGTGTAGGTCTGATAATGCTGTAAAAGGAAGGAATCCAGCTCACTGCCCCCAATTGTAAATTTAACAGTAGTAAAAAATTATTTTCTGTCACTAAAGTTAGAAGAAACCACTTCAAATACACACAGGGGGTAGAATCCTGGCCCCAGTTCCCAGTTAGAGTCAATGGGAACTTTGCCATTGACTTCAATGAGGCCTGAGTTTCACCTAGAGAGCACGACTGTTGAGGAAAAGATACCATTAATTTTTCAGTGTGGAACAGCACCTCAAGTATATCTATGATTGCTTTGTTGAATTATTTTTAAAGAGTTCAACCTGATCCCATTCAAGACATAGGGATTTTCTGAACCATCACTACTGCAAAGGAGATCACACACACAATCTTGCACGTTTCTATCATGCAAATGACATAGATTTGCTAAAACAGTGGAAATTACTTTTTAGGTCTGTCTTCTTTTTTCTCTGAGGTATTTAGTTATGCAGGATGTTGATTCTAACAATAGAATCATAGAAATGCGGGGCTGGAATGGACCTGGAGAAGTCATCTTTCTAGACTATCCTCCCGGGCTGAGGTAAGAGCAGTGTTTGTCCTCCCCTTTTAAATACTTGTTTGTTTGTTTGTTTGTTTTTGACTGATCCTTTTAGCTAGTACCTTGATAGAGTGATCAATAATTACAATAATAGAATATAGTGTTGAGGGAGCTAATCACAAAATGGAGATGTCTTTGCTAGAAAATCTTTAATATCACTTTTAGAGATGAAAAACCGAAGAAGAAAATGTTTTGATAAACAGAATGTTTTAATTCGTTTTGAAAATAGCTTTTTAAAGTGATGGCATTTCTTGTAGTTATGATGTGTTTTCAATGTTCAACAACAAATTTCTTTTGAAGCTTTCAAGTTAATAAAACTCTCCCTTCAAAATTCCTAGACTTCAATAACAGAGTTCACCACAGAGATGTGCCACCAATAACTTAACTACAGTGCTCACAAAATTCCTTCCTCCCCCCCCCCCACACACATTTTGGCTGTGATAAACCCATTGTCATAGAGTGCGTGCTCTTGCAGAAGGGAGGAGTGAAGTAATGGGGGTCTACATATTTGTTTTCCCTGCTTTAAAGAAAAATGATTTCTAATAACCATAACCATAACCAAGGGATAAAGCATTTGACAGACAAACTTTTATATCAATAGCACTTTGCTGGAAAAGTTCATATTCTGTAGCTGACAAATAACTGGAATATACTGATATTATAACAGATTGCTCAAATTGTGTAACTTGAAGTGGGGATGAAGACCTGATGGGGGTATCCTCCCTAGGAAAATATTTTTTTCAAGTACCTGACATTTTTGTGCACTCTGTTAGAACCAGTTAAAAAACGCTCTTTAGAAAGATCTTACGCTGAGAAGTATTTTGATGACAGGGATAAATCATCTTTGGCTGGTATGATTTAGCTCTGTCCAGAGAGAGGATGACTCCATCAAAGAAAGGGGAATCATTTCTACCTTCCATCAGCCTAATGGTAGGTTTTTAAAATGAAACTACTGGGATCCCTGAGAGTTTCTCTTTTCCCAACCGGGACATTACTAGCTCACAATCCTGAAGAGGTGAAGCAGCAATTCACAAACTGAATGGAAAATCAAATACAGAAGTAAAAAAAAAAAATAGTAGGAAATACAAAAGTTTAATAGATATGTGTGTTTCTGAGATACTTTTTGTTTTGTTTTGTTAATTTTATTTTTAACATTTCCTACTGAAAATGCTCAGTTAACAGAAGACAGCACCATGGAAATCCCTATACTTCCTCTTTACAAATACAGTGTCATTGATCCATTCCTTGTTCTACAAAATGTAGCAAATTCAAGTGACCTCCCTGTATTCTATGTACCACTCATTTGGAAAAAAGTTCAGAAATATATCTCTTATTGTTATTGCCTTTCGTTGGGACTTTATGCTAAAGTGTGGCCCTTGAATCATGCAGATTTACGTGACTGCAATTTTCATAGCTGTCAAAGTGAGTTTGCTTTTTAAAAACTCATTTAACATTCAGTTGGTGGGAGAGGTATTTTATGTAGTTGTTCAGAAGATTATGCATTTTGTTGTTGAGGTGGGTTGGAAATAACAGTATGAAATAGTTGAAACAGTAAAAAATGAACCAGAATACAGAATTTACTGCCAAATGTTTATTAATAATATTTATTAACTTTTAAACTCTTTTTTGAATGTTTGATCGTGCTGTAAGAAACGTTGAGATTTCTGGAAGTTAGTTATGTACCTTTTAAGTATAACTTCTGAAAATTTCAGGTAAAAGGATACTCATTAAGAGGGAAAACACTGACTTCTGAATATCATTAATTAATTTCTGCTCTCTCTTCCTGTACACCACATGCTCCCCAATGATTTCAGTAGTGCTGCACCTTTGTGTATGGAAAGTGAAGGCTGAATCTGATAAAAAAATCCATAGTATTTTGATTGCTTCAGCATAGACCATCACTTACAAAGTCATTCTGTACCATTGAACAGTTTCCCTCCATTCTTCTGTCCTCCCTCTGCAGATGCTCAGTGTAACATTGTGACATGTTGGCTACAGAACAACTCTGGAAGCCAAGATTTAGGGAGTCTCATTTCAACTCTGCTACTGATCGACTGTGTGACCTTTACCAGGCAGACCTGAAGAAGATCTCTGTGTAGCTCAAAAGCTTGTCTCTCTCACCAGCAGAAGTTGGTCCGATAAAATATATCACCTCAACCAGCTTGCCTCTCTCATATCCTGGGACCAGCACAACTACCACAACACTACATGCATGAATTCTGAGGGAAGTTAACACAAACTTTAAAAATATATCTATTCCTGCAAGAAGAATTTCAAAGAGATGCTTTTGTTCCTTGTCCATCTTAAAAATAATAATCATGGCTTATCTTATAGCTACACTTCAGGAGAAAACACATTTTCTTCAGTACATTTCCTTTTTTATTTTGAATTTATTAATAAAACATGCAGAGCTAATAGGCGGATTAAAAGAAGAATTGGATGCATTACAAACCAGCCCATCCTTAATAACTAATAAATTTTTAATCTGATCTTTCTGAAACTTTAGGAGGTTTTTTTTCTTTTTGTCTGATAATATGCAAATAAGTGAAATTTTAAAAATTAAGACATCCAAGTGAATATAATTAATCTGACTGCCCTTGATTTAAAAATACTCCAGTGTGAAAATACCATTTTGCCACTGCTGGACTGTGATGTCAACATAGGTGATTAGAAGGAACAGCAATCCAAAGGAATGGAATAGAAGTTAGAATTTACCTATTGGAGTATGTCTTAACTATACTGTACAAGCATATTACATGGTATGTCTAGTGGCACTTAGGCATGCATGCTAAATATCACTATTTGAGTTGGACAATCTTTATTTTTACCAATATAGTTGTCATTTTAACATTGTTCCTACCAAAAGCTCTGGGTCTAGTGCATTTAAATGACGTTAAAAAGTATGCCCCTGACTTTCTACCCCACATGTCTCTATTCATTCCTTCTTCAGTGTTGATAACCACTGCAAGTTTCAGGTGGGTAAAGCAAACATAAATCCAACTCATTCAGTGTGGAGCAATAGAATAATATTTAGAATCGCTGTGTACGGTGCATTTTATTCTGTAGTTGAGTCTTAAATCTGTAATTCCTAAAGGAATGCTATTTCTTCCTACCTTATGTAGGTATTGTAACCAAGGTTTGTTTAATTATTCTGTACAGTGTAACTTAAAAACATTTTCTTCTCCATACCCATAAGACAAACAGTGACTCTGCAATATTATTCATTTAGTACAACATATACCAGTAAGAATTCAAGGCATTAATTAGCCGGTTAGCTTTCATTGTATTAGCATAATTTACATTTGTTTTTCTTCTGTTTCCTTCAAAATGTTTAAAACCTTATAGATAAGATTGCAGAATGAGGCTTGATATGACCTCATTCAAGCCGATGAATAAACTCCCATGCTCTTGAAAGGGGCAGGTTCAAGCCCTGGAAGCCTAATAAATCCTCAGTAGAGATGAACCTGGAATCTCTACATCTCCCAGCATTGGCACATTCTGTGGGGCAGGCCTTCCTCTCTCTAAACCAGGGGTTCTCACAACAATTTTTTTGGTGGCCTCAAAGTGCAGCCACAAACTCTTGCTGGTGGCAGCTCTGAAAATTTTTCCTAAAATACTTAATTAACTTTAGGAAAAACAAATAAATATGGACATACGCATGTCCAAGTCATTGTAATTTATTTATATAGGGTTTGTTTTTTGCAGACTCAATAATAAAAATAATGTACAATTGTCTCTATTCTTTACTGGATCTAAACAGAATAAAGCAACAGAGAGTCCTGTGGCACCTTTAAGACTAACAGATGTATTGGAGCATAAGCTTTCGTGGGTGAATGCCCACTTCGTCAGATGCATGTAATGGAAATTTCCAGGGGCAGGTATAAATATGCTGGCAAGAATCAGTCTGAAGATAACGAGGTTAGTTCCATCAGGGAGGGTGAGGTCCTCTGCTAGCAGTTGAAGTGTGAACACCAAGGGAGGAGAAACTGCTTCTGTAGTTGGCTAGCCATTCACAGTCTTTGTTTAATCCTGATCTGATGGTGTCAAATTTGCAAAGTTTCTCTTTGGAGTCTGGTCCTGAAGTTTTTTTGCTGTAAAATGGCTACCTTTACATCTGCTATTGTGTGGCCAGGGAGGTTGAAGTGTTCTCCTACAGGTTTTTGTATATTGCCATTCTTGATATCGACTTGTGTCCATTTATCCTTTTACGTAGTGACTGTCCAGTTTGGCCAATGTACATAGCAGAGGGGCATTGCTGGCACATGATGGCATATATAACATTGGTGGACGTGCAGCTGAATGAACAGGTGATGTTGTAGCTGATTTCGTTAGGTCCTATGATGGTGTTGTTGGTGTAGATATGTGGGCAGAGTTGGCATCGAGGTTTGTTGCATGGATTGGTTCCTGAGTTAGAGTTGTTGTTATGGTGCGGTGTGTGGTTGCTGGTGAGAATATGCTTACGGTTGGCAGGTTGTCTGTGGGCGAGGACTGGCCTGCCTCCCAAGGTCTGTGAAAAAGAGGGATCATTGTCCAGGATGGGTTGTAGATCACTGATGATGCGTTGGAGAGGTTTAAGCTGAGGACTGTAGGTGATGGCCAGTGGAATTCTGTTGGTTTCTTTCTTGGGCTTGTCTTGTAGCAGGAGGCTTCTGGGTACACGTCTGGCTCTGTTGATTTGTTTCCTTATTTCCTTGTGCGGGTATCGTAGTTTTGAGAATGCTTGGTGAAGATCTTGTAGGTGTTGGTCTCTGTCTGAGGGGTTGGAGCAGATGCGGTTGTACCTCAGTGCTTGGCTGTAGATGATGGATCGTGTGGTGTGTCCGGGGTGGAAGCTGGAAGCATGAAGGTAGGCATAGTGGTCGGTGGGTTTTTGGTATAGGGTGGTGTTAACGTGGCCATCACTTATTTGTACTGTGGTGTCTAGGAAGTGGACCTCCCATGTAGATTGGTCCAGGCTGAGGTTGATGGTGGGGTGGAAGCTGTTGAAATCGTGGTGGAATTCTTCCAGAGTCTCCTTCCCATGGGTCCAGATGATAAAGATGTCATCAATGTAGCGTAGGTAGAGGAGGGCGTGAGTGGACGAGAGCTGAGGAAATGTTGTTCCAGGTCAGCCATAAAAATGTTGGCATATTGTGGGGCCATGGTCTGGAGGTATATATTGTCACCAAATTTGAAATAGTTGTGCGTGAGGTAAAGTCACAGAGCTCAGCAACAAGTTGTGCTGTGTCATCATCAGGGATACTGTTCCTGACAGCTTGTATTCCATCTGTGTGTGGGATGTTTGTGTAGAGAGCTCTCGAGAAAGAATGTTTCACATAATGAATGCCCCTGAAACACATTGCCCAGAATGTTGCGCCTCATTTTTGCACATCTCATAGTGTACCTTACAGTGGAGGTGCTGGAACTAGGATTGCTGGGGGTGTAGTTGCACCCGCTGGCTTGAAGTAGTTTCCATACTATACAGGATTTACAGTTGGGTTCAATGTCTCTCAGCATCCTCACTATACAAATTTTTCTAGCACTCCTGTGGCTGCTGTAATATTCTTATAACAACATTTTCCCATTATTAAATACATAGAGGGAATAGCCATACATTTCTGTGCTAAAAGGCAGTATAGGTCAGTGGATAAGATCTAGATCCTGTTCCCAGTTCTGCCACTGACCTACTGTTTGACCATGGGCAAGTAACTTCCCCTCCTTTCCTTTCTTTATCTGACGTGTCTATTTAGACTATAAACATGCAGGTCAGAGACTGTATCTTACTGTGGTTTTGTACAATGCCTAGCACAGGCAAGAAGCTGCGGCCAGCACATCGCTCGCCCGCACTGCTTCTCGCCGCCCCAATTGGCCCGGGACAGCGAACCGCGGCCAGTGGGGGCCACGATCTGCCGAACCTGCCGCGTCAGCAGGTAAATAAAACTGGCCCGGCCCGCCAGGGTGCTTACCCTGGCGAGCCGTGTGCCGAACGTTGCCGACCCCTGGCCTAGCACAATGGGACACTAATCAAGGCTGGGGCTTCTAGGTGCTATCTTAATAGAAATAATGAATAATAACAAATGCATATTATGACTGAATTTCAAACTGGTATCTTTATAGATAAAAGGTTTCCCTTTACTACCCCAATCTTGCCATGAGAAATATGTGCACCTTGGGGTCTATATGGTTCTCACTGTAGGATTAGGGCCCAGTATTGCAACTCTCTAATTAAGGTTCTATTAAGACTCCTATTTTTAACCTACTTGTTGAAAGACATATAACTTCATCCTTAAAGTACACTCTGATTTAAAACATGTAATAGGCAAAATCTCCAAACCCATAGGCAACTTCTAAATTTCCACGCTATAAAAATGTCTCATTACATCAAATGAGACAAGAATGTAGGATAACCATTAAGTTTAGTTCTCACATCAATTATGCATTATATATAATTATGTATGGTGGAAAAAAACTAAATATTTGCTTTCCAAAATCCAGGCATTTTGCTCAAAATGGGCATGACTAACCTAGTACTCTATTTTCACATATCACACAAGAAGTCACACAGTTCTCCCAGTCAGTTGGCAGTTGGTTTTAGATACATTTTTGAGTTTACACAGTATCATCATTGTCCTTCTTTCCCCACCTCTAGTAGAAAAAATCATTTAAAAGATTATATAGTAGGAGATCCCACTTTATGAAGTTTAGCCCACCCAAAATAGCCTTTGAGCCTCTTACAATTTATATTATTTAAGTTTTCTTAGAAACACATTTTAATTGCTTTGGTCATTTCCCCCCCTGGACAAACTACAGTTTTCCCAATATATCAGGACTTTTGGAAAAGTTTAGAATTTAGAACCATTTAAGGATCTGATCCCCACTCTTCTCACAGTTCCTTATTTGCCTTCACTTTTCTGTTCCAGCATATGGAGCTTCAGAGACTAGCCTGCACAATCTTTGGGGACATGTAAGTTAAATGCATTTCACTAGTATATTAGCCTATTTGGAAGATAAAGAAGTTTGAAAAAAACACCCCAGTAAATTGGAACTCTATATAGCAAATACAGCAGTTTTCATTGTCTCCCAGCATCCAGAGAGATTTGGGTGGAATTCCCTCTGCATACAGAAAATTCAGTGAAAGCCACAGATTTACAGAACAACAAGCTTTTGCAAACATAAGACATTATACAGACATTAGGGCCATCTGTCACTGAAAATTGTTTAGTTATTATGAAGCTGCATAGGCTAGTTCATCAGAGATTCATACTGGCAGATGGTAAGCTTTATAAAAATTAAATGCATGATATTTACTTTTTCTTTTCTTTAAAATTGCCTTTAGCCCCAAAGGAGATGGAGAGATGTTTTTTCTTTGAAGATGGGTTTTCCTTGAAGATTGTTTCCTGGTACAAATGTAGGCCAAATTCTGCACTCAGATACTCGCATGCAAGAGCCATTTGGCCAGATCCTGAGCTGCTGTTAATCAACATAGCTCCACTAGCTTCAGTGCAACTAAAACCCTATTTATATCTTCTGAAGATCTGGCCCATTAGCCTCAATGGAGTTGTGGCTGAGTTATATGAGGACAGAGTTTGGGGCCGTTAGTAATCAAATGCAGTCAATGGGTTTCTACAGTGAAAATCAGCAGAATTTTTCAAATTCAATGAATTATTTTAACTGTGATCATTATATCTTTGCTCTATGAGATTTAAATCAATACAGTGAATGAATGAACATAAGAATGGCCATAGTGCGTCAGACCAAAGGTCCATCTAGCCCAGTATCCTGTCTTCCGACAGTGGCCAATGCGAGGTGCCCCATGGGGAATGAACAGAACAGTTAATCATAAAGTGATCCATCCCCTGTCATCCATTCCCAGCTTCTGGCAAACAGAGGCTACATCCCTTCCCATGCTAGCTAATAGCCATTGATCCTTCATGAATTTATCTACTTCTTTTTTGAACCCTGTTATAGACTTGGCCTTCACAACATCCTCTGGCAAGGAGTTCCACAGGTTGACTGTGCATTGTGTGAAAAAATACTTCCTTTTGTTTGTTTTAAACCTGCTGCCTGTTAATTTGGTGGCCCCTAGTTTGTGTATTATGAGAAGGAGTAAATAACATTTCCTTATTTACTTTCTCTGCACGAGTCATGATTTTATAAACCTCTATCATATCCTCCCTTAGTCATCTCTTTTCCAAGCTGAAAAATCCCAGTTTTATTAATCTCTCCCCATATGGAAGCTGTTCCATAACCCTAAAAATTTTTGTTGGCCTTTTCTGAACCATTTCCAATTCCAATATATATATATATATTGAGATGGGGAGACCACATCTGCATGCAGTATTCAAGATGTGGGCATACCATGGTTTTATATAGAGGAATATGATATTTTCTATCTTATTATCTATCCCTTTCTTAATGATTCCCAACATTCTATTCACTATTTTGACTGCCGCTACACATTGAGTGGATTTTTCAGAGAACTATCCACAATGACTCCAAGATCTCTTTCTTGAGTGGTAAGAGTTAATTTAAACCCCATCATTTTAGATGTATGGTCTGGACTGTGTTTTCCAATGTGCATTACTTTGCATTTATCAGCACTGAATTTCATCTGTCATTTTGTTGCCCAGTCACCCTATTGTAGCTCTTCTCAGTCTGCTTGGGACTTAACTATCTTAAGTAGTTTTGTATCATCTGCAAATGTTGCCACCTCACTGTTTACCCCTTTTTCCAGATCATTTATGAATATGTTGAATAGGACTGGTCCCAGTACAGACCCCTGGGGGACACCACTGTTTACCTCTCTCTGTTTTGAAAACTGACCATTTATTCCTACCCTTTGTTTCCTATCTTGTAACCAGCTACCAATCCATTAGAGGACCTTCCCTCTTATCCCATGACAGCTTACTTTGATTAAGGGCCTTTGATGAGGGACCTTGTCAAAGTCTTTCTGAAAATCTAAGTACTCTGTATGCACTGGATCCCCCTTGTCCTCATACTTGTTGAGCCCCTCAAAGAATTCTAGTAGATTGGTGAGGCATGGATAGGGGGTGGGGTCCTGGGGAGCGGTTAGTGGTGGGGGTTCTGGGGGGGCAGTCAGAGGACAAGGAGTGGGGGGGTTGGATGGGTTGGGGGGGTTTGAGGAGGGCAGTCAGGGGTGGCAGGAAGTGAGAGGGGGTGGGGCCAGGCTGTTTGGGGTGGCACAGCCTTCCCTACCTGGGTGTAGTGTAATAAATTGCTCCCCGTAGAAATGTGCTACTTATCATGTACTACTTACAGCTGCCAGTCCTGGTGCTCTGTAAGTAGCACATTGCTACAGGGAACAATTTAATACACTACACCCCATCAGTTCTCGCAGCTGCACTTCCCAGCAGGAGCTCACAGCCCCACCGCCCAGAGCGCTGGCGGCACGGCGATCTGAGGCTGTGGGGGAGGGGCCGGGGACTAGCCTCCCTGGCCAGGAGCTCAAGGGCCGGGCGGCATGGTCCCACGGGCGGGATGTGGCCCAGGAGCCGTGGTTTACCCAGTTCTGAGATAGTGCCACACATTCTTGATGAAATATCAAGTGCACTGCTCTTCTCCTGTATATATTCATTTACGCAGGTCTAGAGAGAAATGGGTGTTCTGTACTTGTATTCTTTTATTTCTCATTGTTACAAAGTGTTAACTTTTGCAGTAAGATGCCATAATGGCAAGAGTGATATAGAAAACAAAGTGATAAATTATTGAGCTAAAATATCTATTTTCAGGGCCTGAGGGGACTTTGTTTTCACTACAACCAAAGATCTTTAACAGTAACGTCAGTTAGGTAAATAATTTGCAGATGCATCGCATATGTATTGTTCTAAATGTGTCCCTTTCATATGTAATAGGCAGAAATTAAACAGTTTGTTAGGATGCAGAAGCCAGCCTAGGAACTGTTTCTCCATTGCTTTGCACCTTATGGAGTCACATATGCCAGTGAAAAGTGGATAAACAATGCTGCTATTCTGATTTCTTAACATTGTTTCCATTTGCATCCAATTTACATTAGTGTGTAAATGCATACACAAGGGACAGGAAATGGAGATTTAGGCCCTCCATATTTCTCACTAGAAATTCATTCTGGGTGGACACTGCACTTGACGGACCTTAACAGGTAAAGCACAAAACCATATTTGCCACCTGATTCTCCATTCACTTGCATCCATTTTACACTCATGAAACATTTGAGACAGTCCTGGTTTTCACAAATGCAAGTTGGAGCAGAATTAGTCCATTCTGCCGCAGCACAGTAAATATAAAGAGTAATGGAGAGAAGAATGATGTTGGAATTTGAACTCAGACATTTGTTTAGTGACAGCTCTGGATGTGAACGTGTCTGTATATAGCTTTGCTGTTGCTTCTGCTCCCTTTGTTCAAGGCTGTGGAATGAAATAGACTAAGATTACAATGCATAGTACTGAGCCTGTGTCCATCATTTCTCTCAAGGAGGAATCAGTTCTCTCTAGAAGACCTAACTCTTTTCAACGGTTGTCTGTCTTGAGTATCCAAAAAGGCTTTCAAGGATAGCAAGCTCACCAAATTATCTGAATTTATTGTCTTGACATGGTAAAGCAGAAGCATGTGTTTTGTTTTGTTTCAAATAACCACTTTTAATTGAAATATTGGGTCAGAAACTCTGTTTCCACAGTGTAAATGGATGAAAAGTTGTCCTAACATGGCAGCTGAATGTTTCTCTTGCATAGGGGAATCCCTGGGTGACAGCAAGTTAAGACAGCCAGCTCTAAATTGCACTGGGGGCCAGGTCAGATCCAATTGGTCACAGGATCTTGGTGGTAGAAAGATGGAAACAATCTATCCTCCATCCCCCACTCCACACCCCACTCCACAGGGTGCTGTGTGGCACTCAGGCACACTTGAGGATTTGTTCCATTATCTTTTTATTTGCCTCCTTAAATACTTCTATTATGCAAGTGCTTCCACTTCGGAGATGTGACAAAAAGAAAAATTATTAAATAGACTCCAGGCCCTGGAGAAGCTGATGTAAAATTCTGTCTTTTATTTCAGAAAAGGTTATTAGTGGGTTGATTCTCTCTCCTCACAGATGTTGTGCAATACTTTACTCTAGAAGCAGTCCCACTGAAATCAGTGAACCTGCTCATGTGAGTTAGTACTGTATGGGGCAAGTAAGGGGGCAGAACTGAGGCCTAAGGTTAGAGCTAGGATTTGGAGAAACATTCCAGAGTCTAGCTGCTTGACTAAACGATTCTTTGTTTCATGGGTATTTTAACAGATGCAGTTGAATAACTGTACAGCTATCCCCGGATATCACCATTAATACTAAAATATTCCATTATGGTCAGTATGTTTATAATGAATGCAGGAGGAGATGAATTATTAATGATGGTATTTCTTCTAGCATCTCCAGCTGTAGCAGGAGGGTAATTTCCAGTTTACTGCCATGTTTTCTGACCTTGGGCAATGCATCCAGACCTTGCTCCTAGAGAGATTTTTGTATGGTGAACACAGTGTCCCTTTCAGCATCTGTGCCCGTGTTTTTCTATGTAAGAAGTCACCAATCTGCCTTCCCTTTTATGTAGGGGCAGAGCCCGATATATAGGAGTTGAATGGTTGGCCAAATAGTGTATAGTTTTACCTTTTAGGTCAGGTGCTGTATCAATTTGTTTGCATTTCATGAATATAAAATGCAATTGACTAGCTATCAGCCCTCCATTCTGCAGGGGGAGGTTGTTGCTGGCTGAAGGAACATGGGCATGCAGCAGTATGAGGGGCAGAAATGGCTGAGTTCTGTCTTGGGGGAGCAGCAGGGTGTTGGGTTCAGGCAGAGGCAGTCGCTACTATCCATGGCTCCAAAAGAGTGAAACTCCATTCTTATAGGCTTGATTTGCACCTGCCTCCTCGTGCCAGCTTTTCTCCAGGCTCTGATAAGACCCCCTCAGCAGGGCCGGCTCCAGCATTTCTGCCGCCCCAAGCAAAAAAAAAAGCAAAAAAAAAAGCCGCAATCGCGATCGACTGCGGCAATTGGAAAAAAAAAAGAAAAAAGCCGCGATCGGCGGCGGCAGTTCAGCGGCAGGTCCTGTGCTCCTAGAGGGAGTGAGGGACCTGCCGCCCCCGAATTGCCGCAGGTGCCGCCCCTCTCCCTTGGCCGCCCCAAGCACCTGCTTGTTAAGCTGGTGCCTGGAGCCGGCCCTGCCCCTCAGCCACTATCTTGCCCCTTACACCCACAGTTAGGAGCCAAACAGGTGATAGAATAATGTAAATTCTTAAGAGTGCTGCAGAATTCCTCAGTATTCATCCGAACTCAGTGAAGCAATGTATTGCATTGCTAGCTTGCTTTGCCTGCCAATGTGGTGAGAGGCAAACAAATCCTTCACCCTGCCCACTGGTACACGGAAGGCTGGTTTTGACATTTCTTCTTCAGTGTCATCACATTCTAATCCACATCAGCATATGCTTTAGATACTTCTCTGTTTTTCATTCTCAGGCACGCTTATTACCATATGAGTGGATTATTTTACTTCCACACCTTCATTAAGTCTTGATACTTTTCTTTTGCCAAGAGATTTAATTGCCGGGAATGTGTCAATAATATTTTACAAATGTTTACAGTGACTGTGACAAATTTAATTGGTTCATTTAAGGGTTGCCAGGGGAATGTTACAAGAACGCTTGCTAGCAATTGAAAATGACTAAAAAAATAAGGAATATTTGCTCGCTGTTCTTATTGAAGGCTTTCTGAAATATGAACTTACTTATTGCATAGAAGTATATTAAATAAGTGAGCTGAAGCCACAGGTTAGGAATATTTTAAAATCTAGATAAGTTCATTAACATGGTACCTATTCCCCTATGAGGTGAATTGCTTTGTCTTCACTAGAGAATTAAACTACAAAACTGCTTCCAGCAGCTCATTTGAACCATTGTGACTGCAGTGTATCATACAAACCACCCTGACAGTGAAAACCAGGTCAGTATTTCTATACCCAGCACTCCCTCTAACCATCATTGCATTGTAGTAACTAGTGGGAGTGGCAATCTACGCTGTCAGAGATGTATTGTACTGCATTATTTTTTCATGTGAATCATATCATTTAGCATTTCTCAATTTGTAACGTAACATGCAATTTGCAGAATTAAATTGTATGTATGTTGCATAAAAATAGGCTTTTAGAGAAAAGGCCTTTCACTTTACAAGCATATCTAAAACAAAATCTTGTTTGCAGAATGCTGCAATATCTCAGGACAAGAAAGTGATTATAGGAGCCAAGTGTCTGCTAAAAAGATTTACTGAAGCATTGTGGGACTCTTCTGGAAGACCAGTTGAAATGGTGCAAGCGATTTGTCTATAACTAAGCTATATGCAAAAATATCTGCCTACAAACACCATAATGCAATTAAAATAATAAGTAAATTATAGAAGATATTGTGCCTTCCCAGAAGCTAGTTGGCATGTATTGTGCTTCTAATATAGCACACATTCTTCTATTTTCTTTTAAAGAGCTGCTGAGTCTTTTAATTTTATTTGTAATATGCTGGGCTCAGCTCACCCACTCTGGTACTGAGGAATGCAGATTGCAACCCCTGCACAGGAAGAGTAACTGTGCTCTGACAGGAGATGTTCATATCACCAATCTCCCTCATGGCTTCTTAAAGAAATAATAGCTTTAAACTGCAGTTGGGACCCCACAGTAGTGGGCAACCTGTGGCCCATTGGGGTAATCTGATTGTGGGCCATGAGCATTTTGCTGACATTGTCCGTCCGCAGGCATGGCCCCCCACAGCTCCCAGTGGCTGTGGTTCACCGTTCCTGGCCAATGGGAGCTGTGAGAAGTGGGGGCCTGGACGCCGCTTCCCATGGCTCCCATTGGCCGGGAACGGCGAACTGCAGCCACTGGAAGCTGTGGGGGGCCGTGCCTGCAGATGGTCAACATCAGCAAAATGTCTTGTGGCCCGCAATCAGATTACCCTCAGGTTGCTCACCACTGCCGCATGTGGCCCTCAGGCCTCAGGTTGCCCACCACTGCCATAGGACCTTTTACTGCCCAGGGTTCGCCCTCTGGTAAAACTATGTCAGATAAGCATGTGATTTTTATACTGATACAACTTCTAGTATAGATACAGATATAGCAGTATAGCTTATTTCCCTTCCCACACAGGATTATCTGTACCAATAGAAGCACCTTGATACTAGTACAACTGCACCCTACAAGCCCTTGGGCCCCACTTACGCAAATACTTATGCATACGCTTAACTTTAAGAATGTGAGTCAATGGACCTAGTTCAGCACATCCCTGGCTACTCAGGTCAGTGACCCACTTTTGAGACTGCACTGGGCAGTTGCAGGCTTCCTGAGAGGATATATAAATTGTGGTTTCCAGGTAGACTTTCTGTTACCCTGACCGCACTACCAGTGTAACCCAAGGCTGAATGTAGCCCATCTATAAACGATAGTTTTAAGATACAATTTTCAAACTAATATTGTGTAAAAGTCTGTGTGTATATATATATATATATTAGAATCAGTCATAGTTGGTTCTAATGTTACTAGTATTTAACTTACAACATTTGTTTAAAAAGGATACAAGGTAAAAATATATTTTTCAGTTACCTTCTTTCAAAAGCTGGATTAATTAAATATTGTGATGAAGCGGACCTTTCGCTGATGTACATCTAATTATGTATAGCATGAAAAATAGACTTTGGCATTAAGAAACATTCCAGTTCAAATTATATTTCCTGTGCTTTAAAGTAACATCTTGCTTTAATCACTTGCTGATCTTCAGATTTGCTACAACTACAGCTTGTATAGATACAGGAAAATACACTGCTCTTGTATTTTGGGGCATCTTTTTACCATGGCCTTGTCCTTGCAACAGAGTGTTGACCTCGTTCAGAAGAATCACAGTGATCAAACAGGTGGACAGCATTCTCCATTTTGGAAGGGATGCATATTTCACAAAATGCATAATTGTGTGGACTGGATGGGATGAAGCAAAGGCTAAGGAATAGGAGAGGGGGCGGAAATGAGGATTTAAACACTGTAAAATTTAGCTAAACAAACAGAGGATCAACTCTTGCCTTCAGCCCTTCCTGAAGTAACATAGCACTTTCTCCAATTTGGAGAGTGAGAATTGATCATGCAAATTAGCATAATAATTTTTCATTTTATATTTTAGCCTAATTGAACTGTAGGCAATCTGCATGTGGCAAAATAATTTCTCCTTGCAACCCAAGAGGTTGCAAATAATTGCATTAAAGATAATTGAATTATCCCACATTATCAGCCTTAAGCATATATTTGGCAAAGAAAAGTATCAGTGCTGCTATGTAATGTTTTGCTAGTAATTAAAGCGCTACATTTTTCAAATTAGTTGTCCATTGAAACAGTGCAAAATCTTGCTGAAATTATACATAGCTCCAGTCCTGTTCTCACTGAAGTGTGTTTGGTCACTGATTTAAATGGCAGCAGTATCAGGCTACAACATAGCAGAATTAAATTAGTGGGCTTATTTATGAATAATGTAAATACATTGGGATATAGAAATGTATGTGTTATTTTCAGTGTTAAGCAACATTTCTGTAAGGAACATGAAAATTTGGATATACATTTAGAAAATGCAGGACATGAATAGTTAAATCTAAGGCTCAAGTCTAACCTTTTTGGATTTGTGTACACTAAACATTTTTAACCTGAGAACCCTAATGTAGACCTATCCTTTGTGTTTCACCTTGATAAATGCAAAATTATGGTAAATAATGTCTCCAAGGGTAATAGAACTTTTACCGAATTCTGCTCATTAGTTTTAATGGATTTGGCAGTGGGATATCAAATTTGGATTTCTGTTGAATTTGGTCATTATTAAACTCTTATTCATGTTTCAAGTTAAGTGTTTTTGGATTTCTCAAGGGATTCCTTGTACTCAACTAATCTAGAATGTGCTGCTTTAGTGCTCTTACTGCAGACTATCATATTAATTGTGAACTGAGATTACACTTATGTAAGAAATAAGAAATCTTTTGTTGAAACTGGGTGGCACAAATTGCTTAAATGTCTGTAAATCTAAAAATCTCGTACAATGCAAAGCTCCAGTACGATAGTATTTGGGCCTAATCTATTGAATGACGTTCTACCTTTGTTCCACACACACAACTGGGGATTGTCAAAGGGGATTGTGTGCAGAGATAAAGGGTAGAATGCTGGCCAAAAGAAATTGTATACATAGGTTAAGTGCAGCATATGGCCCTATGTCTAGAATTCACACTCTGATATCTAGGACAATGCATAATTGGTGGTGAGAGATATCTTATGTATTTCAGTACCTAAATACGAGTTAAATTTTTCCTTGGTGTAAATCTGTACAAATCAATTGAATTATATTGGGGATGATTTAAGAATGGAGTGCGAGCAGTGAGTTTCCATTACCCTTTTTTAAAGTTGTATTTTGATAAAGAAGGATTGGAGTTGGGCATTAGAATCTACTGTGTAGGAGTCATTATATAACTGGCTCTAGAAGGTGATTGTTCATGTATCAAGAAATTTATAAGAGAAATAGGGAGTTAAATCATTCAGAAAATTATATTACAGTTGACATAATAAAACATAATGAGCCAAATTAAGAAAGGAGAAATTGACCCAATGTATTCTGTAAATATAGAAGAAATTAATGTTTGTGCTTTAAACAAGCAAAGTGCTAAACAAGCATTTTTTATCTAGACATACACAATTGAATGTAGAGCTGAAAACTCTAAATTGCTTCCTCGGCATACTCTCATGCAGGGGTGGGAAAACTACAGCCCACGGGCCACATCCGGCCCACCAGCCTATTTAATCCAGCCCTTGAGCACCCACTGGGAGTCTGCCCCATTCCCACGCTCGAGCCAAGGAGTGGGGTCAGGGGCCACAACATGCGCGCGTGCCATGGCTCCCAGAAGCCGCAGCATGTCCGCCCTCTGGCTCCTACGTATAGGGGCAGCCAGTGGGTTCTGCATGCTGCCCCCATCCCAAGCGCCACCCCCTGCAGCTCACATTGTCTGAGAATGGCAGCAAATGGAAGCTGCAGGGGCGGTGCCTGTGGCTGGAGCAGTGCATAGAGCCACCTGGCCGCACCTCCACATAGGAGCCGGGGGAGAGAGGGGGGCATGCTGCTGCTTCCGGGAACTGCGTGAGGTAAGCGCCGCCCAGAGCCTGCACCCCTGAGCCCCCTGGGTGCCTCAACCCACTGCCCCAGCCCTAATCCCCCTCCTGCACTCCAAACCCTGCATCCCCAGCCCCACCCCAGAGCCCTCACCCCCTCCTGCACTCCAACCCCAATTTTGTGAGCATTCATGGTCCGCCATACAATTTCCATACCCAGATGTGGCCCTTGGGACAAAGAGTTTGCCCACCCCTGCTCCTTTAATTCATATTTACTACACAATTTTAAACATTCAAATGGGATGAACATAGTGGATCCTTCTGTTTATATTAAGACTTGAATGTTGCCCTCAATATATGTTTGTATGTTATAGCACAACTTGACAATCCAACACTGCACGTGCATGGACTAGAAGATTTTTCAGTACACACAGTGATGTTTCCATATTTCTGAGATCACAATGTAAATTTTATAGTGTATAGTGGCTACTGTTTAATAAGTTTCTTGGTTTAAAATTAAAAATAGCTGTATAGATTCTATTAAAAGTCAATGGGCTCGATCCTGTTTCCACTGAAGTTTATTGGACTTATGACATTAACCTCAATGAAAACAATATTGCACCCAGCATATTTTGTCCAGTTATTTCTTGTCTTTCATATGTAAGTTCAGAAGAAACAAAATGTCAAAGCGTCTCTTCTTCAGAAATTACAGTGCCATACACTTGCTTCTTTTCTGAGCAAAAGACTAATTTACTGCCTCTTCTTTATATCCTGATCCTTGTAAACTAATAAACATGACCTTATTGTAATTTTCACCTAATTATCAAGATAGATTGATGGCTTTTTAGTCTCACCTTGGCCTTATTTTGTTTTTCTTAATGTTTTTTATAAAGGATAAACTATATTACAAAGTTTGGTATGTCAAGAGAATAACAAGGTGGCTCCCTCTCAGGGGAGGCTATCATGCAGCTGAGCTGCTGTGCTCCGGGAGCAGATATATGAAGAGCCAGAAGGGCAAAACAATAAAA
The DNA here is from genome assembly GCF_028017835.1 of Emys orbicularis. Taxonomy (NCBI): domain Eukaryota; kingdom Metazoa; phylum Chordata; order Testudines; family Emydidae; genus Emys; species Emys orbicularis. The sequence continues at coordinate 98,591,002 of NC_088684.1, forward strand.
GAGAGAATCTAAAAGGCTACTGGTTTTAAGACCCACATTTGTTATTACTAATTGAGAAGTGAGGGTAAGTGCCTACCTTGGTTAGGTAATAGGAATAGTTTAATGATAATCCATCCACACTCAGCCCTCCTGTGAGCTGATGACTTACTTCTACACCAAGCACAAAACAGACCATTACCTGCTCTCAAAATGCAGTGAGAGGCTCATATCATCCTTTTTAAATGCTGAAATTACCTAGAAATGTAAGGACAATGTTTGAAAACATTTGGTAGAGAGAAGGAAAAAACTCTAAAATTTGTCTTAGGGTTGGTTTATATGGTTTAAGTTTTTCCAACATAGCTGTGTCGGTTAGAAGTATGAAAAATTCCGTTCCTAACTGACATAGCTATGCTGGCCAAAGCCCTAGAGCAGATGCAGTTATACCAGCACAAAAGTATTTTAGCTGGTATAGATTAGGACTTTCAGGGAACTGGTTTAAGTACACTTATACTTCATCTCCATGGGGGTTGGAGGTGTATGTGTGAGGGGGAGGTTGACTGAACAGCTACACTGGAAAACTATTGTAAGTGTAGACTAGGCCTTAGCCAAAGGGCTTTTCTACACTTAAAATGCTACAACAGCACAGCTGCCACACTGCAAATATGCTGTCATAGTGCTTCGATGAAGATGCTACCTTTGCTGTTGGGAGGGCGTCTCCTGTCGGCTTAGGTGCTCCACCTCCCCGCAAGGCAGTAGCTAGGTCAACGGGTGAATTCTCAGGGTTTGGTTGATCAAACGTCATTGTTGTTTTTCACAACTCTGAGCGATGTAATTTTGCCAATCTAATTTCCTAGTGTAGACCAGACCTAGGAAAAGAAAGTGCTTTGTCAACCCCCAGTGAAGTTCACCTTGACCAGGAAACATGTTAAAATACAACTTTTCCTGTCTTGTAGAGGGTTTAAAAAAATGTTAGCTAACACAATAAAAAAAAAGCCTTTTGTCAAACATTTGTAACCTAGAACAAACATTTGAGGAATGACCAGACCAACCTTTAAAAAAATGTTAACTACCTCAAGTTTATTGGCAGTCAATTAAGTTGGTTTAAAACAAAGACCTCTAGTGAAGACATGTCCTAGATTAGACATTCCCTACATGACCATTGGTGCTGTAGAATCATCAGAATTCATTAAAGTTTGTTTTTTTTTCTTTCAAAATATTTTTTTACCATTGTATATTGAAATTGTCTGCAGATGGTCTAGAGCAGTGATGGACAACCTGTGGCCCGCAATTTCCTATTTCGTATATGCAATAAAGGCCCATCCTTAATTATTTTTATTTTATACTAAGACAAGATTTTTTTAAGTGATACCTAAATAAACCAGACAGTAAATCTGTTCATAAACAAAATACAATACTACTTTGAGCTTTACAACTGCAACAGAAGTTAGGTTTTACATCAGTTCATGCAATCAAGCTTCGCTTTGCGAGATTCAGGAGGAAATCAACAATAAAAACCCATTCACCATATATTAGAAGAGGTAACTCTTATTTTTATAGTGTCCATTTTTTCAGGAAAGTTCCAGTGGGTGTTCATTTCCAGCATGCCTGCAGGGCGGATGAGAAACTCTTCAAATTAATTACTGCTCAATTGTGACAGGCTCAGTAGATGGTTTCTATTTCACAGCATAGCTTTTTAAAAAAAATATGGTGGTTTTTCCCTCATTTCTTTCTGATCTCTGTTTCACCAAGGTGGAATGAAAAGAAAAGCTTTCTGTGTACTGTCTAAGCTGCCACATTTGTTATCACAAGCGGTGGCACACAATTAAATATAGATTTTTTTTTTAAAGCTATGGTTTATTTTCTGTTTATAGCACAGCTCTCCACTCTATGGAGAAAACCTAAGACCCTTTCCCAAAGCACCTTGACGTGCAGTGAGATATTGGTATTCGAATTAGAGCCTAATCAGGAGCAGCAGAGAAAGTGACGTATTTCAGCCCTGTCTTTTTTGTAGCCAATTACTCTAGGCTCCTAGTGTTCATGTCTTCCATGTACTTTCTTTAATTAGCACTTTATTAGCTTGGCTTCAGAGACTTGGTTCTGGAGAAAACTTTCCTGAAGCTGCCAAATGGTCACAAGCAGGAGGTGATTAAATTTAGTCTTACGCAATAGGCATCTGTATTCATTCTTTGACTCTCATGCTTTAAAAGATGTGTTTTCAATAATTTGTGTCCAGAGGGATGTTATGCTGTCAGTAACTGTATTTGAAAAGCAGTCTCACATCATTAACTGCTGCCTATATGCAGTTTAGATCTATTTTCATTATAAGATTCTTGACCCCTCCCATTAAACACATGTTGATTTATGTTGATAGTAAAGGGAAATATAAAATGTAGGGGGCTACTTGTTTTAGCAGATTAAACTAGGAAAAAAAGACAGATTCAGTCTAGTACAATAAATTATATTGCTTCAGTTACATGTGGGTCTGTCACCTTTGTTGCACAACTCTTTAACCCTTTGTATTATCAAAGTTGGTTAACCTTCTGTTAGAATTATTGAAGATGATCTTGCTGTCCAAGGTAGTAAAATATTCACTTATATGCTATATTTTTCAATACCAGTCATTGTCATAAATTCTGTGGTCCTTAACTCAACAAAACTCCTATTGAACTCAATGGGTGGTCTGCTCAATTAAAGGATAGAGAAAGTGGTCCTAAAGAGACCTGTGTGAATAATTGATTTTTCAGTTTGCTGGCCACTCCAAAAAATGGGGGATGGAGGGGGGAACAGTTTGATCCAAAAATGAATTTTTTGAGAATCTTTGCCAAATCAAAAAATCAGAGGAAAAAATTGCTTCAGCTCAAACAAAATGTTTCAGTTTGGAACATTTTTAATTAAAAAAATAATAATTAAGGGCTATTGTAATAGTCCGGTGAGGGGGTTTGCGCCCTCTTAAGGGCCGTCGGGCGCCAGGCCGCCTCACTACACGGCCGAATCAGCCCTCGGTGTGGGAGGTCTCGGGTTTCCTCCCTTTAGGCCGGGGCTAAACAAAAGGCTCCCTGCGGCTGCAAGGAGCTCCAGCCCTCAGTCAGGGCTGGGCAGTATACCAGTCCTAAGCTCCGGTTGAGGCAGCCGGAGCTGAGCACTTGCCCAGTCAAATAAGCCCGTATGATAGCTCAGGGCGGGGTAATACCCCAGGGTTCAAGGGGCTCCGGTCCTGGTAGCGGGAGCGGAGCACTCACAAAGTCAGTAGTTTAAGCCCAGGCCCTCAATCAGGGCAGGGCAGCAAACACACAGTACTTCAGGGCTCAGGCCCTCAGGTAGGGAGGAGGAGAGACTGCCACCCGGCGTGGGGGTGGCAGGGGGGAACACAGGCCCACCCACTCCACTGTGTTCCAGCCCGGGGCCCTATCCGCAGCAGTCCGTCTGCCGCGGGGTCAGTGGGGATCCTGCCCGCAACACACTGACATAGGCTCGGGGTCTGCTATCCCCGGGCTACTTCCCATCCCCTCCTCCATGGGTACCTGCTCCTCGCTGGGCTCGGCAGCGGGGTCCCACACCATGGGCTCCTCGGGTTGCTGGGGGCTGTCTAGGTCGGGCCGCTCCTCCGGTCTCGGGTCCAGCTCAGGTTCGGGTGGCCCCTCGGGGTACCGTGCTCGGGGCAGGCTCAGCCAGTCCACCTCGGGGTACCTTCCTCGGGGCAATCTCGGCCGGTCCACCTCAGGGTACCGCGCTCGGGGCAGGCTGGGCCAGTCCACCTCGGGGTACCTTCCTCGGGGCAATCTCGGCCGGTCCACCTCGGGGTACCGCGCTCGGGGCAGGCTGGGCCAGTCCACCTCGGGGTACCTGCCGAGCGGGAGGTTTGGGCAGCGCTGGGTGTTTGGGTGCCTGGTTCGGGGGAGGCTCGGTCCGTCGGCGTCCAAGAACTGGGCTCAGGGTAGGCTCCGTCTCGCAGGAGCGTCTGTCCTCTCCGGCCGCTCGGCTCCAACTGAGTGTTGGGGCCTGGCTTTTATACTTCCTGTCCCGCCCCTTGACTTCCGGGGGGCGGGAACAGGTGGTGGTGGCTCCGCCCACTTGAGTGGCGGTTCTGGCTCCTCCCTCTCTGGGGTTGGCTCCGCCCACCTGGGTGGCTGTTCTGGCTCCTCCCTCTCAGGGGCCGTCGGGAGCCAGGCCGCTTCACTACAGCTATATTCATAAAACCAAGGAGGAGCTATTGGTGGTCAACCAACCTAGTCATGAATTTGACACAAATTCACTGAATAGGTTTGGACATTTCTTCTTTTCAGGCTAGATTTGCATGGGGAGTTTGGTTCATTCAGAATAGGTGGTGGTGTCCTTATGCCCAATAATACAATGGTCAGGAATTTACCTCAGAGACCTGGGTTCAAATCCCTGCGGCAATTTCTATTTGTACAAAGTGAAACAGCTTAAACAGGAGACATTGAGAGTGAGCTTCCCCACAAGCCCCTTCCCTTCCCCAAATACACTATAACCCAGTAGTTAGGGCATTCACATGAGATATGGGAGACCTGTGGTCAAATTCCTGAACAGGGATCCAAACTCAAGTAATTATGGCACGCACATGGGAGACTTGTCTTTTGGGTTGAAGGAGTCATGGGATAAGAGGGAAAGTTCCCTCATGGATCAGTGACTGATTAAAAGACAGGAAACAAAGGGTAGGCATAAATGGTCAGTTTTCAGAATGCAGTAAATAGCAGTGTCCCAAGGAATCTGTACTGGGACCAGTGCTGTTCAACATACTCCTAAATGATCTGGAAAAAAGTAGTAAACAGTGAGGTGGCAAAATTTGAAGATGATACAAAGTTACTCAAGACAGTTAAGTCCAAAGCAGACTGCAAAGAGTTACAAAGGGATCTCACAAAACTGAGTGACTGGGCAACGAACTGGTAGATGAACTTCAGTGTTGATAAATGCAAAGTAATGCACACTGGGGAAAGCATAATCCCAACTACACATATAAAATGATGGGGCCTAAATTAGCTATCGCTCAACAAAGAGATCTTGGAGTCATTGTGGATAGTTTTCTGAAAACATCCACTCTATGTGCAGCAGTTGTCAAAAAAGCTAACAATGTTAGGAACCATTATGAAAGGGATAGATAATAAGACAGAAAAGATCATAATGCCACTGTATAAATCCATGGTATGCCCACACCTTCAATACTGCATGCAGTTCTGGTTGCCCCATATCAAAAAAGATACCTTAGAATTGGAAGGCAACAAAAATTATTAAGGGTTTGGAACAGCTTCCATCTGCAGAAAGATTAAAAAGACGGACTTTTCAGCTTGGAAAAGAGACAACTAAGGGGGCATATGATAGAGGTCTATAAAAGCATGACTGAAGCAGATTAAAACAAACACAAGGAAGTACTTCTTCACACAATGCACAGTCAACCTATGGAACCCAGACCCGGGGATGTTGTGAAGGCCAAAACTACAATGGGGTTCAACAAAGAATTAGATAAGTTCATGGAGGATAGGTCCATCTCTGGCTGTTAGCCAGGATGGGTAGGGATTCAACCCCCTGCTCTGGGTGTTCATAGCTTCTGACTGCCAGAAGCTAGGAGTTGACAAGGGGTGCATCACCCGATGATTGCCTATTCTGTTCATGTCAGAAGACTGGATACTGGGTTAGATGGACCATTGGTCTAACCCAGAATAGCCATTCTTATGTTCTTAATGACAGCATTCATGGCCCTATTTATTCAACATCTTGATAGTTGGTGGAATTGCCTGGAAGATTATTATTTACAGGGCTTTTCTGTGAACTGGCTCATTATTACACTATGCCTCAATAGCTCTAAATAATTGTAGCCATATAAAAGCGACTTAATACAAAGTTTTTACAAAGTTAATACATTTTTCTTATTTCATAGCTGAAAGGAATTATTCATTGTAATTATTACAATCCATAAACAGATGAAGAACTTGACAATGTAGCCCATATGTGAATAGTAGTATTGATATCTTTGGTCTTGCATGTATAAAGGCAAAAGGGGTGTATCTAAATCAGGCAATGCCCTGATTCTCTGCTGGTTTACCCTTTGAATAGTAATTTACACCTGTACAATGCTGGTGCAAAATGCTACCAACAGTGTGAGTGCAGAATTCTGTTTGATAGCTTTTACACCCATGTTGAACTCATATCTCACAGTTGTAGAAAATTACACAAGGGGTTAGGCAGTGGGGAATCAACTCCTTAATCTTTCCAGTAGGGTAAGAATTTGGCCCTTTATAAGGCAATTAGTTTATGTGCTAAGGAAGGATACAGTATTGAAAATGGCTAATTGTATTGTGTGATCAACAGGCAGGTTAAGAGTTGACCTGTCATTTTTAATTTTGTTCACATAAGTGTATATTTATAATATTTTATGAAGTTACAGCATCTTTCATATCCTTAAATGAAGTTAAATTAAATGAAATTAATTTGAGAGGCATCTTCTATAGCCTAAACCCTATTTGTTAATATTGCAGTAAATCTTGCATTTGGGACCAGCTCAGTCACTTAGGGTTGGCACGGTGTGCACTGACAAGAGACCCAATCCTGGGCACAGTCTCTAGCTTCTTGAGCTGCCAGGAGCTAGGTGTGCTTTGGAAATGAACACCAGCAAGGAGCAGAGCTGGCTCGGTGTCACCCATCAGCAACACTTGAGCATCAGTAGCAGAATGATCAGCTGGAGTTTGACAGGAGATCAGTACCGCTCCATGCATGAATGCCAGTGCTGCTGATACACACCCAAGTGCACATGGGAGATGACCTTGTGCAAAGAGGGAATGACAACCTTTGGGTCCAGTCTGTCTCCTATTAATGTCAATGGGAATTCTTCCATTATTTTCAATGGCAGCAGGATTGGGCCATTTTTGAATTGCAATGATTTTCCCCAGAATCTATGTATAGGTCTCATATATCATAATCCAATCAAATTGAAGGCACCTGGAAAGACCCCAGACTTTGTACGTTGCATAATAGAGTTACCTGTAGTATGTGAATTTTGTGCAAAATTACTCCTAGATGTAGTGACAAAGAAGATAGTAAAGAACAACAGCTCTAGATAGCACTCCCAGAGCCCAGAAGGGTGGAGGAGCAGCTAGTACAGTTGGTGATATCATACACTCCAAAAGGGACATGACAGATAGGCCAAGGGCATTTTCATGCACCTCCACATCCAACTACAAACCAGTGCTGGGAGAAGCACATGCTAGTTTCTCCTCAAGTACATGTATTTTCTCCCAGCAATCCTGGAGGCATTCTTACTGCATGAACCCCGACCAAACCAAAACACAAACAGCTTGAGCAAACCAACAAATATACATTTCCAGTGCATGAATGGATGAACTACATAAAAAAGTGTAATGCTGAATATATAGCTCTCTTAAACAAATACATGTTTTCTGTTCTAGGCCAACCATAATATATTCTTTTTCAGTTCAACTTTTCGAGGTTTTCGTTTTTATACAAATTCTGAATGAAAACACTTTTTTCCATTTCCATAGTGCCTTGTCTAAAGGACCCCAAAGTGATTTATTACCTTAGAAAGAGGAAATGCTGTAAAACCAGGAAATAAACACCAGTTAAATCATCAGCCTCTGGGGTGGAATATGGCAGCTGTTCAGCAGCACACAGCAACACTAGACAACTCTGTAGGACAAGGAGTAAAGAATACTGTGTCCAGCTTAAAATGATGGGGAAATTTATATCACGCAGGATGTAATTAAACACCTTGGAGTTTGGCCAGGATAAAAAGCTACTTGGCATATAGAACAGCAGATCGGTAACAGATGCTCAGATACTATGGCAATGAGAGCAGTATAAATAACTAAATAGAGAAGAATATAGTAGAACATCTATGTATATTGATATGGGCCACAAATCATTCTGAATTGCTCATGCTTCTAAATATATTACAAATAAATATGTTTAAGGTATGTTTCTATAATAGGGCAACTTCTTGAAAAGAATTGATTATTTCACGTATAGATTAACCTGCTTGCATTATTTAAGAAATGCTGGATGATTATTACTGTTTTTAGCAGATAGATTTTCATATGTATGAGTAGAAGAGTGAAAAATATCATTAATGGTCAATACATACTATTACAAGTTAGAAAACACTTCCTGCAGAATGATTAGATATAAGCCAAAACAGGAACCTTGAATCCAATCTCCTTCACTTTGGGGGTGATTTGGATCTGATTCCGTGTGTCTGAACTTGTCCCAATAGTTATGACTCCAAACTGGGTCTAAAACCAGAAGTGGCATATTTCTCAATTCTGATTCTCATCAGATTTTGTTGCCATATGGAGATCTTGCCCGTTTCCCACCAAAATCTCATGAGAACAGCTCTTGTGATTTCAGAGCTGTTTGAACCACAGTTGCTCCATGGGCTCACTTCATACCCATGCCTGATCTAAACTTAACCTTGATCAAGTTCATAACACTACCTCCATAGCTTATAAATAAGCTTGACCATTATTTAGCAGTCCTCAACCAAAGAGCTCAAAGTACTTCACAAACGTTGGTAAGATTCAAAACACCCTGCTAAGAAAGATAGATCTTATTACACCCATTTTATTCAGGGGTAAACTAAAGCATCATATTTGCCAAATTTTATTCTGCTCCATGTGTGACATATAGTGCAAATTATTTACTGAATTTATTTATGGATTATTTACATATAACGACAATTCAGTTTGTGGTAAACATACCCTACCACAAACAGAGATATGGGCAGGGGTAGGGCATGTTGCTGAACAAAACTTTTCAACTGGGATAGGTGCTTGAAGGTGTCAGGGGTGGGTGGCTGCAGGGGATTATGAAGCTGCTGAGGAATAGGAGGGTTTGCTTGGCTCTTGAGGAAGTCAGAGGTCGCATGGGCTTTTGGGGGCTCCTGAGGGAGGATGGGGGATTATGGTGGTGGAGAGCCTGATGCAGCTGGCTACAGTGGGGAGAGGGAGCCTGGGTTTGATATTGGGCTCTCAGTTGGTGCTGTTATGCCCCTTCTTAACTTGGAGCCACTGGCTCCAAGTTACTCACTCTTGTCCCTGACTGAGCAGCAGGAGGAGGTAAGGGAAGCACGTGTGTTTTGGTAAATGAAAAATTTCAAAAACAATTTTAATTAAATGTTGTGATTTAAAACAAATACGGGAAACGGGTGTGTTTTATAACTTGTGAAATGAAAAGAACTTCATTGTTTCCTCCACTTTTTTAACCAACTTTTCTCCTTTCAAGTAAAACATGTTTTAGCCCAAGAGCAACAGTTTCTCTTAGTTTATTTGTATGTGGAGCTGGATTAGATAGGAAGAACTGGGATTTCAAAATAATTGTAGAAATGATGGCTGCAAGGAAGTATCAGTTATGCTATTTAATTTTTGCAGCACTTTCCCCAAAAAGATATTTACAAAGTCGCAGAGCAGTAGCATACCTGAATGTCCGCCTGAAGCCACAATCCATTCCATAAAGTAATAGGGCTTTTCAAAACAACCGTCTCTAAAAAGAATACATTTGTTAAATGAATATTTTCAGTGTTCAAAAAAGATTTTTTTGCTCCCTTCCCAACCCTCCCCTAACTTTGGTGCTGTTCTTTTGGAGGTCTCAGGTCTAGGAGTCACCACTGGGCTCCACTGCTGAGCTGCAGTCTAAGCTCATGTATTGTTGCTCACTGGGTCAAGGAGACAGAAAATAAATTTAAAGAGAAGGGTAAAACCAGCAGGAGGAAGAGACAGAGAATCAACAGCATCTGAAGGTGAGTCATATTAGGGAGGCCAAAAAAATCCACATCCTCACCTTCAAGTAACACTATTACATACATGAAAATTGGGGTCGGGGGCGGGGGGGAGAAGAGAGAGAAAACAAGTGAATCTGATAATGGCAGTGAAGTGGTACTAGCTAAATTGAGAATCCTAGGTGGCAAAGACCCAGACATAAGCAAACTTGAAGAGACACAGTCAGAGGGACACAGGCTAAAAATGAGATGTCCATCAAATATATACAGTGCAAGCAATGCTGATAGGAAGGAGAAAAGAAAAACTGTAGGCAGGTATGCACAAACACGACTGCCAAAAAGCCTAGAAAGAAACTCCACCTGGTTCATATGATATTTTATCCCCTGATCAAATGGACAACAATGCAATCTGATATGATATGATATGGGTGTATGACCACTTTTGCTGAGAATCCCTTTGAAAAACAGCAATGCAAGAACAGAATCACCAGGTGCATCAGGTTAATGGAAGGGTAGAGAAGATAATGAAAGACAAAAAAAAAAAATCATACAACTCTATAGGTTAATAGCAGGACCTCTCTGAGTGGCATAAAGCATCCCCTTTGTATTGTATGACTGCAGATAACTGTCTTTCAATGAGCATCATTTAACTTTGAAAAATGTTTAACTTTGAAAAATCTTACATGGTTGTTTGAAGTGTGTGTGTGTGTGAAGTGAGTTTTGTGTCCCGTCCAATTGTGTCAAACTCATTTTAAAATATCAGAACCTTAACATTGCAAAACAGACTAGGGATTTTCTGGTGCCTCCGTTTTTGGGTGCCTGATTTCACACATCTCAAAGTGTGCCCCAGTGGATGGTGCACTGGACTGGAGCTCCAGAAACCTGTGTTCTGGGCCTGGCCTTCAGCAAGTCATTTCACTGCTCTGTGCCTCAGTTTCCCCATCTTTAAAAATGGGATAATGCAGGGTCAGCTCCAGCTTTTTTGCCACCCCAAGCGGCGAAGAAAAAAAAAAAGAAAAACCCGATTGAGCTGCCGCTGAAGTGCCGCCGAAGAGGAAGAGAGGGAGTGAAGGACCCATCGCCGAATTGCTGCCGAAGACCCAGACGTGCCGCCCCAATAACGGATGGCGTGCCGCCCCTTTCTATTGGCTGCCTCAGGCACCTGCTTCCTTCGCTGGTGCCTGGAGCCGGCCCTGGGATAATGATACTGACCTCCTTTGTAAAGCACGTTGAGACCTACAGATGAAAAGTGCTATATAAGAGCTAGTTGTTATTTATTAATGGGGCCTGATTGCCAATGGGTGTATTCCCAGCACTTTTTGAAAAGCAGACACCTGAAAGGCATCTGAAGTTGGGAACCCAAAAATTGAGACACCCAAAATCACCACTGACATTTGAAAATTTGGCCCTGCAAGTTGCATTATCTGTTCGTCTTAGCAGTCTGAGCAGAGATGTTAACTGACTGAGCATGGAGCGAAAATGACCACACCACACCTAAAGCAGGGGTTTGGGGGGCGTTGTCCTTGCTTGCTGGAGGAAGGCAGTAGCTTTATGGCAAGGGTGGGAGGGTGAGAACAAGGTCAGAAACTGCTGCAAAAAGGTGGGTGTTGGTCCGCTTTGAAGCACTGACTCACCCCTGGAATGTAAGAGTGGAAGATTTTAAAGATGCAAGCTCTGGCGTTGGAAACCCCTTTCTCCATGCAGCAGAGGATCCAGGCACGCTTGGCAGCATGGCTCCACCTGGTCGCAGGAGAGTGAGAGCAGGCAGAAGTGGGGGAAGCTCCCCACTTCCCTGGAGATGGACAGGCACAGTCAGGGTAGAAGCTGCTCACAGGAAGGGTGAATCAGCTAGTGTGATTGCTAAGCATCAGATCAGATCCCCAGGCATTGGGAAGGGGAGAGGGAAGAGGTATGGTTGCCAACCCTCCAGGATTGGCCTGGAGTCTCCTGGAATTGGCATTAATCTCCCGGCGACTATTGAAAGCAGTCCAGGAGATTTTAATAGGATATTTTAAGAAAATGACATTAAATCATGTTGGTTGAAAAAATCTCCCAGAATAGCTTCAGTCAACGTTGGCAACCCTGGAGGGGGAGAGGAGGTAGCTTAGCTCCCTTTACTCCCAACCCTGCTTTTACCATATGCATGGGAAATCAGGTTTCACCTGGTTCCTGCTGTGGCCAGATTAGCACTGTGAGAAATGTACCTTCACTGGGGGAAGGGGGAGGGTAACAAACAGTGCACTGAGCAGTTCTAGTGGGGGTAAATGGTGGCCCAGGGATGGGCTCACCACACCAGGGGCAAGGAGAGGTTACCAGGACAGGGGTTGGTGAAGCCCATAGTGGTGTGTTAGATCACCAAGGGCAGCCTCATGCACTGGGGTAGGAGGATGCTCCAGGGGAAGCAACCACACATCCAGGTGATCAGGCTGTGTTTGCTGGTGGGTTAGTCAGCAGCCATTTGCAGCAAGTGGTCAGTGAGGTTGTTTCCACAGCACTATGGGGCTTCCAAAGGGTACTGGGCTGCCCAGAACCAGGATGTTCTTCTACATTGAACCCAGGAAACCGGGTGAGGCTGATTCCAGGGGTGAGTGTGCTTTCCAACAGACAGAGGTTGGGGGGACAGTTGGCACAGGTGATATCCTGCCAAATTGTCCATCTCAGGGGGTACTTGAGGGGGATGGGAGTGAGCCTTGCGGGGTAACAAATAGGCCAGGGTCAGGAATGGGATTTCCAGAATCCATATCAGACCCATCTGGAGGGTGTGCCTCTTCTGGGGACACTAATGGTGTTGCACAGCTGTTGCAAGATAATCTACAGTTGTTGCAACAACTTTAGCCATCTGTGGGTGATGGGTCTGGCCTGGGTTCCAGGAGAGGCCCAGCATGGGCACGAGTTTGGGAGCTGGGAGACGGGCAGGTGGGGCAGACCCCCCACTCAGGCGGGGGGTGGGGGGAGGAGGGGCAGAGGTGTGGTTGAAACCCCATGGCACATTTCAACTCGTTAGGACAGATAACCTTCTGGAATAGAGTTGAGCTTCCTGGGAGGGCTGTGGGGGAACAGGGCATCGAGGAGGCCCGTCAGTCAGTCCCAAGTACGGTTATACTGGGGTGGGCGACCCAATGGGAGTTCACCTGCTCAGTACAACTCAGGATAAAATCCTGAGAGGGGGGGTACGTGGATATATTACCCCTCTTGCACAGGGAGGTTTGTTGGCAGAAAGTAACCATGGGCAGAGCACATAGAATAAAAAGTTGTCCAAGTGGTCATGGGTGCCTAGAACATGGGAAAATTAGGAGGCTGCCTTCCTTATCTATGCAAGTGTTACAGTACAGGCTTACCCAGAGAGAAGCTCAGCCTTGTTTAAGTATATGGATATAATCAGGCGAGCATACAATACATTTGGGGGGCATGTCTTGGTTTAATTATGATGAGCAATTTCGATTAAGGGCAGCAACACAAACTGGGATCCGGTGGGTCATACCGCATCACATGCTGTGTTTAGAGTGGATGACTCCGTGGGGACCAGGAGTTCACACTGATAGTGGCCTGTTCCTTCCACTGCAAGCTTAGGAGGGGCATGAGTCACATAATAATATTTGCTGGGCATTTAATAACAATGGTTGTTTTTTGCAGCCCCTGTAGATACAAGTACGTGTGCTTGTTCTTGTGCATTCGGCTTGTTCTTGCCGGAGCGGTAGGGGACGATCGCAAGGGGAAAACAGGATTGGGGGTGGGTGGAGTGCCAACCGCAGGTTTGGCTCAGCTGAAGCAGGTCATGAGGTGCAGAACATGGGCAGGGTAGGGGGGCAAGCTGGGGGTGGTCCAATGGGCACAGGCACCATTGCCAGTTAGGCTTAAGGTGTTCAGGGTTTCCTATGGCATTACCCTAATAAAGCACATGTGGAATATTGGGGGGGGGGAGGGTTAATTGTGGGATTTCGGATCTCCTTTTCGGGGAGTAGCACCCATGTAAGGTCCAAAAAAAATTAATCAATTACCTATAGGGAAGCTAAGGGTTCCCCCCTTCGCCCCCCCGGGTTCGGTCCCCAACAGCACTCCAAGGGAATATGGAGTAATATATCACCTTTCATACCCATGAGGCAGCTATGTTCACACTACAATGAACCAGATGGCCTGGCAAATCATTTGGGGGTACCCCATGCAGAAGACAAGACAGAGAGCCCTTCCACTACATTAGCATATCTAGGTATCGAGTGAACATAAAGGCGGGCATATTACAGCTTCCTCCCAATAAAAGTCTGTGTTTCTGGTATGACAACATGGCAGGCCAAACTTCCACCTCATGCAGGGTTATGAAGTTAGTGAGGGAATTTGTGTCACAATGTTTAAGCCTTAACATCTCTTTTCCTTCCAAGCACGTGCCCACAGTTGGATGATGACATACAGGGCCGGCTTTAGGAAGTGCAGGGCCCGATTCGAATACCTGGCGGTAGTCCGGGTCTTCGACAGCACTTCGGCAGCAGGTCCTTCACTCGATCCAGGTCTTCTGCGGCACTGAAGGAGCCGCCGCCGAAATGCCGCCGAAGACCCGGAGTGAGTGAAGGACCCGTCGCCGCCGTGCCGCCGAAGACCCGGACCGCCACCGGGTGAGTAAAAAAATTAAAAAGGCGCCTAAGTTAGGTGCTCTTCTTTAGGGCGCGGGGCCCTCTTAGGCGTGGGGCCCAATTCCGGGGAATTGGGGGAATCGGCCTAAAGCCAGCCCTGATGGCATAGCAAAGGGCAAGCAAGTTCATTTGGGTGAAGTGGGGTTCCCCTATCAAACTTTGAGGTAATGTTTTTTGGGCTGCTATACAAAAGGCCATTGGAATATGTCTGGGAACCTGACTAGGTCTGAGCGGGAGGCAGCCAAGCTAATTGCTGGCACCTCCTTGTGGCAGATGTCCAGTGCAAGTACTCCAGAGGGAAGGTATCCAGTGACCAGATAAATGGCCTGGTAAAGGACTTAAAAAGGAGGTGCTGGTTAAAGGATCGGAACGGCATGGGGCTCCTATGGTTGGAACGGCAGGGAAACAACCCCACTTTCTTATATCCCAACTTACCCCTCCTATGAGGGAGGGTGATGGTAAGGTCCTGACAATGGATTTGCTGGATGGACCCGGATGGAAAATGACGGGGAGCTGGTAAAAGCCCTCTGGGTATGGTGAGGTCCCAGCAATTGATATGCTGGAGGGACTTGGATGGAAAAGAGGGGGAGCTGGTGGAAGCTCCCCGGGTAATTACAGAATAAACAGGGGTTACCTGCACTGTACAACTTTTATCTGCCAGGTAGTCCCAGACAACTAATAATAAAGTTGCGGCCTGATTAAATCCATACCAAGTGTCTCCTGTCCTTCTTTCAGTATAGCTGGACAATTATTCTTTCACCCTAGAGAAGAGTTCCCTCAGGCTAGGTTTTTGGTACGTTGGCAAGGCAGTTTGGAGAAGCTTGCACTGCTCTTGCCTATGTAATTCTATGGGTAAATGAAGATCTAATCAGAGTTAATTGCATATTTTCCATTGAAAAAAATGGCTATTTCTTCTAAATGGAAATTTCTATGGAAATGTCATTTTTCAATGAAATTTTAATTTTTTCTTATTTTTGGCAATCAAGGTAAATACAGAATTGCTATTACAACTGTGTGGGAAATGTTTCCTTTTCCTATGAAAAATTTAGATGAAAACAAAACAAAAATCATTTTCATCCACATTTTTTACTATTTTAGGGTGTTCATTTTTTTTTTTGCAATACAAAACTGGAAAAAAAATCAGACAATGAGGCAAAATGTTTGGTTTTACCAAAAACTTGCCTGACCAGTTTATGTTATTCAGTATTTGGCTATTATAAACTGAACATTTTGATTTTTTTCAGCAAAACCACAAAAATTCAGTAAGAAAATTAACAGTTTTGTTTTGGGTTCATCTCAATTTTCCACAGGAAAAGAAAACCTTTTCCCATACAGTTTGACTATCAATACTTGGTCATGTTCTCTATAGGGACAATACTAATATTTGTAAACAGCTTTGAAGCTGTGAATGTGCACATACATATATATGAAAAAGTTGAATATCTTGATCCTAACCTAGATAAGATAATTCTTTTTTTCTTCCCTATTGAGCTACTGAACATCCCCCAAAAATGAGAATCCGGGGGCTACTTTTTCAGTTGCTCGTTTCTAAATTGCAGTTGCCAAGCATTCAGCGGTGTATTGAAACTAAGTAACGGTGCTGCAATTTAATCAATGGGAAATTTTAAAAGCTAAACACACAATTCTCCATTGTGCACACACAGCTGTATGTTTTGTGGAAACAAATTTGACCTTAAGCTAGCCACCTTTACAAGTCAGTAAACTCCCTTCTATCTAGCTTTTCCAAGGGCATTAATCATTGGCAAACAAATGTCACAAATTACATTCACAATTCAATCTGAGAAATGAGGTGATTTAAGAAATATTTTGCACAATTTTTTCATTGAGGAAAAAGTCCAGAAATTGTGGTCAACTCAAGTAAGACATGTATGAAAGTGCTGCAGCCTGCTCCACTGAACCTTCCACCTTCCTGGCTCACCATAGCACACATCTTTTGATTTTGCTGAGGTCGTTGTTGTTTTTTTTCTGACAGAATTGGCAAAACAGCTCCAGGGAAAGGTTATTCAGTTTTGTTGCCCCTTCAACAAAGTGGAGAAAATGCTAATTTTGCTGACTTCATGCACTGTTTGCATACCATTCATAATTTTCAATGATTTTTCTGATACTTGTTAAACTACATAACCAAAAGGTGGCAGCAGTCCATCCACTATTTAATGCATGTGTTTTCATGGCATATTTTTGACATTTTTTTTAAAAATATCCATAGCAGTTTTCCCATCAAGTACAGAGGGTATATATTTATTCAAACAGGTGCATTAATATCATGTATGTTTATAACTGAATAACCCTCAGAATGATTCAAATCCATCTAGACTGAGAATTTGCTGGTCTGGGTTTGGAGTTCTTAAATTAAGGCAGTGTAAAGTTTGTACCTGACAATCATGTTTTTTTTTTTAAAGTAGCAGACTTTTTAACTGAGATAATAAATGTGTATAAGAACACTTTCTTTCTCCCGCCATTTGTTGGTCTTGTCTATTTAGATTGTTGGCACCTCAAGGAAGAGCCTCTCGCCATGTGTTGTGTAGCACTTGGCTGGAGCCTCTATGAGAAATAATATCTATTTATGATCACTGTGGACTGTGCAAATATAATCTTTATTTTTTAACAAACTAAATTTAAAAGCATTTTAATTATATCCAAAAAGTGACTACACCAATGTTGTTCCCCCCCCTATTTATGAGGTGAAGTTACTTTATTCTGAGGGTTTGCTATTATGGACTTCATGCAAGCAAAACTGCCATTTGAACCCATAGTTTGGAACTGAAAAGGGGATTAGTTGCCATTGTTTTAAACTGGAGACCAAGGGAAGAGAGAAAATGTTTTAAAATAAGTTGACACAAACTTCTAAAAATAAATATGAGGTGAGGAAGATTGTGGAAGAGGACGAGGAGCAAACTAAACAGGACAATTGCAAAGGGTAGGGGTGGAGGAGTAAATAGCAAATGAAGTTGTACCCAGAGGGGCAATTCCTAAATTAGTTTTTAAACTGGGATTAATTATAATTAGGGTGGGGTTATTTTTTGGTCTGGGATAGTTTGCTGCAGGATTTACCAAACACTATGACGCCTGCTGTCAACGCCACAAAAAGAGGAAAAATGTCCAGAGAAGTGTAAGAACAGTGGCTTTGTGGAAGCACTGCTGGGGGAAAAAAGTTCCTATGACGGTAGTAGCTGTCATGAAGAGGGCTATGTGTTTGCAGGCTGTTATGCAGTGACAGAGGCATATGGGACAGGAGGAGGTTTAGGCCCAAGTGATGCAGAACATGATGCCACTGGCTGAGCCAGAGTCTAGATTAATGACACTTTTTCTTGAAGATGTTTAAGAGTAATGCTCTATTGTATAATAAGGGTAAATAGTAACAACGTTGGTCTCTACTAACTGATAGAATTAAGAATAATAGCATGCTAGTTTAGGCAATGCCAGCAACAGATAGGAGACTGAAATTAAAAAAAAAATCTGATTATTCTCTCTAGATCATAGATCTCTATTAAAATACAGCCTCTCTTCTGAAGAGAACCAGTGAAATGTCTGCTGCTTCTCTTATCCTGATTGCACAGGGTAGACTCAGTCAGTTCAGAGGCATGGGTGATATACTATGTGACCCACCCCATGTGACCTTTCCCATTAAATGGTTCAGACTCTAAGTGCACCAGCAAGTGGCAGCTTCACAATATACATAGATATCCAGGTGGAGCACAAAAGTGTGCATGTATGTATGGTCTTGTGATGAAGGCACTGGTTTAGGATTCAGGGGATTCAAGTTAAATTCCTGCTTCACCACAGCCTTCCTGTGTGACCTTGGCTTAGGTCACTTAGGGCCTTATTATGATAGGTGCACCTCTTACTAATTTCTACTGGAGGTTGGGTGATCAGTACTTCTAAAAATCAGGCTCTTAAATCCCTTTACACCTCAGTTCCCCACCTGTAAAATGGGGATACTAATTCATTGCCTCTCAGGGGTATGGAGAGGATCAAAGCATTGGTAGCAAACTGCTCAGCTAATACAATGGTGGGGTCTGTAGATATTACTTGACAGATAGATCTTTCCTTGGGAAAAAAAATCACAAACATGAGCAAAGCTCAAGTAAAATGCTGCTGGTTCATAGCTGTAGGTCAAATATGAACCAAGACTGATTTAGAGGGTGTTTAGAGTTTGTATTGAATGTTTCCTATACCTTCAAAAATGTAGACACAGGATCGTATTCCAAAAAGCTCCTAAACCACTTAGGATCACCGTGAAAATTGGTGTGGCTTCTGTTCCTAAGTCACTTAGGTGTTTTGAAAATCCCACCCACAAAGCAGTATTATTAAAAGCCACAGATATAGCTCACATTTTTCAAACATGTAACAACTATTATCTATGTGATTAAAAAAACCTCCACAAAAATCATATTGTGTTCCACACTCAGTCTGTCAGAGAAACAGTATTCATGTGATGCTTAATAATCCTATACAAATGTCCTGGTGTGTTGTCTGTAGCATATTTGTGATCTTGTTGTGTCTGGTCCAAGTTTCTGACTTGACATTCTGACTACCGCTTTGGGAAAATATGACATCTTGCAGTAATGTATGCTGTGCATGTCAAAAAACCAGCACCAATCTGCTGCTGCTACGCTGAGTTTTTGAAAGTGGAAAGAGCAGGCTGCTGCCTCCCTTTCCCCCCCCCCCCCCCTCCAACTCCTTCTCTTATATATGCAGGAAGGTGGTGTTTTACAATACCAGCTGGAGAAAACAATGTGAATATAAAGCTGTACATGGAGAAAAGAGAATAAAATCAAGCAAAATAAAACTCCCCCACACTTATATAGTAGGTCATTATTGAAAGAAGGAATATGAAAATGCAGAACTGCAGCTGCTCTTATTCCTTGACTCCCCAGAATTTTGTGGGTAGAAATGACACTTGTGATGTCACATGATTCTTCTACGACTAGTTTATTATCTTGTCAGTGTATACCTCTCTTTCCACAGCCAGCTCTACTTACAGCTGCCCTTGTGGGCCTTACTTGTGGATGAATGGCAGAGTTATATTTCCTCTGAGTGACCAGTATGTGTGTTCCCTTTAAAAATGATTGACAATTTTTGTAAATCTAATTTATTTTGATCGTTCGGTTTTTTGATAACTGTCTTACATGTATGCTCATACTCAAATAAAGAAGAAGTGGTCTTAATTTCTGATACTATTAATCATCCCCATCATATCATTTGTTCAGTTCACAAGAACATTAAGATGAAAGGATAGGATTAATTTATGTACATACTGCACATAATGAAAACAACCCTCTTGTTTTTTGGTCTGTGCTCCCCTCTGTCTTCTGTCCTATACTCATTCTCCTTCATCCACACTCTACTACTTGCTGTACAGAACCTAATTGTTCTTCACAGCATTGTTTTAAAAATATAAACCAGCAAATCTGTAGAGCTAGAGCTCTGAGCTCACATTAGTGGTAGGATAAAATCTACCTTCATTAAAAAAGAAACAAAATCTTTTCTGCATTTAACAATAGTGGTCCAAAGCATTGGAGTCACTCTTCAGCATTCCTTTGACTTCAATAGAAGCTGTGCAGTGATCAGCACCTTTGAAAACCAGGCCACTTATTAGGTACTTAAATAAAGATTTAGGAATCTAGCTCTCAATTAAAAAATATGGCATAGGGCTAGAAGGTATGTCAGACAGGATGACTTAGTGGTTCAAGCATGAGGTGCAAAATACCTAGCATCTTCTGTACCATGGGGTCACATCCCAGCAGCGTTAATTCAAGCCTCTCTCTTTTTTGAGGTTTATAAACTGAGTGCCACTCAGTTTACTCTGTGCAGGGCCTTGTAGTTGAGACTTTAAAAATGGAGGTGGTCTTCACTCTGCATTTGTGTTAAAAATGTCAAGACACTTTTCATAAGTATAAGCATTTGCAGTTGTCCTTAGTCAACAGTATACTGAATAAGAAGTGACACATCTTTCTTTTTAATTTTACATAGAAATTAATGATTATACAAATAAGCTAGAAAAAATGTTATTCAGAAAATTTGTGCCTGTCTGAGATGAGTAGTGCAAAGTAAAGCCATTGGATACAGGCTTGTCATTGTAAAGAAAGAAAGGGGAACATGCTGCAAAGCCTAAATAGAAGTGAAAAACTCCACCCGGTGGCTTTTATCTTCATTTTGTTTTATTTCAATATTAAAACTACCATGGACCAGATAGGTTAATTGCAGTCACGTGGAGCATTTAGGCTTATATTAATTGCAGATAAAGTTCATACCCTTACACACTACAAACAGAATATTTAGGCTTTACAACCCACTGATCAAAATGAAAGCTTTGCCCGTGCTGTTTGAGTTTTTTAGCCTCTTCCTGGATTAACATCCCTGAAACAGAAAAAATATGGTACAAACCCTGATCAGAAACACCTGGAGAGTTTTTATTTCCCTTGGCCTTTTCTAATCTTCTACTTCAATTAAGAACCTGGAAAATTCTGGGAGAAAGTGCAGTTGAACAAGAAATTTAAAAAAAAGAGAGAGAGAGAATATATAAAAATTATCAGGGAAAAAAATCTAGTTTATGAAAAAATGAAATAGGGTAAACATAGTGGCTAACACAGAAGTTGAAATACTAAAACCAGGGATATCAATGAACAAGGAATCAAAAACAGATTGATTGTATTAATCACTAGATGAACCAAAACAAAGTTTTGGTTGTAAACCAATATGAAATATTGGGGGCATTGTAAAAAGTTAAAGCTCAAGAGCCACATTTTCAAGGGTCTTTTTAGACTTCATCATCAGTCAATCTCTCTGCATGCACAAAAACTTGTCCTTTTGCTTGTGAAAACAGCTATTTATATGCATATTTGCCTTTTAGGATTCACGTGTGGGTACAGTCAGAACCCAATGACCAGGATTGGCAGATGCCGGGGTAGAGGAAATTTTCTTCCGTAATCCAAGACCCTAGCATGTCGCCTTAACTATTTCCAAGAGGTTACTGTAATACAATGGCTGGATTGGCCTTTGTGGATTCTGTCCCCTTCAATGGGAATGATAGTGGTGGTCATGGTGAATCCAGGTAGCAATGAATCTTCCAACCTATCCAATATTTTGCAGCACATTTCAACATCATCTACAGACTTCAAATCCTACCCACTTCAGCAAAATCACATTTAGGCCCTGATCCTGCAAACACTTATGGATGAAAAACATAGTTAAATATTTTTGCAAAATTAATTAAATAATTTGTTCACCATATATGTTAATAAGTTATTCACCCAGCTCTGCCTACTGTACTGGTAATGTGTTGGTGCAAATGTATAGTTCCAAACCCCTAAAAATAGACATTCCAGTTGATATGATGACCTCTTTTAATCCCCTCTTCTCTCCACACACACTTCTTGTTGAGTAAGGTAATCTATTGTAAGGCATAAGTAGCATAAAGGAAAATAATGGAAGTCTTTCTCCATTTACAGTATTTGTCCGTCCCAGCACTAATTGCCATAAATTTTTTACAGGAGCTAAAGAAAGGTGAAGAATAGCTTTGTATCTGGAGTCTCCCCAGATGAAAGTTAACATTCATGAGGGTTGCATTCCTGCAAACACTTACAAGTCCTTAACTTTCCTCCTGCGATTAATGTTAAGGACCTTTGTGTAACTGTTTGAAGGATCAGGCCTTAGAATTGTAACTTCCCTACTGTACTCTAGACTGTACACAGTATTTTGCTGAGATTGAAGAAATTATTGTCAGAGGGAATTACGTAGATCTTTATAATGCCTTAATATATCTCTTTGAGTATCTCCTAGGAAAGGAATTATAATCCAGTAAGTGACTATTTTTTTATGGCTTGCTTATAAAATACAAAGTAAAATAAGGCTCAATCCTCTGTATAAGTAATTGTTTATAGTAAGCTGTTAAATATAATCAAGAATATAAGTGAATCAGCCTCTCCTATCCTTATTTAAAATACTGTCAGAAATAAATTGTGAATTATACAGTGAAATTCAGACATATAAATAGGGTGACTAGACAGCAAGTGTGAAAAATCGGGACGGGGGTGGGGGGTAATAGGAGTCTATGTAAGAAAAAGACCCAAAAATCGGGACTGTCCCTATACAATCAGGACATCTGGTCACCCTACATATAAAGTCCTTATAAATATTAAGTTAAGTATTAAGTTATGCCTTCTTGAAAATTAATATACCATATATACTTGTTCATAAGCTTGAATTTTTTTTAGTAACAAAGGGAAGCACCGGAGAAGGGGGTCGGCTTATGAACGGGTATAGAGAGGGAGAGGTGGGACACTGCCCCTCCCCCCAACAGAGGGAGGAAGGAGAGGCAGCACAGCCAGCAGAGCCAGAAGGGAAGAGGCGGGGCCAGAGTGTCTCCACTTCTGGCCACCCTGCTTTCCCCCCAGCCTCCAAAGCAGCTGCAGCTTCCGGCCGCGCTGCCCGGCCTGGCCCGCTGGAGCACGCTGCGGCTGCACCGCCCAGTGTACCCGAGCAGCTCCAGCTAGGCCAGAGACATTCTTCCCTGGCCCGCCCCAGCTAAGGTGGGAAGGGATGGGATGGGGAGAGTGTGGGGGTCCCGGGCTAGGGGTGGGGTCATGTGGGGGGGTGGTCACAGGGGTTACTCTCCTGACCCCCAGCTTCTCCCCCCCCCCCAAATTTCCCCACCAGTTGCTGTCCCGACCCGTCAGGGTAAGCACCTGGCGCGCCGGGACACTTTGGGTATGTCTACACTACGGGATTAATCCGAATTTATATAATTCAAATTTTGGAAACAGATTGTATAAAGTCGAATGTATGCAGCCACACTAAGCACATTAATTCGGCGATGTGCGTCCATGTACCGGGGCTAGCGTCGATTTCCGGAGCGTTGCACTGTGGGTAGCTATCCCATAGCTATCCCATAGTTCCCGCAGTCTCCTCCACCCATTGGAATTCTGGGTTGAGATCCCAATGCCTGATGGGGAAAAAAACATTGTCGCGGGTAGTTCTGGGTACATCCTCCTCTCTCTCCAGGGAAGCAACGGCAGACAACCGTTTCGTGCCTTTTTCCTTGGTGAACAGTGCAGATGCCATACCACAGCAAACATGGAGCCCGCTCAGCTCAAGACAGCAGTCATGAACATTGTAAACACCTCACGCGTTATCGTGCAGTTTATGCTGAACCAGAACCTGCAAAACCAGGCGGCGAGGAGTAGGCTACGACAGCGCGGCGGCGAGAGTGATGAGGACATGGACATGGAATTCTATCAAACTGCGGGCCCCGGTGCTTTGGAGATCATGCTGTTAATGGGGCAGGTTATAGCCGTGGAACGCCGATTTTGGGCCCGGGAAACAAGCACAGACTGGTGGGACCGCATAGTGTTGCAGGTGTGGGACGATTCCCAGTGGCTGCGAAACTTTCGCATGCGTAAGGGCACTTTCATGGAACTTTGTGACTTGCTTTCCCCTGCCCTGAAGCGCCAGAATACCAAGATGAGAGCAGCCCTCACAGTTGAGAAGCGAGTGGCGATAGCCCTGTGGAAGCTTGCAACGCCAGACAGCTACCGGTCAGTCGGGAATCAATTTGGAGTGGTCAAATCTACTGTGGGGGCTGCTGTGATGCAAGTAGCCAAAGCAATCACTGAGCTGCTGCTACGAAAGGTAGTGACTCTGGGAAATGTGCAGGTCATAGTGGATGGCTTTGCTGCAATGGGATTCCCTAACTGTGGTGGGGCGATAGATGGAACCCATATCCCTATCTTGGCACTGGAGCACCAGGGTACCCAGTACATAAACTGCAAGGGGTACTTTTCAATGGTGCTGCAAGCACTTGTGGATCACAAGGGATGTTTCACCAACATCAACGTGGGATGGCCGGGAAGGATTCATGACGCTCGCGTCTTCAGGAACACTACTCTGTTTAAACGGCTGCAGCAAGGGACTTACTTCCCGGACCAGAAAATAACCGTTGGGGATGTTGAAATGCCTATAGTTATCCTTGGGGACCCAGCCTACCCCTTAATGCCATGGCTCACGAAGCCATACACAGGCAGCCTGGACAGGAGTCAGGAGCTGTTCAACTACAGACTGAGCAAGTGCAGAATGGTGGTAGAATGTGCATTTGGCCGTTTAAAAGGTCGCTGGCACTCGTTACTGACTCGGTCAGACCTCAGCCAAACCAATATCCCCATTGTTATTGCTGCTTGCTGTGTGCTCCACAATCTCTGTGAGAGTAAGGGGGAGACCTTTATGGCGGGGTGGGAGGCTGAGGCAAATCGCCTGGCTGCTGATTATGTGCAGCCAGACACCAGGGCGATTAGAAGATCACACCAGGAAGCGCTGCGCATCAGAGAAGCTTTGAAAACCAGTTTCATGACTGGCCAGGCTACTGTGTGAAAGTTCAGTTTGTTGAAAACCCGCCCCCTTGATTGACTCATTCCCTGAAAGCAAACCACCCTCCCCCCTTAAATCACAGCTTGCTTTTAAAGGAAATAAAGTCACTATCGTTTAAAAATCATGTATTCTTTATTAATTGATTATAAACATAGGGAGAGAACCGACAAGGTAACCCGGATGAGGTTTGGGAGGAGGATAGGAGGGAAGTAAAAGGCCACTGAAAAAATTCAATATAATGACAGCCTTTTGGTTGGGCTGTCCACTGGGGTGGAGTGGGAGGGTGCACGGAGCCTCCCCCCCGCGTTCTTACACGTCTGGGTGAGGAGGCTATGGAACATGGTGAGGGGGGAGGGAGGTTATACAGCAGCT
Organism: Emys orbicularis; assembly: GCF_028017835.1. Lineage (NCBI taxonomy): Eukaryota > Metazoa > Chordata > Testudines > Emydidae > Emys > Emys orbicularis. Next base: position 98,616,100 of record NC_088684.1, read on the forward strand.
GCAGCGGCACTCTGTTATCCTGCTGCCATTCCTGAAGCTCCACCAGACGCCGGAGCATGTCCGTTTGATCACGCAGCAGCCCCAGCGTTGCAGCCTGCCACCTCTCATCTCGAGCGTCCCTCATGACCTCACGTTCACTGGCATCTTTCCTGTACTTAGATACCGTGTCCTTCCACTCATTCAAATGAGCTCTTTCATTGCGGGTGCATTCCATTATTTCCGAGAACATCTCGTCTTGTGTCCTCTTTCTCCGCTGCCTTATCTGAGATAGCCTTCGGGACGGAGGAGGGAGGTTTGAAAAGTTTGCAGCTGCTGGAGGGATGGAAAAAAGGAGAGAAGTTTTTAAAAAGATACATTTTACAGAACAATGCTTATACCCTTTCACGGTGAAAAACACTATTCACATTACATAGCACATGTGATTTCAGTACAAGGTTGCATTTTCCATCTTAATATTGAGTGCCTGTGGCTTTGGTGTTAGAGATCACAGACGCAGGTCCGGGCAACAGAATTCGGCTTGCATGCAGTCATGGTAAGCCATTGTCTTTCGGCTTCTGCGCCCTCCTTTCCCACATACCAAGCAAAGCCCGTTGAGTGCTGCGGTTTTCCTGTTAACCTTCAGCAGCAGAAAACAAACTAACCTCCCCCGCATCCAATTCTCTGGGATGATCGCTTTATTCCTCCCCCCACCGCGTGGCTGGTATCAGGGAAGATCCCTGCAGAAACCAAATGAACCCCCCGCCCCCCACACCCGCCATGAATTATCTGGGATGATCGCTGTACCCCTCCCCCCACCGCGTGGCTGGTATCAGGGAAGATCCCTGCTAGCCAAAGGCGAAAAGCTCAGCGCCAATTTCCCCCTCCCCCCGCGCTTGGCTAACTACAGGGAAGGATTTCTTTGAAGCCACAGGCAAACAGCCCAGTAGGAATGGCCACCTCTGTCCCCTTAATTAAATTCCCGTATTTCAACCAGGTTACCATGAGTGATATCACTCTCCTGAGGATTACACAGCGAGATAAAGAACGGATGTTGCTTGAATGCCAGCAAACACCGGGACCATACGCTGCCAGGCTTTGTCATGCAATGATACCAGATTACTTGCTACTAGCATGGCGTGGTCAAGTGTCCTACCATGGAGGACGGAATAAGGCTGCACTGCCCAGAAACCTTCTGCAAAGGCTTTTGGAGTACCTCCAGGAGAGCTTCATGGAGATGTCCCTGGAGGATTTCCGCTCCATCCCCAGACACGTTAACAGACTTTTCCAGTAGCTGTACTGGCCGCGAATGCATCCCAAGTCCTCAGGGCAAAGTAATCATTAAAAAACGCTTGCTTTTAAAACAAGTTTTATATTTTAAAAGGTAAACTCACCTGAGGTCCCTTCCATTGGGTCATGGTCTTGGATACTGGCTTGGGAGGGTACTTCAGTCAGGCTGAGAAAAAGATCCTGGCTGTTGGGGAGAACGGAGTGCTGTGTGCTCTCCGCAAGCTCGTCCTCCTCCTCCTCCTCCTCCTCCTCCTCTTCCCCGTCCACAGAATCCTCAGGTGTGGCTGATGAGATTACCCCCGCCTCGGAATCCACGGTCAGAGGTGGGGTAGTGGTGGCAGCCCCCCTAGAATTGCATGCAGCTCATCTTAGAAGCAGCATGTCTGTGGCTCTGACCCGGAGCGACCGTTTGCCTCCTTTGTTTTCTGGTAGGCTTGTCTGAGCTCCTTGACTTTCACGCGGCACTGCTCTGAGTCCCTATTGTGGCCTTTCTCCATCATGCCCTTGGAGATTTTTTCAAAAGTTTTGGCATTTCGTCTTTTCGAACGAAGTTCTGCTAGCACTGAATCCTCTCCCCATATAGCGATCAGATCCAGTACCTCCCGTACGGTCCATGCTGGTGCTCTTTTTCGATTATCGGACTGCATGGTTACCTGTGCTGATGAGCTATCTGTGGTCACCTGTGCTCTCCACGCTGGGCAAACAGGAAATGAAATTCAAATGTTCGCGGGGCTTTTCCTGTCTACCTGGCCAGTGCATCGAGTTCAGATTGCTGTCCAGAGCGGTCACAATGGTGCACTGTGGGATAGCTCCCGGAGGCCAATACCATCGAATTGCGGCCACACTAACCCTAATTCGAAATGACAATATCGATTTTGGCGCTACTCCGCTCGTCGGGGAGGAGTACATAAATCGATTTTAAGAGCCCTTTATTTCGAAGTAAATGGCTTCGTTGTGTGGACGGGTGCAGGGTTAATTCGATTTAACGCTGCTAAATTCGAATTAAACTCATAGTGTAGACCAGGCCCTTATTTACTTAGGTTTACCTCCATGCCTGCGGACACTCGAGGTAAACAAACCATCTCGGCCCACCAGCGGCTTATCCCAATGGCCCAGAAGCCAAAGTTTGCCGACCCCTGAATTATAGGGTCGGCTTATGAATGTGTCATTACAATTTTCCATTTTTACTTATCCATCTTGGGGGGGGGTCGGCTTATGAACGCCCTATGAACGAACCAGCTTATGATTGAGTATATACTTCATTAAATAATGAAGTGTTAGCTGTAGGTTTCTTGCCAAACATGCAGAGAAAAACTTATGTTCATGGTTCTCCAGTCCTTTACTTGGGAGCAATTCTATTGACTTCAATGGACCTAGCCTGTTATAAAACAGGAGTGACACTATCCTGTCAGGCAAGGACTTATTTAATGCCAGTGGCTTAACTTATTATCATTTATTATTTATATGGCAATAGAAACAAAAAAAAATGGTAGGCATTGTAAAAAATAAATAAAGAAAAGGTCCCTGCCTCAAAGAGTTTACAATCTAACATTCCCGCCCAAAAACAAACAAAAACCAAACCGTGGCAGGCAAGAGATACAAAAATACTGGCAAGGTGGCTATGGCTCATAAGATACATTTTAAAAATATATATAATCATTGATATATTTGTTGCATTTGTATTGCAAATAATGTTCATGGTTGGGGGAGGGTGGAATTGGGAGTAACTCATTGGGGGCTTAGGTTTGGAAAAAGAATCTTAGGAAGGGATTGTGAGAGTAAGAATGATGAGAAAAGGGTAAACAGAGGGTAAGGGAGATATAGAGATAAAGGGAAGCGAGAGGAAGAGGGAGGTCAAAAAGCACAATGGTCAGGGATAGTGAAGTTAGATAGCTTGAAGTTTGAAGTGGTAGGAAAAGGGTGGGGTAAGGGATCCCAACAACCAATGGCCAAAGAGCAACATAAGGGTGAAAATGGCTACAGAACAATGGCAAAGAGTATAAATAGTTAATTGAGGATTCCCCCCCTCTCCCCTGCATGTGGACTGCAGACCATTTATTTCTTCCTTCTTGGTATATTGAAGTTCATTGAGGTTGCAATGGTCATACAGAAGAACAAACTATGACCCATTAAAGCCACAGATTTGAATCACTAGTTTTTTTCCTTTTAATCTAATTTGTGTGAGAGTATGAAAAACTGTATGATTATATGAAAGTCACAGGCATATTGTAAAAAAAATGTAATGGCTCCATTCTAAGGACATAACATTGCAGGGGATACAGATAAAATTTTGAAAAGTATAAGAAAAGGAGTTATCGGAGAAGTAACTGTTTCACAAAGGAGTCTCTGTATATCTTCAAAATTATGCTCTACAGGCATATAGGATTTCATGAGCATTCAACCTTCAAAATCTCAAAAGAAGGCACAATAAAATACTTTGTTACAAGAACTAAAATCTTTTAATTCTAAGGAAGAGAAGATGCTGATTATTTACTTCTGAGATGGTTGGCTAATAAAGTATGGTTTCAATAAAGGATACTCTGGATCATCATTTATAATGTCATTGTTTAATAGTGGTGTGGGATGGTTGGATATCAAAGTACTATGTACCTTTGAAACAATATAGATATGGAAAAGGATACAGGTATGGATGGAAGTTTCAATTAGCTAATTAGAGTACGACAAGTTAATTTAGTAGGTTTAAACAGATGCATCCTTTCATTTTCGAGGTAGGTAATCTTAACATCATCTAAGTACCATGGTTATGAATGTTAGAAATGTCTAGATTAAGCTCTGCCCTGCATTTCAGCTTTGAGTCTGACTAGCATATGAATTGCAAGAATTTCATGTGTAGAAGTTAACAATAAAGAAATAAAATGTCATTACAAGATAAATTACATTTAGTACAGCTGGTCAAAAATGTTCCAATGGCATGTAGGTCTGCCAGAAAATGCCATTTCAACAAAACTGAAACTTTTTGCGGGCATATGTTGATTTCAACAAAATTTCAACATTTCAGTTTATTATTTTGAAACAACTTTTCATTTCAAAATCTTTTTTAATTTATATTATATTTATAATATAAAAGTTGAAACCAGAACAAAATGTTTCACTTTTTTCAAAATAGAAGATTTCAATTGACATGAAAAGAATTTTATTTAAAAAAATTGTTTTGCAGGAAATTTCATTTTTTTTCCATTTAGATTTGGAATAGAAGCAAATTTCAAAATGTAAGAATTTCCCATAAAAGAGAAATTGTGAGTTACAACATGATCTAATGATTAGTACATTTCCCATTACAATTTTGAGGACACACACAAGTCGTATGGGAATGACAAAAATTATGACATAATTTCCCTTTTGTGGATATTCTGAATATTAATATTTTGTGAATATTATTTTTCAAAGGTTGCTATGTAAAGGACAGGTAGTGTTTCTCACTGACAGAGTAAGAAAGAGGAAAGGTTGCCATGCTGCAGATAAGTCCATTGAAGAAGAAAAACACTAAAATTATTCAGGAAGGAAAGACTGATTTAAATGGTTTAATGATCAATTTCCGAGCCCAGAGGTGGAGTGCAAAGATTCCTAGACTGTCTTTTTCAGCTGCCTTTTTTTTCTTTTTAGGTCTCCATGCAATAGCAGGGAGGATAGAGAATTGTAGAAAGTGGAGAAAATATGTTCTAATCAGATGAATTGGATCTTACAGCAATTATGACTTCAATAGTGGAAATCTGGCTTGACATCCATATCCTAATGATGATTTCCTAACATAAACAAGCAGTGCATATTACAAAGAAGACATTTTCAAAATGGTAAAAGAGATGCCAAGGCACATGATAGCCAAAGTAATTCCAAATATTTAGCACTTCCCTACCTGATCCACTGATGAACTCTAGAGCTGGTTGAAAAATGGCAAGTGTTTAAAAAAATTAAACCATTCTAATGGTCAAAAAACTGCCATAAACACATACAAACAATTTAACTGGAATTAGTACCCACATAGGACGCTGCTACACTATCAACAATAAAATTCTACCTCCTCGTTCAACCTGTTCAGTTGATCCAGTGGGGAAGGAACACTCTGGATCAGAGTGGAGAGGCTGCACTTGTGATTAGCTGCTGTACACAGGATATAATGGGGGAATAGGACTTTGCACTATCAGAAGGTCCAACCACTGTCTGCTCCAAAGGAGGTGAATTACTAGAGCCTACAATGTGGCAGCAGTACAGTAACTGAAAAGGAAAAGTGAAACAGAGAAATACCACCACAGGGGTGGTATTTATTGTTGTAGACAATTTCCTGTTTGAATTACTAATTTGCAAAGGATCAGTTCAGTACCATTAGCCAGTTATAGCCTGTGAAGCTTATTGTGGCAGGAGGTGTAAAGAGCTGTTGAAAAATGACTCATCAGCTCTGATTATGGCTCTAAAACAAGGGACTTGAGATATTTTACATTCTTTGAGAGCTCTTTTCACTTGCTATGGAGGTTTTTCCTAAAATATAGAAAAAATGCAAACACAGATTCTGATTAAATATGTTGAAATGAAAATATCGGAACAGTAAATTTAGCTAACTATGAACAGTGGGCTTCATTTTAATAACATAAAAGCCAGAAAATGCAAAATGTTTGGGATGATATCTAAATCTAGGCTCTGATCCTGCAGACAGTGAGGCATGTGAATAACTGCATGAATGTGAGTTCAATGGGACTACTTATGTTTGTAAAGTTAGTCAGATGTCTCAGAGTTTGCAGGATTTGGGACCAAAGGCTTGGCAAGAGCATGATTTTGCCTTTCTTTGTTGCCTGACTTCTTCCAGGATACCAAGGATGACTGTGACATGACAATCTCTAGATTATTGGAAATGAAAAGATAGGAGAGGCGTACCTGATTAGAAAGTGCAATTCTCTATCTTCTATATAGAGAATTATTTTGAGAGCTTAAGTGGGATTGAAGTGATGCAGAAGCCTTGCTTTGCACTAGAGCAAATTTCACCTTCTATTCCCAAGGTTTAAACTTTAAAATGTTTAAACTTATTTAAGATTTCAAAATAAAAAAGACATCAAAATCAAATAGACAGTTTTAAAATACTGATGGGCATTAGTATTTTTAAGAGTTTACATTATACATTGAACTAGAAGTCAACAAAAAGTTGCCAAATGTAAAAAAAAAAAAAAAAAAAATCCAGATAAACCAATGTTAAATAAACCATTGTAAGTTAATTGACTTCCCAGCTTAGTATGTGTGTGCCAAATTTCATGCTGGGTTTAATTTTTGTTGTTGTTGTTTTCTTTTAGTGAAGTTACAGTCTCCTTGGGACTTGTTTGCAATTAAATTTCTGCATGTCCCTTAATTATAGCCTACGTGAGGCTGTAATTAAAGGTGTACTATTATGTATCTTAGGCACAAAATATGGGCTGCTCTAAATCTGGGAAGCTGTCCTCCTGATTCTAAATATTTGCTTTTGTAACCCACTTTCTGAAAAGGAAATGGTAGTCAATGAAGGGAGCAATATCTGACTTACTTGCAAACCTTATTCTCAAACCATATTCTCAAACCATATACATCACGGATGCTGCTATCAATTGCAATGCCAGAAAAGGAATTAAACAGGTCTGAGCCATGTTTGCAGGTGCTCCATAAGAAACAGAGTATGTGAAAGGGGATAGCTTGACAATCTACCCTGAGGCTATGCCGTCCCAGGAGCATACATGGGATTGAATGATCACAGACCACAATTCCTTCCTGGCTTGCACATTTGCTTTGGAGGCAGGGAGGGCAAGAAGTTACCTCACTCCTTTCTATGGAGCAGTTTATCACTTCCTGGGCACCCAGTCAGCTACTCTGGTCAGTGAGTGATGGTCGCAGCCAGGTATCCTTTCATTCCTCAGCCACTTGAACTCAGTGAGGAGTATCACACCAGCAGCCCTGGTCTCCTGCAGCAATAAGAGTCCCAGTTTCAACAGTGTGTACTCCACCAAGGTGCCATGCCAGTGAACTGTCCAGCCCTAAGTGGTGGTGTTAGTAACCAAATTAGTTTTATATGGCTTGAAAAAAGAAATAATTTGAATTAACTGAAGGTGCAAAGCACCTTTATTCCAAGATCAGCGAAAGCTGTCTCCTTGCAGAGGTGGGTCTCGTATCATTTACATGAGCATTCAAAAAATGAAAAACATCTTATCACCTCTTATACAACAAATACAATGCCAGAATCAAAAGTAATGAAAACATTTTTATTACTTTGTGTGTGTGTGTGTGTGTGTGTGTGTGTGTGTGTGTGTGTGTGTGTGTGTGTGTTCCTCAATGCCAAAACATTGACTTAATGTTGCATCACAAAGTAGAATTCTTTTAACTCAGTCTAAATCCAAAACAGAGTAAATAAGCTAAAATAGAAATTCAGTAAATGGAAAAGTAGTTATGAGCTTCGCTTTCCAGTGAAAAATGTGTTGTGCCAGATGTCCCAGCCACTAACAAGAGTATTAAACTATCTGTTCTTGCTCTGATTGTCTACAGTTCTGTACAACATCAATCATAAAAGACTCCTGCTTGAACAGCTAAAGAGAGTGTGTGGAACTACAAAAGGACTGTGTAGAATTATGAGATGCCAATGATTTAGTACAAATTACAAAGAGATTTAAGTAGTCAATTTTAGGGAGCTCTTGCAACCATTTTACAGCCAGAAATATGCCTTGTTTGTTACTCTTGTTTTAATTATATTAAATTCAACTAGAAAATCTGCTGAGGTGTCTCCAATCTCTTTGTCACTTCTCTATTTCCCTCCATTAGAGTCTTTCCCCTTCCCTAGCATTCTCGCTTTTCCTTTCCCTCCTCTGTTTTGATAGGATCTCTCCCCTCTATTTCCCCCTTGAAATCTCTCCATTTTGCCAGCCAAAGATCCTTTCTGTGTTGCATCCCACTTCCAAACTTTAAAGCCCAGGGGAAGGTTTGATGTTATCATGTGAGCTCTACAGCTGTGCTCTGTCTGTGCTATGGTGAGACATACAGGAGAAGGGAGAGCCAAAAATCAAATCAAATCAAATAAATAAAAATGGCATAAGTCAGTGAGGAAGCAGTTGCCAGGTGTAAGCAGAAGAGTAGCAGTATCAGCACACCTTGGTGGAAGGAAGACAACAAAGCTGTGATTGAATACGTCATCAATCTCTCCTGTTGACAGCACTATTTTCATTTTGACATTATTTAATTAATTAATGTAGGTAGATTTAACTTTAAAATAAATAAAAGAGGAGGGAGGGGGGCATTTAAAACACCTGAAAACTAAATGAAACATTTCATTTCAGGTTGAACATAACATTTAGTTCAACCCATTTTTTTCAATTTTAGTTTTGATGAGGGAAACTGAAAAATTGTTGGTTTGGGTCAACCCAAAATGAAGGTTCTCCCCCCCCCCCCCCCCCCCCGGATTTTTCAATTATTCGCTCAGCTCTATTTATAAGACATTTCTGGAGGATGTATAAAACACATTAACACATGCATGCAATCTGCACTTTTGTATATTACCCCCCCCCCCAAAAAAAAAGGTGTTTGAAGAAGCTTAGCATCATGTGAACAGAACCAGTATTTCTGTTGTATCACTCTGTTAAATACTGCTGATATACTGTACCATTTGCTTATTCTCACTGCACCAGATGGCTACTCCATGGAGAATGACAACAGGTTTTCTGCAGACACTTTCCTATTACTGTGAACAGCAGGCAAAAAAGAGCCCAGCATCCTATTGTCAGACATTGTGAAGTACTTGACAGTAAAAACCAAAAAAAAGTATTTTCAAAAGCAAGCAAAAATTAATCAAACTATAGCAAGATAATGGGTGTGTATTTAAACCAAGGCAAAATATTTCATAAAGGTAGAAGTTAAACATAGAGCCAAAAATAAAATGTTTTGATTCCAACAGTTTTAGAGACTTATGAAGCAATGACAATTAGTCATCCAAATACAAAACTTTTTTTTTTTTACTGCACATATTTATTTTTTGTTTAACACCTTGATCAGTAGTGGAGATGACACTAGTTCTAAAAAGGAAAGTTTGTTCTCCTCCATGATCCATGAAACAGCAGCTGATGCTGAAAGGAACTTTAAAGAACATATTTTTAAATCCATGGAGGGAGGAGGGGAACAGCAGAGGACTGAAGAGCTTAAAACACGGAAAGTGAGAAATTGCAACTACTGTATAAAGTGCAGAAACTTGATGGCAATTATGGGTCAGAATGCAGTAAGTAGTCTGGATAGAATCCCTGTTTCTATTAATGTGATCAGCTTTGGCGAGGGGGCACCTGAAAACACAAGAACAAGGTCTGTTTTCTATACACAAGATTGGCAGCTGTAATGTCAGTGAATATTTGTATTTCTGTTGTGTGTTTCCATAGGTCTTGGGAGCTCTTTGGAAACTAAGTTTGTTTTTCCTTCCTGCCCTGAATTCTTCAAAATAACAGAGAGAATTTTTTGAGGCGTGCAAAACATCCCTGAATGCCTTGACATTCCCAATGACTTGTAGTGCTTATGAAACTGACACTGTACCCCTGGTTAGAGCCAGGTCAAGAGCAGGCGGGTTTTTGTGCAAGCTTCCAGACATGGTTCTGCCAGTGCACCTGAGTCCTGACCTGCAAAATTGTGCTTCTGTTCAGCAAAATCAATTACAATAAACTTCTGTGGTGCTTCTGTGATCTGGACAAATGCCAGTTGTGAGCTATATTCAGCTTGCCAAGCTCCTTTCAATTGCTACCTAAGGCAGAGATTTCTTTTCAGGAACACAGAACTATAACTACACCGCTTAGAATTCTGCTGTTAGCAGCAGGCTCAGTGCTCAGTGAAGTTGCTTTTCTTTTTCCAGAGACAGATGAGAATGTGAGTCTCGGGAGTGAGGTGTGGGGAGAGGGAATGGACTGGAAAAGGGCTAAAGCCAGCATGAAGACAGGACTGAAACAAGGAACTGAGTGAATGGACAAAGGGTGAAAGTAAAAGATTGAAGGTATCTGTATCAAATAAATACATCTTTAAAATAAACTCCCAGGTCAATGGATTTCAAGGGTAGGCAGGGCATACATAAGGCATACATAAGGCCCCTGCCTCTGCACCTTCTCTGATTACACACTTCAAAATTGGGGTTCCAGGGCAAGGGGATATGTGTGCCTGGCGGGAAATGACAAACTTGTGGCCTCACATCATCTCAGTCACTTTTGTTTTTGGGGATTCCATTCCCTCCCTCATCTGCAGAGGTGGAAAGGAGAGCTGGCTGAAAATTGAAATTTCTGTCTTGTGGGAAATTCTGATAGGTACTTATCTGTTTTCATCCCAAATCAGGATGAAAAGTCAAAATATTTAATTTTTTGGCAGATGAAGAGTTCCAAAAAAGAGTTCAACTCTCCATTGGTGGTGACTTTTTCTAGCTCGTGACGCTCCTGTGTAATTATAGGGTTTTTTTTTAAAATGTAAAATATTATTTTTGTTTTAGATGTTAGCGTGTGAATGGAAAGTTTAAAGGACTTTGAGGCTCCAGCAGTGATTCAAGACCCTTAGCCACTTAGTATAAATACTAACAAATGAGTAACGATTGTAAAACATTGAGTGTTTCTTATCTGGGGTGAGATTTCATGATAGGGGCCATACATGGTGAGCCAGGTGTTCTGGTGCACCCACCTGGATGCAGCAGAGAAAGGAGCTGTCAAATCAATTCTCCGGGGCTTCCACCAGCCCCCCTTTGTTTCCATTCAGGTCCCCCAGCTGACCCATGGCTTGGACCTTACCATCCACCACCCTCGTAAGAGGGTTAAGGAGGGCTATGAGAACGGGGGTGGGTGGGTTGGCTCCCTGCTGTACCAATCAGAGGAGTCCCTAACCCCCTCCCCCATTCTGTTCCTTTATCCAGTACCTCCTTTTAAGTCCTTTACCAGGCCATTTATTTGGTCACTGGCTGCCTTCCCTATGCACTGAACATCCACCCAACCTTACAAAATAGGTTGCGACATATGGCCTACCACCTTTTCTTCTCACCAGAAAAGGTCCTCCTTCACACCCGCTGTTCAGAAGGCGAAAAAACCTCACTCCACCAAAGCCAATTCTGGCAGTGTGGGAAAAATTCCTTTCCAGCCCCCATTTAAAAGGAGCAATTAGCGTGATGCCCACAGCAGGTCCTAACCCAGCCTGCCATTCACCTCCACTAGGGGAGGGATGGTGGGTGCTGGCTTCCTCACTGCATGGAACAAAGAGACTTGCCCCACCCAGGTTTCATATCTTTATCCCCTTCGGATCTCACATTTCGGGGGGGGGGGGGAGGGTGAGTCATTGCTGCAAAGCTGACCACCAAGCACCTTTTTTACAGCAGTTTCTGACCTTCTTCCCCCCCCCACCATAAAGCAGAGCTGTCCTTCCTAGGTAAGCCGCAGACAAACTCTGTCCCACCTTAGGCCTGGTCTACACTGGGTGGGGGTGTCGATCTAAGATATGCAACTTCAGCTACGGGAATACCGTAGCTGAAGTCGACATATCTTATTCCGACTTGCCTGCTGTCCTCACTGCGCGGGATCGACGGCCGCGGCTCCCCCATCGACTCCGCTACCGCCGCTCGCTCCGGTGGAGTTCCGGAGTCGACGGGGAGTGTGTTCGGGGATCGATATATCGCGTCTTAACAAGACGCGATATATCGATCCCCGATAAATCGATCGCTACCCGCTGATACGGTGGGTAGTCTGGACGTACCCTTAGTGTGGTGCAGTCAGTGTCAGGGGCTGATAAACACTCGCTGATTCTGAGAGCAGTGCTGCACCAACACCAGTGGAATTTGAAAGGATCTGGAGTCTTTATTTTTACGTGCCAGCTCCTGTTGGTGATGCTAATCCCCACTCTGACTGTTTCCATCCTTTTTTTTTTACTCAAACCACTGGGGGACACATGCTTTTCTCCATGACAGCCATAACTTTCACAATGTTGAGTTTACAAAGGGCATTTGTATAAGCATTTAATCTATGCACCACTCAAGATGCGTTTCAGGCATGGGCCCCTTGTAGAATAGGCCTGATTCTAGTTCACAAAATTAGTTCTGAGTACAGAGCTCAGAGGTGCCTGCTCCACCAATCTCAGACCAATCTCATAACAAAAAGTCTGTTTTCTGGCTGTATGCAGTGATCTGTGTGAGTAAACAGCAGTGAGAGTTTACAAAGAATCCAAATGAAAAATAGCCAGAAATTGACAGCTTGAGCACTAGTAAGCATTAACACCCTCTTTGCTAATTGCTGCCATCACAAATTAATGGAAGCTTTTAAAATCTCTTGACAGTGGTTTTGTAACATACAGTGGTTAAGGGAACTCTAGGCAGTACATAACAGATGTCATCATTAATATGCAACTGCATATGTTTCAAGTCTGCAAGATCTCCCACTGCCCTATTTCTTTTCTGTTTGGAATTCTTCTAAATTATTGGTCTCTGCTTTCTGCTCTGTGTCCGGTAAAGGCAACAGTTTTACCCCTTCCCTCCTGTTAATTATACTCTGGCAGTGAGTTTGGACAATATTGTAGGGATATAATTTAGATAAGATTCCAGGACTGACACTCCATCTACAAGTCACTCTGAAGCCTAGAACCTTTATTGAGACACTATGAAACAAAGGAAACAGCTACAAGCACAGTTGAGAGCTCTCTTTGCTTGGAATAGTGCAAGGTTCAATAATCACCGGCATTCGAGGTCTGTTACCATCCAATTTTGAAGTTCTCAGCCATTTTCTACTTGTTTATGCTTTATGAATTACAATGGTATGACAGAACTGGCTTTCACCGATTAACTTAGATATTCATCTATGCTTACAGTGCCACCCAGGAGATTTCCAGTCAAACATTTTCAAATGCTATTTTCAGAAAGAATGAAATCCATTTTTACTGATTTTTTGTTTTTCCTGAACTTAGAAAATAAAATAAATCTTAAGAGTCCATGTATTCTGCAGCTCCTGCTCTGTTTCAGCATCTAACTTTCCTAAGGCTTAAAACTTCTCCTGAACTTCTGAGTTCTTTTTCTTCAGGGAATTCATTTTTTAATCTTTGAAATCTTTGTAGGTTTTTTTTTTAAATAAAAGCAGCTGATTCTATTATGTGAATCCACTGCAGGGAACATGGCAAACCAAAAGCATACATCCTCCTCCTTCCCTCTGCAACCCTAATGTAGAGGGTGGTGATCACAGTGAGTCCCACTGGAAAAATAAATGTCAGTATAAGTCATTAAGAAATTACTGTTATATCCTTTCTCCAGTCCCCATCCTCCTTCTCTCTGCCCCCCCTTGTCTTCCGTCCAGTCCCCATGTCTTTTTGTGTGTGTCAGAATGTCACCTTCTGGCCTCTTCAATTTTCCATGGCCTCCTTTCTTCCTTTAATCCTTATCATCTCTCTTTCCCTGTACCAGCCAAGACTGTAGTCAGGCCTAACAAAACCTTTTTTCACACACTCAGAACAGAGCTTGGACTTTTTCCTCCCTTTAGGGCCTCTCAGCAGTTCTCAACTGGAAATTGATGTTACTTTTCTTGGCAGAGAACAGCTGATGTGCATATGCCTTAGGGATTCAGAGCTCACGCCTGAGTCACTGGTGGAAGTGCGACTTAGCACCAGTGAACTGGAGAGATGCTGTGTGAATGAACTGCGTGGCAAAGCTCAGGCTGCAGACCCATCCTCACACAGCTACTGCAGTTCTCCCAGGTCACCTGAACTATTTTATATTTTATCCTATTTATCCTATTTTATATTTTTTTGTCTGGAGTGGAGACAATTAGCAAGAACAGAGCCACTTATGGGTTTTGTGCTGTAGAAAATATAGCAACAGCAGGATAGTGAATTTTCTAGCATTAAGATGTGTTTGAATTGAAGTGTTTGGGAACCTCCATTTGAGCTAACAGGATTTGTGCATATAATTTTCTATTAATAAAATGATGGACTTTCTATAAGCTTTCATTGTACAGAAGGAAAGAGCTTGGCAGTACAAGACACACATTTCTGGGGACAAATCTAGGATTGGGAATTTGCTGGTGTCACTCTGCAATATAATTCAGGAGTGGTGGGCGAGAGCACTCATAAAACTCAGCTAGGAGTAATTTACATGCTAGAAGCTGTGTGTGAGCAGGCCAGGAGTGGTTGCTCTCATAGCAAAGCAGGGTAAAAGGCACCCCAGGTTGGAGAACTGAGGGGACACAGCTGTTCAATGGTCCAGATTCTACCCTGCGTAATGTCCCTCACAAAGCATATTTTGTACAGCGATTATTACAGTAGTGTGTGCGGTGTGAATACTGGGTGCTTTTGGTCACAAAGATTTAAAAACAAAGTCTAGTGTGTGCCACACTAACACAAACAGTAAACTGCCAGGTAAGCATATCATGTAAGAGGATGTTGCACAGAAAAATGGTACTAAGCATTTTAATCCAAGGGCAAGTTTTCCAAATTACTAAATGATGGTTGTCTTAGGTTTATAAGGTGCATTTTGAGAATTAATCATGTTTCATATTTAATCTGCACAACTCACTGTGACTCTAGATGCTATTCAGAGCTTCCAGGATAACTGGAATAGCATGAGAGATAAACAGAAGCATGTTACAAAGATGGGTTGCCTTTGAATATGAAGTAACCAGATGTATAGGCTGCGTATTGAGTTGTTTCAAATGAAATCTTAAAAGCCTCTGATCTCTTTTTCTATGGTGAATTAAAGGATAGTGATGGTATAAAATATTTTATTCTTACAAAATAGAGTACAGTACTATACATACTAATTGGGAAGTGTTGTCCAATGTACCCATACAAAACACATCCATTTAATACTGTGTAAAACAGCTTCTTTCAAACCAGCGGTATGTTGGTGCAGTCTACAGTATACTTTATTTTGGGTTCTGCTGTTGAAATATTGGCTCTTCGTCAAAGGAGCATGCCGCTGGTAGTATTTAAGTATCCTGGAGCCAAATGGTTCAGAAAAAAAATGGACTTGCATTTTCAAAACTCCTTGTTTCTGTAGCTGAATATCATGCTGGGCTGAAATGAAATCATAACTTATGCTCAACTCTACAAATGATACATCAAAGTGGTTCTTCTAGCTATTGTATAAATATCCCAGGTTCCTGAAGGGATGAGGAGATAGCAAAGATGAAAGTCCAGCATGTGGGCTACAGGAGGCATACTATATTCTTGATTGCTATTAGCCTTCCATTTTCTCATCTTTCCCCATCACCTTCCAGGCACAGGGATGCCACCAGGTAGCCCTTTAGACAATAGCAACAACCACTGATTGGAGGGTGTGACGTTATTGACATAATCTGGGACCATATAGAACATGGTTGCAACCAAAGTCCTGTAGTGGCACCAAATCTTGTATAAAGGGGGTCAAATGAGGTGTCTAAGACAAGGTTATGGTTTGCTGGTTATGATTATGCTGTCTATATGTGTGTATTAATTTTGTAGATGAAGTTATGAATATTGGCTCTATACTGTCTGTATTTCAAACTTATGCTATGCTTCTGGGAGACATCGCAGACAAGTTGGTGTTAGCTCTGCCTAGCCTGCTTGATGGCCCATTAAGGACCATCAGCTATACAACTGACCCATTGAGAGAAGGCAAATACACCTTGTAACTCAGCAAAGTGTGCAGGAACTTGCCCATGTGACTCCAGACTCCATTTTGCAGTAATTTTCCACAGTAAGAACAAAGAGGTGTTCTTACACCTGGAAAAGACTATAAAAGGCTGATGCCTCATCTCCATCTTGTCTTCAATCCTGCTTCTTACCTCTGGAGGGACTTTGCTACAAATTGAAGCTCTGAACAAAGGACTGAGGACCCATCCCAGATGGGGATGTACTCCAGAGACTTGATTTTGAACCTGCAGTTTACTTCATCACTGCTACAAGCCTGAACCAAGAACTTTGCCATTACTGTATATAATGGATTCCATTTAACCAATTCTAACTCTCATCTCTATCTTTTTCCTTTTATGAATAAACCTTTAGATTTTAGATTCTAAAGGATTGGCAACAGCGTGATTTGTGGGTAAGATCTTATTTGTATATTGACCTAGGTCTGGGGCTTGGTCCTTTGGGATCGAGATAACCTTTTTTTTCTTTTACTGGGGTATTGGTTTTCATAACCATTTGTCCCCATAACAAGTGGCACTGGTGGTGATACTGGGAAACTGGAGTGTCTAAGGGAATTGCTTGTGTGACCTGTGGTTAGCCAGTGGGGTGAGACCAAAGACCTCTTAGTCTGGCTGGTTTGGTTTGCCTTAGAGGTGGAAAAACCCCAGCCTTGGGCTGTAACTGCCCTGTTTAAGCAATTTGTCCTGAATTGGCACTCTCAGTTGGGTCCCGCCAAAACCAGCATCGTTACAGAGGGTGAGCTCCACATCCATGGCTTTCCAACAACAGCTTTGTTTGTTCTAGCCTTGAAGCAAATAATGCCTGCCTAGTAATGCAAAGCGATCCTTCTCTCTGCCCCCAGAACAGTCCTCCAACAACAACTGAGGTTTCTCATTCACATCTTGGTCTGCAAATGCTATTCTGTATATTTGTTTTATTTCCTTAAAGTATGAACTCACTGATTTGATCAATTAACCAGACCAGAACAATTACGAGATATAGTTGTCCCCCGGAATCACTTGGCTTTCAGGTCCTGTGGATCCTCCCCTTAGGCTGGGGGGAGGTCCTTTAGCAGTGGGCGGGCGGAGCCCACTTCCTGGATCCCAATAGGATCACTCCAGGTGAATTTGTGCTACTATGCACTGTGTTTATTTTAAAAATAAAGCATTGGATTCCTCAGATGTTTCCCTGTTCGTTTTTTAAGTAGTTTTATATGCATTTCCTTCGTGTCCTTTAAAGACAATGAGGAGAGCAATAGTACTGGTCAGAGCTAGTCATAGCATAGGCAGTACCTCTAAGTTTGCCCACATAGCATCTTAATCCTGACCTGCAATACCCAGCTATGACAATTTCCAGTTTCACCTGTGCACTGATTGCCAATCATACAGAGGCTTTTTACTGGTGACAAATTACCAATAGGAACTCAAATGATACATCTGATGGTATCTCATTTCTGATCCAAATGAAGACTTAACTTGAATCCAGCATGAAAAGCCACCCTCTCACCCCAAGCAAGCTAATGAATTATTCAGTGTTTTCCCATGGCTCCAGATCATCACTCTATTTCTGCAGCATGGGATGCAGTTTCAAAATGTTGCATTTCAAATGGGTTTACAAAAGCTCATTAATGTGCTTTGTTTGCTCTGTTCCCCTCACAATATTTTCAAAATCCAGCCATTTTCAATTTCCTATTGTTCTGCTATTGCAGTAATCAAAAATGTGCTAGAGAAGCTAAGAGGTCTGAAGCAGATTCATGTTCTCTTTGAAGAAATATATATGGGCTCTTTAAGCACTAACCACCTATGAATAAATCATTTCCAGTAACAAAATGTAAAAAAAATTACTTTTGATATACAGTGTCACCAGTTCCAATATAACCCTGATTTAATCTTTTATATAGATACTGCTATGGTAATAGTCTACACACAGTACTATATTAGATATGTGGACAGAGAAAATAATGTAGGCAGTGCTATTTCCATTGTCTCCGTCTAACCACAGTGTTACTGCATGTCAAAAATGCAGAATGTGGAATGCAAAGAAAAACTGGTACTGAAGACAAAGCATATTTTAAATATATTTAATTGAAAATATTACAAAGGTCAGTTCATTTCCAATTGATAAGAACCGTTGAGCAATGGCTGAGGCCAGTTTGGGTTTGTCTATATTGCTATTAAACTTCTGCGGCTGACCCATGTCAGCTAACTTGGGCTTGTGGGGCTTGGGCTACAGGACTGTAAAATTGTAGTGTAGATGTTTGGCTCGGGCTGGAGCCCGGGCTCTGGGATGCTTTTCTCCCAATCATTTCACCCATCAGTATCGTACAACCCAAGCATTACCAAAGAATGCAGGGTTCCAATGTAACTCCACTCTGTCCAGCTCCTCCCACAGCACCTTCTTTTTTAATTCTTTCTGGGAGAGCTTGGGAATCCGATGCCTGCTGTTCACACTATTGCATGTGCATCTCTGGTTTTCTTTGCTGTATACTTTGAAAAAGGCAAGAGAGATGGGCTTCTTTAATCTTTATACAGTAGCCACAAAGAAAATGACGAGAAATGCTTAATTCTTTCAAATATATTGTTTGTCCAATTGACCTTAAAAATTGAACTATTTTCTTCCTATAAAAATAATCTGTATTTGTGCATTGTTGTAATACACCGGCTATTTCCTGCAGTTCTCCAGTGAGTAAACTGCTACAAATGCTGTTGTCAGGCCATTCACATTTTCTCAGTATGCAGCAGGTTTTACATACACAGAATGTTTAATTAATTTACTGATTAATGTTTTTTATTATTATTATGCTACTGCCATTTGGCAGCTGTTTTGAGAAAACTGCCTTCCTCATTACAGACTTTCTACTTGTGAAAGGAAGTCAACCATAGCAAATGGACTTATTGAATTATCCAGCTCACCAATTATATAGTATAAAATTATTCATCCTGATATAATTTGATCAGAAAAAATCATTTATCTTTAGTAACTGTGTTAAATTAGATATTATTCTGCTGCATAGGTGCAATTTTGCAAGTGTCTGTAGTTAGAGAACTTTTTTAAATTTACTTGAACACTGAGTTATCGCCTATTTTGTGATTTCACTTTGTAATCCAAAAGGTTAGTTTCTGACTAATCACTCCACTGAGCCCAATTCATTCAAAGCTTGAAAAGCAACACTTAGATGTTTCAGAGCAAAATGCCAGATTGTTATGTTTTATTGGTAATACGGTTTTGAAAAGAGCTAAATCCAAATATATTTCAATCTGTTTATAAATTAATTAATTCAAAATCAATCTTACTATGTCTTAATAGAATGAATATAATTTAGTTATGTGCTTCGCAAACATTTTGGCATTGTTGCTGCGATGCTGTAATTAACATGGAGATGGCACTTTAGAATTAAAAGTCCTATTTTGTTCATACTGACAAATACACAATTTATCTTAATTCTCAGTGTATTTATATCGAATTATTTACCACGTATAACCTTTCTTTAACAACAACAATAAAAAATACAATGTTTGATGTGTTTTAAGACAAATGTTACAAGGTCCCAGAAAACCAAGTGAACCTAAAACAGTGTATGAGCTAAAATGAATATTCTAATGGCACAAAAATGAATACTTTAAATATCACAATGATTCTGAAAATATTATTAATATATATCTTACAATTCAGGTCGTTTTTCAATCTACAGCATGCTGAAAATAATGTGGACTAAAAAAGTTTGACCTATTGGGGAAAATTACCCTATTTCAGGTCGACCTACTTTAGAAGGATATGCAGGGTTCAGGTAAGTGGGCAATAACATATGTGGTACGTGAACCTCAGTCCTGTTCAACATTCCATCTGGGCAATACAACTATTGCCTAAGAAGAATATACTTGTGTCACAGCAAGGGGGTCCCACAGTGCTTTCCAAACCCTTAATTAAGCCTCACAACATACCAGGAAGGTAAAGAAGAACCATGACCCACCCCCATTCTACAACTGGATAACTGAAAGCAGAGGTTAAGTGGCAATTCCTGACTAAGCACACCCGTCACATTTTTAAGCACTAGTCCACATTTTTATTGGACCCTGTTCTTGAATTCTGTAGTTTTGCAGAGCTTGACTATCTTTTCAGTCAGTGCACGGTAGGGAGACCTGTGGATACCCCATCTTCTTTTACATACTCCCGTTCTCACCCCACTTCCAACAAAAACACTATAAAATACATTGCAACAATTGTTTCCCAGACTGAAAAGGAAGGAGTATCCCCAGAAAAGAGTAAACATATTGGCCAACGCCAAAACATTCAAAAAATTGATGCATATTACTAGGCGCCTGAGTCAGAGGTGAAAGTAAGCCGGTCCGGTGTGGTGTACCGGTAAGAGCCGGTACACTGTGCCGGACTGGACCAGCTTCTCCGGCGGTGCTTTAAAGGGCCCGGGGCTCCCCGCAGCGGCCGGAGCTTCTGTCCTTTAAATCGCTGCTGGAGCCCTGGGGCTCCTGCAGCCGGGCTCAGGTGGGGATTTAAAGGGCCCGGGGCTCCCCGCAGTGGCAGGAGCACAGGGACCTTTACATCCCCGCCTGAGCCCTGCCGCCCCAGGGTAGAGGCAGCAGGGCTCCTGCAGTGATTTAAAGGGCCTGGAGCGCCGTGGCGGCCAGAGCCCCGGGCCCTTTAATTCGCCCCTGAGCCCCAGGACTCCAAGACGCCTTTGCAGCTGGTAGCTCTGGGGTGATTTAAAGGCCCTGGGGCTCTCAGCCACAGCCAGAGCCCCAGGGCCTTTAAATTTTGAGCCTTTAAATCTTCCAGTTGAGGCCACGCCTCTTCCGGTTGAGGCCACACCCCTGCTCAGGACTCCGGTGTACCGGTAAGTCCTTTAAGTTACTTTCACCCCTGGCCCGAGTCTACCATTAATCACTGAAATAAGTGGCCTGATTCCCAAAAGTGCTAAGATCTCAGTAGCTACTATTGATACCAGTATTGTTGGGCACTCAGCACTTTTGAAAATCAGGCCACTTATTTAGGCACTTAACTCTGGGATGAGGAATCTATCGTTTGGGCCCCATCTTTTAAACTCTTGGCCTTAGTTTGTAGAGCATCACTGTGAGCCAAATCCTCAGGTCCTTACTCAGTTTTTTACCCTGGCTTCATGTGAGTTAGCCTTAGTAGAGGGCCTCAGGATTTGCCCCAGTCAGTACTATTTCTGCAAAGTTTATATTTTTCTCCTGTTTGTTTGAATTTCTACAGTGTCTTCCTCTTTCTTCCACACTAAGCTCAAGATCTACTTTCACTTTTTAATCTCTCTTACACTGCCCCCTGACCGGACAAAACATAACTGCTCGCTCCCTGGCCATACCCTTTCCCCCTTCTTGTGTTGCCAGAGCCAGGGAGGCCATCCAGAGTACAGCTGGCATTCCAGGGCTTTACTATCTGCTAGGATTTGGGTAGAAGTGAAATGGGTTTGTTGCCTAGTAGCTGCCAGATGTCTAAGGTGCAGGATAGGGGCCAAAAGTATTTATCAACCACTGTAATGTTGTTGATGTTCTGAGTTGTTAATCCTAGACATTAAGAAATCATGAAACCAGCCCCCACCCCAATCACTAGATTGCTTAGAAATTATGAGATTTTTTTAAATGATAAATCTGAGTTCTTTTTCATGTCTTCTGGCTTTTTAGCTTTTAGGGTGCCCTTGTTTCATATTGTTAATAATTTATTTGCAACTATTACTTAAAGAAAGGGAAAAAAAGAGAGCTGATATTTCTCATGCGATATCATGATTCCAGCAGCTGGAGCTTTAAGAAAAACACTAGAAATCATGAGACGTGATTAAAATTGTGAGTGTTAACAGTGCTGTGGTGAGCTTAGTAATGTCTCCATAAAGGTTGGGTGGGGGAAGAGTGAGCAGATATGGGGCATGGGGATGCTCTGCTGAATGAGGTTTATTCTGTGTTTAGCAAAGAGGCAAACACTGACCTTTGTGAGAACATCTTTACTGTATCATCACTTAAGACTGCTAGTCACCTGAAAAAGGATAACTGCCAAAAGATTCCCCCTCTTGTCCTTACCCTGCTTGAGAATCACACTTATAATCACTGGTCTTGATCTTCCTCCCTCTCTCTCACAGGCTTTACCTCATTGTAGCTCTGTTTGACTTCAGTAGTTAGTCCAGATTAGTACGGATGGATATGCGAAGAGAATCAGGCCCACTGTTTTTAAATTATACAACCATGTATGATTGTTTGAAGAGTCTTTGATCACTTCTCAAAGCCCAGCTGTTTATGACATCCAATACAGTATATGCCTTTAAGTGGTAATCTTGTCTTTAATTAGAGCAACAGTTCTAGGTCAGTTTGCCAATAGCCACCACATAGTACCCAGCCCCACAACAAGTTTATGTGATAAATGAAACAACATCTCAACTTGTTTCTATTTACCAGGTTAAAATAAGTGTGTGCTTGTTGTTTTTGTGTTTGTTTATGAACGGACTCTCATCTATTTGCAGCTAGAAATACATTTCTTTTAAAAGTAATTCAGAGAAGACTCTGAGGGCTGCTAGCATGAATCAGTGTAAAAACATTTTCTAAAATACTGCGGAATTGAAAAGTTTTTCTCAGAAATGATTCGGCATCTCTAGCTGAACATGGATTGTGCAGCTTTAAAATAGTGAAGCTTTAAAGGTGTACTTTTCCCCCCTCGGATGCTTCAAGTTGGGTGTCAGTCAAAAAACATTTGAAAGGCAATTGAGAATCTAAAGTAGCTTAAAAATGACCATTCTTGCTCTAACCTACCAGTTACAGAAGGGGATTAAATGTCTTTCATAGTCTAAAATTGTGTATTTTAATAAGTCACTTAAAATTTCAAATCCCACATGAAAGGGATCAATCTGTACAACCTGTGAATTTGCTCAACATTATGGCTATTAATTTAGGATGAGGTTCTGACTATTTATACGAGTGTAAAGTAAGAAGGAGGGGATTGAGAAACTTCCCCTTCTCCTCCCCAAACCCTAGCCTAGAATACACAATGTCTTGGCAGAATTGCAGTCCCTGTAGCTAGGGAAGTTCAGGAATTGTTCCCTAATTCCTCACCTCAGGGGTGCCTGATGCCCCCACATAGGACATGGAGTGTAGGTGGAACTATGTCTTAGCCCTTCACCCCTGGTGGCCAGTAGAATTCTGTGCCTCTGTGACATAGAAGTTTGCATGCTTCACTGTACAATGAAGTGTGAATGGATCTATACATGTGCTTAACATCTCTCACATGAATAGTACCATGGATATTAATAGGACTCAAGCTTTTGCATGATTGGGGTATAATTGTATATAATGTCTTTTTTTATACAAACTGTATCCCAAATACTTTCTAGAATTGATGATGAACTTACTATAGAAGATCTGAAGTGAAGAAAGAGGAATTAAAAGGCACCAAAAAGGTTCAAAGTAAAAGCTTGCCAATGAGATTTGACAACAGACTTACCCCTGGATGTCTCTGTTGTTCCACATAAATGCACCTTATATCTTTCTTTAAAAGGTGGAAATGGTGCTATGGTTTTCTGTAATTTGCTATATTGCAATGAAAATGGCAGTCTCTCTGCCTGCATAGAAGCTTTCACCCTTCCAGTGCTACTCTTAGTTAGTCTAACAGCCTGCTATTAGAGCTGTGTGAAAAGTCTTTCATCTGTAAGAAAACTTACACAAACTATAACTTTTGGGAGGAAATATTCACTTTCCTCCAGGCCAGGTTTCTGTCTGCTGTGAAGCACAGAAGGAAGAGAATTTTCACCAGAGTAAATGGAAGCCTTCAGACTGACAGCAAAATTTCATAAATGTAGGGCTAATCCAAAACAGCCCAGTATACACTTACATCCTTCTTCTCTGAGGCGTTACACAACTCAATTGTGACAGTAAAAGTGATAGCCAGGAAAACATACATAGGCGCACACACACATATAGCTGTATTACAGTACTGTATATGTACTGGGGTGTACAATATATGTGTATATTAGCACTAACACATTTTTTCACCGATTCATTTTTCATGTTTTTAGCAACATTTTGAGGGCCCAAACACTTTCTCTCAAACTACTTTGCGGTCTGGTTTGAAATCTTACACAGAAGGTTGAGGGCAGCCATCTATGCAATTTTGGATTGCAGTGGGAAGACAGTAGCACAGAAAAAATCACAAACATTTCTTGTGCAGAGACAGATACATAGACTAGATTAATAGGGGATGGAACCAGTCCGGGATATTTACATTCTGGTTCCATCTCTGTAAAAGACAGATCTCTAGTAGACCCTGGACCATCAAGATCTTTTATCCTGTGAGCCAGTCAGGGTCTAAGGCTCAGCAAGGGTCCTCTGATGCCGGCAACAGTCACCATATTTCCCAATGAGTAGGCGCAGGTGGTGGTTCAGATGATTTGAGCTTTTGAGTTTTTAGAGATGCTCTTATTCACCCTGGAGTAGTGGTATATATGGTTCCTCAGCAGGGGATGTGCAGCAAGAAACCAATTTCAAGCAACTGATATTACAGGTGGTTCATGTGCCCACAGGGATGGAGGCAATTGACTTGAGCATGTTGTTGGCTCAGTGCTTAATTTGTGCCAGGGCTGAGCCCTGGCACCTCTAGGCTTGGCAGTTCATAGCCCCAACACCTCTGGACTTGCTGCATCAGTTATGAATGTAAAAAAAATTACTTGAGCCCCAGCACCTCTTGTTACAAATTAAGCACTGTGTCTGCTGTACTGTCAGTAGTGAGCCTTTTCTTGGACTGTTCTGTTGCTATTGCCACTTCTCTCACCCCTTGTACCACAGAGAGAGCACAGTGTAACTGTAAGAGGTATGTCAACTTAAATCAAGATTTTGGGCAGCAGGATCAAGGGAAGCAACTCTGAGGCTGACAGCACGATGTGTCTAGTTGTAGTCATTCTGGTGTGGCAGCAACTAAGTCACCTTGTTTTTCACCAGGGTCCCACAGCAGATCCCAAGCATTACTGATTCTTATTATTTGTACACTATCACCATTTTATAAACCATGTAAATCTTAGCATTGACATAACTGAACTAAATACTGAACTACAGTAAACCAGCCCTAACATTGCCAAATGACATAGAAATCAATTGATGGGGAATCTCAAAAATTCCAAATTGGAATGCTTATCTCAACTATATGAACCTATCAAAGATGCCCTCTGGTGGCGGTGTGTTGGGCACTCAGCCTCTGGTCTGCTACTTCCCTCTCCCATCTTCCTTGAATAGGGATGGAGAGCCAAGCAGGAACATTGCTTAGCACTGGATTGTCTGTGGCAGGCTGATAAGTGGCCCTTCTCCTCCTGTTGCAGCAGAGAAGCAAAGCTGCTCACCATTGCTGCCTGCAACAGATTCTTCCTGACTGATTCTGAGTGAGGAAACAAAGTGCCTCTCCAACCTATGAAAAAATGATTTATAATTTTCATTCTGAGTATTCTGTCTAACCATTAAAGCTGTAGATGGATGTGCCTAGCATAGACCTGGATTTTCACCAAGCTGGAAAAAACACTACAATATTTTCAATTAAAATGCCAAACAACTAATGCAATTTGATGTAACTATTGAACATAAAAGGAAGAGGCTGGGAAAGCTGGCAGTGTCACTTGTGAAAATCAGTTGCTTAATATTTCCATGCATTTTCCCTACAATTTCCTTTTGCACGTATTTAGCTTAGTTCATTCTGTGGGAACTGCCTAGTAGTGCTTTGAGACAATAATGGCCCTGAAAAATGAACTGTGGAGCACCAAGAAACAGGTACACTTTAGGTTTGTGACCCTGACAAGACTCCAAAAGGAAGAGGCTTGCAGAAGGGGAGACTTAAGAGTGTGCTCTGTGTTACTAGCAGGAGGACAGCTGGACTTCCCATAGATAATGATGGATTCAATTTTCAGGGCTTTCTAACTAATAATTTTTGAGTCATTGAGGATGGATTGATGAAGATGTCTTCCCAGAATGAAGCAATTTAAAAAAAAAAAAAAGCCTGGTGTGATGGGGTGTGCTTCCCCACACTGGCCCTTCAACAGCTGAAGTAGGCCCGATCAGCTAATTAGGCTACAAACAAGGGAGTTTTAGGCTTGAGGCAGCTAATTAGAGAGAAGCTCAACTGTGAGGGACATACAGGGCTTCTACAAAAGGCAGAAAATTGGAAGGGGGATGGGGGATTGCAAAGAAGGAGTCTGTAGTCACTGCCTGAGACAAGGGAGGAGTGTTTGGGGACTGCAAATATGTGTAGGCGCTCCCTAGGAGGAGGGAGTGGTGAAACTGGCAGACCCAGAGAAGGAAGGGAGAGCCAGGAGGTTAGGAATGGGCTCAGAGAAATGCAGCAAAGTACAGGGTAGAACAGACCATGACTGCTGACTAGAGGGTCCCTGAGCCAGAACCTGGAGTAGAGGGTGGCCTGGGTTCTCTGCCCAGCCACAGGAGAAGTGGTGCTGGTGGGGAATTGTCTGAGCCTGTTTGGGAAAAGAAACTTTCACCTCTTTCCCCCGCCCAGGAGGGAAACCACAATAGTGACCTGGCTGGAGGGCTGTGTTATGAAAAGGACCCTGTACCTCCTGGAAGTAAGAGAGGGGCTGCAGAAGAAAAACTGATGGGGTGTAATTGCTGGAAGGGGCATTGGCCTGACTGAGCTAATCCCCAGAATTGACAGGAAGGCAGCACCATCCAGCGGTGAGTAGAGCACCCTGTCACAGCTGGGTGTAGGAACAACATGCAGAAAATATTGTAGTGCTCTTTTATTAAATGATATCCAGCAACCTTAATCTGGAGTACTCTGCACAGTTTTGGATGCCACACATTTAAGAAAGATATAGCTCTAGAGATTGGAAAAAATCCAGAGTAGGGCATTGAGGCTGAAAAAAGCTGTGGTAGATTTACATGAGAAATTGCAAGCACCAGAATGATTTATCCTGGAAATAAGTTAGAGAGTATTTGAATGAGGACTCCACTTCCTAAGTAAAAGGGAATAGAGAGGAGACCTTGGTCTAAGGATTCTTACCCCAGGCAGAGAGATGAGGAGGGACTCTGCCACAGAGATCCTGATTTGGGGGGGACAACGGGGGACAAGAAGTTAGGAGGAGTGGTGAGCCCCATTCCCTCATGGAGTAAGAACTGTGGGATGAAGAGCAAGATCTTATTCTGCAAGCAAGATGAGAGGTGTATGGTAGGGTTACCATCTCTAACAAATAAAAAAAGAGGACCCTCCACGGGGCCCTGGCCCCGCCCATTTCCCACCCCCACCCCCGCCCCAACTCCGCCCCTTCCCCGCCCTAACTCCGCCCCCTCCTCCCTCCCACTCCCAGCCACGCGAAAAGGGCTGCCCGAGCGCTACCGGCTTCACGGTTTGCCGGGCAGCCCCCAGACCCTGCGCTCCCGGCCAGCGCTTCCCCAGCGCAGCGGAGCCCGGGAGGGGAAGCGCCCAGCCGGGGGCGCAGGGTCTGCAGGCTGCCCGGCAAACCGTGAAGCTGGTAGCGCTCGGGCTTTGGGCAGCCCCCATGCCTCCGGACCCTGCGCCGCCGGAGCCCGGGAGGGGAAGTGCCCGGCCGGCGGCTGGGGTCCGGAGGCAAGGGGGCTGCCTGAAGCCCATAGCGCTCGGGCGGCTCAGCTCTTAAACAGAGCCGAAGAGTCAGGGGAGGAGCTGAGCAGCCGCGGGAGGGGAAGTGCCCAGCCGGCATTTTTCTCGGACATGTGCGGCTTTTTGGCAATTCCCCCCGGACGGGGGTTTGATTGCCGAAAAGCCGGACATGTCCGGGAAAAACCGGACGTATGGTAACCCTAGTGTATGGGGAGAAGGGATGGGGAACCCTGTTCCCCCAAATAGGGGGAAATGAATGTGTATGGTGGGAAAGGGAGAGCCCCTTTCTCTCTTAAGGATGAGGAGCAGTGGGGATGGGATAGAGAAATAAGGAACCCCTGGCAAAGGACCTCAAACACTAACCAAAGGAGAAGACTGTGGGAGAGTGCAAGGGGACAGCTGTGCTTGTGATGCTTCTAGACCCATCTGAAACAATCAGAAATGATGTTTCTTGTGATTAATGTTTTTTTTTCTATACTGGAACCAAAGCCAAAAAGACTAGTTCAGTTACAGGGCCTCCAGTATGAATTCCCTCAAAATATAGATAGGGCAGAGAGGGCTCAGAGGGTGTGTCTTGTCCAAAATATTTTCAGGTAAATAAAACCCCGAAGCACTGCACAGAGTGGCTAGCCAGCCTGAGGAATTCACCACTACAGGCGGACAGTGTCAAATACTGTAAATGGAGTTTAGAAACAGCTTGTTATGCATGCTAACCTAAAGCAAGTCTTTTTGGCTCCTGAAGCTGGAGGAATTTCTCTTATATACAATATTGCATAACAGGCCTTACCACGATGGAGCAGAGGAAATGCCTCCCCTAAGCCATATAATATTGGCTGATGCTGGAGGCAGGTTACTGGACTCGATGGACCAGTTGTCTGATCCAGTATGGCAATCCTGTGTTCAGAAAAGCTTTTACCAGGAGGGACATCTGTAATTTTATTTCATACACTGCTTCAGGAGATTAAAAGCTTGGAGGTAAAATTAGAGGTTAAGACTGATGCTATTGCTCTTTGCTTAAGTATGTTGGAAGAAAAGACTGAAGATCTTGAAGGCAAGATGAAAACAGCAACTTCAAATGTTCAGGATATTCAGAATGACACAGATTTAAGGCTCTTTTAAGAGTTTTGACAAAAGATATTGCTTTTATTACAGGAAGAATATTGAAGCACTTGAAGTGCATTTTGAGAGTGTTGGGTTTTGTGGAAAGGGCTGAAAGAGAATATCCCTTTGAAAATTATTCCCCTCTTTGGAAAACTATGTTGGAGAATACTTGGTTTCCAAACAAAAATCTTTCTAATTCCTATCAAATTAGGGATTCTACAAATGTTTTAGGTACAGGTTTTACTATACGTTCATGGATTAATGTTCTCTCTTAAGGCCTGACCCAAAGCCCAAAGCCCAGGCCTAAAAATGCAAACTAGTTTCTCTTGACACATTCTTATGGCCTCCTTCCCATCTGTGGATCTGACATCCCCCCCCACCCCGATATCCTGGGACATGAGTTTGAGGCAGGTGAAGGATGGAAGGTAATACATGTCATAATCCTTTCTGCAAAGGGGTCCAGTCAAATATCGTTGTACAGGCCCCTATTTAGTTGAACCTGACTTAATGAGTTTTGTTAAACTTCATTTCTTCTCACTGGTAAATTTGCTGATTAATATGTTCTGGTACCTCTGCTTTCCAAATTTATATAATTCCTTACTCCTCCCCTTTTCCCATCTTTGTGTATGACCTGCAGGAAAACTGAAATAATTCTGTTCTGGAGGAAGTGTATCCCAGGGATGTTTTCCAAGTGAATAAAATAAATTTGTAGAAAAATAAAATAACTGCTTCCTCTGAGAAGTTTTCACTTGAGGACAATTTTCTTTCATTGTTGCCCTGGGAGACAGTCTCTACTTGTTCTTAATGATCTGTTTGGATCTTTATGCATGACTCCTATTGACCAAAGATTTTGTTCAAAAAAATCTCTGGAGTTCAGCACATTAAAAAGGCTCAAAATGTTAACCTTTAATGGTAACCAGTGTCAGCTGCCACTTGTTGGCAGTGTCAGATTTGCTAGTTAGCTACTGTTGGAAAGGAGAGAGTATAGGAGAAGTTGCTATGCTGGTCAACCTTTTCAAGCGAATCTACCTCAACTGAACCTCAGCAATAATGTCAATCATATGCGATTGTGCTGCTTCATGAGGTATTGTCTTGTTATAAATAGTAATGTGATCAACTTTTAACACTTATTTGAAAAGTCCTATGACAGTTTCTATAGGCATTTTTGGACTATACTATAAAATGTAATAGTATGTGTTTATATTTTGATATAACTTTATAGGATGGTTTAAAACAGTGGTTTAGCCACTGGGGGGGCTGCAAGCAGGTTTCAGGGGGTCTGTCAAGCAGGGCTGGTATTAGACCTGCTGGATCCCAGGGCAGAAAGCCGAAGCCCCAACCCAGGGCTCCAAGTCCTGCCACCCAGGGCTGAAGCCAAAGCCTGAGCAACTTAGTTTTGCAGGGCCCCATGTGGCACCAGGCACTTACCCTGCTTGCTGTCTCCTAATGGTGGCCCTGGCTTTTATATGCAGAAAAACAGTTGTGTCATGGTGGGCCATGGAGTTTTTATAGCATATTGGGGGTGGGGTTCAGAAAGAGAGGTTGGGAGCCCCTGGTTTAAAGAATCTATGAGAAGGGATTCACACACAATTAAATTTTGTAGGTTTTTTAGAGTAAATTCTATAGAACCCTATTGGTTTTATCCTTATTAAATTCTATGTGCTTAAAGTTAGGCACATGCTTGAGTACCTTGCTTAATTAGAGCGGTAGAGGAGATTATATGTCTGGGGAAAAAGCCAGTGGCAAAAGGGGGGGAAAAACTCCCCCTTTAAATCTTAATTTCTAAAAGCAACAGTGAGAAAATTAAGATTAACTTTAATGGGTCTCAAAACCCCTGACTTCTTCAGTAGGAATATAATCCAATTCTCTTAATTAAAAAAGAACAAACTTCATGCAGAATGTTGTTGTGTATTTATGACATCCTGAAACATTAGTGAGCAAAATCCAAATGCTTGTATGTGGATGTTACTTCTCCACATCCATAAGTGAAAAGTGAATACAGCCATTAAAAATTGCTCAGAATAGTAAGCCTAGTTCTATGGTTTTAGAAAAGAAAATATACAGATTGCCCCTCTGAATTGCACTTTCATAGCATGCAGTGTGCAGAAGGAGATGAGAGGAAAGGATGCGGAACCAGATTAGGGGAGGAGAAAGCAAAGATATTCCCACTGTAAGGCATAGGCTTATGTATGAGTAATGTTGCCCATTATTGGGTGGCTCACACAGAAGAGTCTTTCATGAGCTTGAGTGCTAGCAGCCTGTGCTTTTGCAGCGGAAGACTTCAGGGTTCAAGTCCCAGCTCCCCATGTGTATGTTTTATATAGTAATTGTATCTACTGCATTCATTATACTGCCAGCACAGATTGTATTGAATCCAGAGAATCCAGCATATCATAACCACAGTAATACCATGGGTCTTATGTGATTAGAACTTGCAGGAAACAAATATTTCCCCAAGCAGCCTGGTAACAGAAATGCTCATTTGTTGTTTAACTCTTGCTCAGACATGTATCTTGTGACAGTAAATGTTTCACTGTGCATAATTCCAATGCAATATAGTATATACTAGTAAATAGATGGTAATGTCATGTAAGATTTGCTGACTTGTAGAGCTGTTAGTAAATGTATTTACAATAGCGTAAGTAATAATAAACCTGCTAAAACCAAGCACCACAGTATTTCACCTTTTATCGTAGATGTCACCTTTAGGTGATTGAAAAACTACAAGAAAACTTCAGATGGCCTAAAACAATTGTTTCTACTCCAGACACATGTAGTGTCAAAGTTGAGAGTTATCATTCACCTTGATTATGCTGACATTACATGGATCACTTGTTCTAAATCTTCAGGGGGAAAACAAATTAAAAGAATATGACCAGAGGCAAAAGCTTGTTTTTGATACCAATGTTCCGCTTTCTTAACAATGTCCTACTAAACGGACAGTATTTTACTCTTTTTTTTGTATTAAAGACCATTCATTCTCCTTGTACTTTGGACAAGGTGTCTGTTTGAACTTTGGAGCTGTAAAATAAATGTCTGGTAGCCTTGAGCAAGCCATAAATGCTGTTGTGCAGGGAGCAAATACTATTAATGTCTTCCCATAGGAAGCAGTAACAATTACTTACTAACCAGAGGTAATACTTTTATTTATGACAACCCAAATTTTCTAACATGACCAGTCATTTGGGGTGCCCAAATGGACACCTGGTGGTAAAGGAACCTGATTTTAAGAGGGTGGATGCTCAGTTATTTCTGAAAATCAGGCTCCCTCAAAATGTCTCAAAGCGGGCACCCAACATCACTAATCACTTTAAAAATAAGTGTTTGATGGAAGTGGTATTTACACAGTAAGCTGTGTCAATCATGAACCTCTGATAACTTGATGCATTCAGCACAATGCCTCTTGCAGCTGCTCTGGTGCTGTGACTGCACCATTTCCCCCTACAGTGGGGCAGAGCCTCACTGGAACAATCTGGTCCTGAGTCCACCATTTCTATCTAGAAATGTTTTCCTTTTGGCATCTCTGCAACAATTGCATGACATTGAGAGTGAGGATCAGCTCCCTGGAATTAGCAGTTAAGAACTTTGGTAATGCTAATTTAGAATTTAATGACTGTACAAAACTTTGTTTGATTGAGACTATAGCTAGAAATGCAAGGTATTTAACATGCATGTATCTTCCTACCTTTTACCCATGTTCTGTGGCACATCAATTGCACAATCTTGGACATCTTCCTCAGATAGGTGGTTAGGAGGAAACTTTCCCTGAGAGCAGGTAATCTTTATAACTGCCCTGTGCAGTGTTTCTTACATTTCCTCTGAAAAACATAGGACAGGCCATTGTTGGTGACAAGATACTGGAGTATATAGACCACTGGTCAGATCTAGTATGGACCTGTGTCATAACATTTTTAATGACTTTTGCCTGTGTAAAAAGTTTATGGTCAGACCATAAATCTGGAAGTCTTCATTCAAAAGAGGAGTTTGTTTAAACAAATAGGATGCAGTAAAAGATCAGCATTAAATACACAATTGGATTTCAGAACTGATCACAGCAGAGTAGTCTCCAGAAGCAAAAATAAAGCTGACAAAGATAGAGAATGGAGCTGTGGAAGCAAGAACTGCATGAAGGCTATCAACATCTCCTGTGTATCAAACCTCACAGACCAGGCAATATAATGCTGTCTGTTGCAGATTATTATGGAAATCTATTTTAAAGTTTATTGATTTGCAAAATGGCTCATTTAATTTTAATCTGTACTACATGAAGTACATTCAGAATAATCTTTGTCTATTACTTGCTAGGGGCCTGATTCTGTATGGTGTTCATGAGGTGCTGAGTGCCCTCAACTCTCATTGAATTCCATGGGAACTGATGGCACTTGGCACTCCTCCAGTAGGTGCTCAGCATCTCAAAGTATCACATCCTAAAACTGTGACAAACTGGTGAAAATGTTTATGGATTTTGTTTTTATATATAAATACATGCGTAGCTTCCTAGGACCAAATCCTTTTTGCCTTTTTCCTGCAAGTAGACTGCTCAAAATAGTGGGTCAGTAAGTAAAGCGAGCAGGATTTGGGGGTGGGTGGGGGGTGGGTGAATGCACAGCATTACAGACACTTCTTAGTCCCATCATGCTGCACAGCATTACAGAAAAATTGGGAAAAAAAGGATTGGTCCCTTCTCCATTGCTCAAGATAAGTAACTGCTATTTCTTGTTTAGGAACATTCTGCAATTATAAATAATTTTACTGCTATAAATTGATTGCCCATTTCCTCTCATATGAAGACACTTAGTCCCATCATGCTGCACAGCATTACAGAAAAAATGATTAAAACAATACATATTTTTTTCATGAAAGATGGTTTTGTTCAAGTTTCCAAAATGGACTCATTTTTCTTAAAGATCTCTTCTCTCTCTCCCTCTCCCCCCCCCCCCCCCCAAATATCTATATGAACACATTTTTCACTTGGTGTTTTTTTTTCCAACTTGGCGATAAATATTTTTTATAAGCTTTCAATTTTGAAAAAATCTCACCATGTACCCAAGTTGCACAATCAAATGTGGCAGTGGAGAAAGGGGGTGTCAGAAAGGAAGCCCCCAAACCAAACATAGTAAACTGAATATGAACCTTTTTGTTGAAAACAGAATATTGAAAAAATCAATTTTTTTCCTGAAAAATGGTCCAATTTCATCTCTTGTGCTCTGCCATGGTGCATTCTTCCAATCCTGGAGAGCTCTAGACAGACAGTGTTTATACTGGGGAACTGAGGCTAGCTTGTACAAAAGGGGAGACTGCTGTGTAGTTGTGGCTAAACCTCTAGCACCACGTTTTGGCCCATCACACTTATTTTCCTACTCTCTGCTCTCCTTTACCATTGGCTGTGTATAGCATATATGGGTAGCAAAAAAATTGAGGGGTGGGGGGGTCCGGGAGAGAAGTAATTGGAGGTGGTGTCTGATGCTATTAGCTACTTTCATTCCCAATCAGAGTCAGTCATAGAAAATGGAGGCACTTTAGAAATCCCCATGACATCTTAGTGCTACATATTTCCTTTATGTCCTTTGCACAGATCTAGCAGGTCTCCTTTGTTGGAATCAAGACTAATTTTATACATACTTATCTCCTGTCCTTTCCATAAGTAAAAGTGGAAGGATGGCCTAGTGGATTGTAAACCCTTTGGAGCAGGAACTATAGTCTTGTTCTGTTTGTACAGTGCCTAGACCAATGAGCTCCTGGTTGCTATATGATATAAGTAAAGAATAAAGGATGGAGAAGGAAAAACCAAACACTATACTAGTGGATAGGTGGCTTTGGTAATTCATAGTATTGTCTAGCTATCATGGATACTTTTACAGCAATCTCTTCCCGAATATTCAGATACTGTGGGCCAGATTTTCTAGTGCTCAGCACCCACAATTGGGATCAGATTTTCAAAACTACTGAGCACCCAGCAGTTCCCATTGTGGCTCAAATATGGGAGCTGAGATCTTTTGATCTGGTTCCATTTGCAGTATTCCCAAACATAGTAGTGAATCACTTTCCATCCCCCCTCCCCTTTTTTTGCACACAGACCAATTTCTGGGCTGCTTACCATGATAACTATGCATAGGTAGCCCACTCCATTTTATGCATCTTTCCTCCCCTGTAATGTTGTATATGAAATGAGACAATCAGGCCCTCTAAGGGGTATATTTGTTTTGCCATTCTCCTCTATATTAACACTTTAGTTATTGTGTATAGTAAAATGCTCTTCATGTTCATCTCCCATCTTTGTGGTTCATTTTAGCCCATAGAATTCCCCCCCCCCACACACACACACCATATAAATGCTGAATCACAATAATCCAAGTGTGTGGTTTAAATTTCTCAAGGATTCTCTCCTTGGATAAAAAGAAGCAGGCACAGGGAAACAAAGGAAACGGATCCTGCAAGGTGCTGAATGCTTATCCAGGGTGCTCAGCACCAGGGAGCTAAGGGTGCTGAGGACTTTTCAGGAAGCACTCAATCAAGTCCAGAGGGACAGGTTTAAATGAGGGATTTTTATTCCGTATTTCCATTTAGTAGTTGACTTTAAAAAAAAAAAAATGCTACACCAGTTATAACTGAATATGAAATAAAAATAACAGGAGTACTTGTGGCACCTTAGAGACTAACAAATTAAGTACTCCTGTTATTTTTGCGGATACAGACTAACACGGCTGCTACTCTGAAACCTGAATATGAAATAATTCACAACTTGATTTCGCCAATACAACCTTTTCCCCTTTCAAGTCTGCAGCATGCACAAAATGCCAGAATGAGGTGAAATATTAATTTTGAAAGACACATTATCATTTGACAATAAACCCTGAGAAAACATCTGACTAATGGCTAAATGAGTTGTCTAGTTAAATGAGTTGTCATTTGACAGCATACAGTTTATTGAGCATTTCTATCGTGTCCAAAGTTCATGATGAAGGGTAGAATATTGATAATCTATAATACACTGCAATCACCTCTTCCAAGATGTTCAGTGGTTTAGCTCTGCCATAGAATATATACCTTTCTGGTGGCAAATATAGTAGTTCTATTCTAGCCTTGGTTCTTGCTCCTGATAACTATGATACCTGCTAGGAATGAAGCTTTGAGACTGACAGACTTCCCTATAAAG
The DNA here is from genome assembly GCF_028017835.1 of Emys orbicularis. Lineage (NCBI taxonomy): Eukaryota > Metazoa > Chordata > Testudines > Emydidae > Emys > Emys orbicularis. The sequence continues at coordinate 98,651,810 of NC_088684.1, forward strand.
GATCCATTACATGAAGAACTTCTTCAGTAATAAGTGTCCGTTTTGAAAGGAGAGCTGTCTTCTTGGTTCATAGCCAATACAAACACAATACCATTCTGTCTAGGTTTTGAGCTACTATCTGTTCCCATTATGTCTCTCCTCAACAATGTCGTCTTTAGGAATATGACTGGATTTTGTTCAAATTAAGTCAGTGGGAAAACTGACAACTAACTTCAAGGGGACCAGGATTGGTCCCTTCTCCATTGCTCAAGATAAGCAACTGCTATTTCTTGTTTAGGAACATTCTGCAATTATAAATCATTCATTTTCTGCTATAAATTGATTGCCCATTTCCTCTCATATGAAGACACTTCTTAGTCCCATCATTGTGCTATGCAATCACACAACAGCAGAAAATGCAGACATATTAACTTTTCAATTTTATTAAAGGGAATTAAATGTATCTGAAAAAGCACTGGATTTGACAGCTGTGAGCATTGAATCTCTCCTGTCCACAAAACGGGTAAAGCAGCACCACTTCAGGTTTTACCCATGCTGCTCCACATATATACCTCTGACCAGAACTGGAGGGAGTACTTCTAGGAATAAGAGGTTAGCTCAGTATCTTTTTGCATCCACTCCGTGGCTTCTCTTCTGTGTCTGCCAACAAGAGTTCCATTTGGTGCCATTTCGATTGTGTTGTGATGTGAACCCTTGTCCAATAAAAATAGGACTCGAGACCAATCAATTCATTGCACATTGCTCAGAGAGAGTGCTGGAGCCTGAAACCCTGAGTTAGGAAGAGTTTGAGCCTGGAAATTAGACCCCAAGAGTAGAATGTTACATTAAAAATCCTGTCTGTGGGTGAGTTGACTGGAGAACCAAGAGGGGAATTGAGGCAGTGAGAGTGCAATGCCACACAATGCAGTGGCATGCTGCAGGCCTGCAGCCCGTAATACTGTATCTAAATATTGAATACAATTGTACATATTATTGCTCATTTAACTACTTATAAATAGTGTCTTTTGCTGCCCTTGTGGCATCAAAAGGGGATACTAATGCTCCTGTATGTGAAGGCTATGAAACCTCTTAAAAGTCACAATCAATGGCTGCATGTTCGAAGCTTTAGTGCAAGAAACTCCATAATGGACAATTGTGGAATAAACCATAGTGAAAGGTGCTTTTTCTCAAACCCAGGCAACTATTTGTGAGCAATTGCCATGTAATGATTATTCCTGAAATTAATAATTGTGTTTTCAGAGCATGGTTTGGATAGTGTCACAAGTGCTGGGACCACATATTGAACAATGAGGATAAAAAGAAATATTGAATAACTGCCCATTCAGTGAGCACCATCCATCCTGTGCACTGAATGAGGCAGAGGTCATATAGCGGGGGGGAGTATGTGTTCATGTAATTAAAGGTTGTATCAACATATATACACAAAGGGCTGAATTAAGGTTGCATAGATTACCTTAATTCTGGCATTTTCTAATTTTTGAGTAATTTGACTTTGTAATCTTAATAGTTTAATGCAGGTTTTGTTGGGGGGGTTGCATGTAATATAGTAAACTGTTAAATCATGCTACTAGAACTATGTCGTATCTTTGGTAAACATTATGAAATAATACGTAATTACTCAATTTAAGTGGTTAATGAAAACTAATTAAAATAGGCAGCATGTCAGATCCCATACTCCTGTTGGTCTGTCTGTGTCTTTATTTCAGACACCTTTCTGGGACCTCAATTAAGTGGAATCATTGAGGGAGGGGAAGAGTCCAGATGCTTCAAAGGAAGGTATAAGTAATCTCATAATGGAATAACTCATACTTGTATTGGTAGTAACCCTTGTTTATGCATGATACTGTTTTCTGATTTTCTGTGCATTTCTATGTACATGTGTGATTAAGTGAAGGTTCACTGGTGCTAATTTGAGCTCAGTTTTTTGTTTTGTTTTTTTTTGTTTTTATAAAAAGAAGCAGAGCTGAAAGTTTTCTTCAGTGCAACTATGTTTTTTTCTGGTAGAAAAGATGGATGTTCCTCTCTGATTTTTGTCAGTTCAGATTCCTGCTGTTGTGACCTGTCTGCCTATGGACAAATGAAAGGTATTATCTAATGCTCATATTTGATTTGTGCATGTTAAATTGACATACCTCAGCACTCTAACCGCATGTCAGGATGTGTTTATTAATATAGTCCTAATAACACTCAATGATGTAAATGTGAGGCATTTAATTGTCCTGAGCCAGATTCTGCTAGTAATTTTGCATTCCCAGTACACTGACTTTACTAGGGTTGCTCTGGATTTGCATCAGTATAACTAAGGTCAGAATCTAGCCCACTTTGTGTGATCCCATATTACAAAAAAGGACGCTTGCTAGATGATGGCATTTAACAAGATGTTTATAGCATGTTAAATACTATTATGACACTAATTATAACCTTAAGCCACTAAAACAAGAAAGGAAAAAAAATCTTAAATTCTAGCTAATGCTTTTGTTACAAAGTGGTATGTAGCATGTAAAGATTTACACTAGAAAACTGATTGCAATAGATTGAAGTGCCCAAGAGCATTACATCATAGCTGTTTTACCAAAGAGCTGACTTTTGAAACCTTACCTATATTGGCCAAGAAACTGAGTTTGTTGAAATGCTTAAATCATTACAATGTAGCTTCAGCTATTCTGTTTTTAATTCAGCTTGGCAAGGTTGGGGACAAACTTGTTCAAGCTTAGCCTACAGAAAAAAGTGTTGTCACCTACGGCACTGCTGCAAGCATCCAGAGTGCTTGTAATACATTTTGGGCTAGATCCTCATGTGGTATACCAGTGTTTCTCAAACTGGGGCCGCCGCTTGTGTAGGGAAAGCCCCTGGTGGGCCGGGCTGGTTTGTTTACCTGCCCTGTCCGCAGGTCCGGCCGATCGCGGCTCCCACTGGCCGGGGTTCACCGCTCCAGGCCAATGGGGGCTGCTGAAAGCGGCGGGGGCTGAGGGACGTACTGGCTGCCGCTTCCAGCAGCTCCCATTGGCCTGGAGCAGCAAACTGCGGCCAGTGGGAGCTGTGATCGGCCGGACCTGTGGATGGGGCAGGTAAACAAACCGGCCCGGCCCACCAGGGGCTTTCCCTACAGAAGCGGCGGCCCCAGTTTGAGAAACACTGTGGTATACATTGACAGTTCCTCTAATTACAAGGAAGTTGTGCTAATTTAGAGCAGCTGAGGATCTGGCCTGTTGTGTCCACACTCAACTGCTCACAGTGTTTTCAGAAGCATTGCTACTGTTGCAAGTGCGCTAGCTCTAAGATCTTACAAATCTTTTAGTCCTCAGCAGTTCTCTTTGACGTGTGAAGGTAAAGGTACTGGTGCAGACTGGCAGCAATGGTGGTGTAGCTGGACAAGTTCCCAGCACAAAGCTCCTGCCTAATTTTCAGTGACAGCTCAGAACACTGGCTCTGTTACCTGTCAACCCTCCACCCATTGAGTTTAGAAACTGTGTTCTTTTTCTCTTAGGGAGGGATCAATTTATCTGAAAATATCTTGTTACCAAGTTTATACAAAGTTCAACAAACTCCTTTGACAGATACAACTTCCTGCAATATCCTTGAAAAACACTTAAACTCAATTCCATAAGGATCTTTGGAGTCATTGTACTAAATTTAAAATTTATGAATTATTGTGGACTGGGATTGTGTAATCTGTAAAGCCTGGATGATCAAAGGACTGTACTGAACAGTGTGCTGGAAAAGAATGGACATTTGTGAAATGGATTTCCTGGAGAATACCTAAGGGTTGGTGAATGCAAACTCCTCACTTGGTGGTTATGCAAAAACCCAGCTTTTTGAAGCTACACTGAGGAGTAGGCTTTTGTCTGCTGATCACCTGTTACGTTAGGCCAAGAACAAAGGCCCCAGCTATATAAAGGAAATGGTTGGCTCATGTTTGTTCGGGATCTGAGACAGTTATGAACTTTTGAGCATGGGGAAAACCCAGTTGTGAGTTTTTGAAGGACTGACACCTACCAGAGCCCAAGGTTTGAGTTGGAGTGACCTATTATAAGCTTTTTAGCATGTGTGTAGATCCTTTTATGGGTTTTAACGTTTTTCTCTGTAATGATGCAGGTCTTTAATCAAGAGAGGTGACAGCTGAGGAGCAGGAAGCCTAGCATGGGTGCCCTTGAGAGACTGTAGTAACCCTTGCCCTAGCAGGACAAAAGGGATGAAGCTGGACTTTGCAGTCAGGGAGAGGAGGAGTTGATTCCCTTTGGGGTGACATAGCATGTGGTTGATAAATTCCTTTTATTGTGGTGGTAATTTATGGTTTAATATTTTCCTAAGCAAGCATTTGATGTTGCTTCATATTTATGTTCCTGCCAAATGTCTGGGTTTTCTACATAATGTTTATAAATTCAAGGTTATCACCATTGGATTGGTTTGCTTCTGCTTCTCCTCACAGTAGGAACAGTCTAGCCAAGGCCTGGGTTACTGCAGAACCACAGGGGGAATACATGTGCAATTATCATGAACAAATATATCCTTTTCTAGGTCTCTAATAGATGCGGGCTTGGAAAATTGCTTTCTGGTAGCTTCCAAGGACTGAAAGTCTGCAGGGAAATCGAGGAGATTCATGTGCATCTTCCAGGGAAAACACCACTGGAACAAGCCAACTATTACATGTGTTTTGATGCACAGAAATCTATGAAGTACATAAGTCTACCATCTACCATAGAGAACAAGCTCAGCTTTAAGGAAAGTTCAGGGCATGGTGAATAAAAATGCAGGGTTTTTAAGTTACTGGAAATGGTTAAAAGAGAGATTTTGGAAGTTGTTTACATTTTTTCCAGGATCCTGTGTCATAAATTAGTATACATTTTTGCAGATTACCAGCACTGAAGGTAGAGGTAAAAGATCCATACTCTAAAAGAGTAGGGAAGAAAGAGAAGTAAGGATGCTTAGCTTGACATCTAACTCTGTCAAATGAATTTTTATCAAGAACAATTGTTGGTAGGGTACTGTTAGTGTACTCACCACAGGCACATGCTTTGTGGCTAGGCTTGGAAGTTCATTTGTCATCTAGCACCCTCTGTCAATAAATACTCTGGCCGTATGGTGGTCTCTCTTCTTGCAGCTTAGCCCTCCAACCAGGTCCCTCTTCTTCCAGGGTACCAAAGCCCCATGCAGACAGTGTCCCACATGACACTGCCCATCATCTTCCACCCCTCCTGGGCTCCCCTTCCATTCCACTCTTCTATCAGAGTAGCTTGTCCCTGGAGTCTCAACCAAACTCAAAAGCAACACACTAATACCAACGAAAGAAGCTTTGGCCAAATACCTGAGCTTGAACTTTTAAACCATCATTACCCCCCAGCTCTCTGTTCTACAGGACACTCACTCTTGGGGGTTACCTCCTAGGAGTCTTGCCCTTGTCTGAATCCTCAACTCCCCAGTCCACCCCAAGGCTTTCTGCCTAGGGGTTAGCCTTCTGAGTCCCCTTCATCCCTGCTACCCTCTCACATCCCTCCTGAGGCTTCTCTGCTCTCTACCACCCAGAGAGAGAGAGTGCAGCTCTCTTTCACTGTCTCCCTGAAGCCCTCTTATACTCTGGGCTTCCTCTCTTTATAGAAATCACCCAGTTCCTCTTCTAGCTGAGACTTATCTTTGATTGAGCCTGGCCTACAAGTACAACTGGATGTGTTAATTGGTCTCTCAGGCCTACATTAACCATTCTGCCACCTGTATGGGACAAACACCCCACCACAGGAATATTTTCAACACAATTCACAAATATTTCACTCAAATACCATTGTGATATGTGCACTATGAAAAAACACATAAACAAAAAACCCTTAAGAGATTCCCTTCCCTGTTGTTCATTTGTATTCTTTTTTTACTCCTGTGGTGGTGTAAAAAATTCCCTTGTTACACTTCAATAATTTGAGAAAACAGCACACATCACTAAAAATATACAAGAGCTCCTGTATTGTACATCCCTGCATACTCAGGCATTTAACTTCTGCCTATACTGTGTTTTACTATACACAGAGTTTGGGAATTATCAAGAAGAAAAAGAAAGCCTTGAAAATTAAAAAGTATATGTGTGGGGGGAGAAATACTTAAATAGGAAGAAGGGAGTTAGGACTCTGAATGTAGCGTCTGTCAGTTGCATCTTAGATCATTAAGTTTCAGTACAGGTAGTGTTTATTCCATTAAGCTTCACCTCCCAGAGTTATAGTGATATCTAGTGAATTTCCTTTAAAATGAAATTTTCTTTACTTTTCAGAAGAACTTAGTTTATTATGCAGGGATAAATTAGACATCTGTTAATTACTGCTCTGCCTGACTTTATTAAATGTCATAAAGGCATTTTATTCAGCTAAAGCAGGCAGTTGAGGTAATAACTGTAAAGGCCAGATCCGGCTTCCTGTCCTAGTATGTCTCAATGACAAAATTCTCTTCTATTCAGGGTCTTATTCCACACCCATCACCTTGGTATCTTAAGGCTTGTCAGTATGGAGAATGAGTTAGCAGTAAGCTGTGCTGTACATCTACAGTGTTCCCGCATGCCATTCATTAACTGGTCCTGTGGACTCTGCTTCCATGCACTAAATGTTCCACTTTGAACTACTGCTGTTTTGAAGCCCCAGTAGATCAAAGTGTACTATAGAACTTTCGGTGCATGGTAGCAAGGTCCATGTGGCTAATCAGTGTGGCGCAGGCTACAGCACTGCAGACTTACACCCCGGCTAGCTGAACACTAATTCTCCATATTGACAAATCCTTCAGCCTAGATTTTTAGAGGTATTTGTCTTGCTACACTCACCGTCGCAAAACTTAACTGATTTAGGAGCCCCTGGAACTTTGTACAAAGGGACAGCATTCACACATCCCTGGGCTGCCCCATCTCTCCCCTGAGGAAACTGTGAACAAGGACTTTGGGATTTGACCCACTTATCAGACATATTTCATACTCAGAATATGTTGATTTTCTGTGACTTTGTCCAGTGGCAGAGTGCTCTGAGGCTGGTAAAGGCTAGGTATCTCAGCTGATTCTCAGTCTCTAAAAATACTATGTGTGTATAAAACCAAATAATTTAACATAGGGAAAAGCATATTCCCCAGTTCTCCTTTAGTCTGAGTCCTGGCGACCACCCTGTCAAATTGAATACTGGATTACTGTTACCACCTAGTGCCTAAATGTGAAGGGGAGGGATATTACTTTGTATGCTCATAATTATAATATAGGTTTAAAGAGGAATGGCTTTCAGGAAAGTATCTTTCTAACTCCACTGACTCATTATACATGCAAAAAAATAAAACAAAAATCCTTCTCGTGTGACATCCCTTCCTAAAACAGCAACATTGACAAAAGTTTCAAATGTCAACCTAATAACAGTTCACTTAAAAAAAAAAAATTAGCAATCCTCAGCAGGTGATGGTACTATCTCTTTACACTATGGTTTGCACCTGGGAACATAATCTTATCTAAACAAGACGAAAATAAACTCCAGTTTTAGGTTTCATTTTATCCCTTAATGCTCCAGTTACGTATCAGTTGTGGATGGTTAGTTTAAAAACTATACATCTTATATTTTATTCTGAACATCAGAACTTGTTCTCTAATGTACAGTTCTGTTCCAGATACAGAGGAAATTGTTGGTGACCATGTTTAAAGGATTTTGTCTCCCCTTCCTATCCCCTTCTTCCCCCACCCCTCCAAAAAACGCAGATTCTGGCCAGGGGATAATTCAATGTATTTTTACCAGCTTTGGGTTAGCAATCATTTACAAACTGCATTAAAAGCACAGTTACTATCTGCAAGGTAGAATTAAATACATATATTTATCTGAAACATATTTTCTGAATCATGACCATGCTAATAGCAACACCATTGTCATTGATGGAAAAACAATAAAACATTAGTGAGTGGATCGCCAAGTATTCTAATCCTATCACAGTGTGTATTTTGATCCTTAACAGGGAGCTCCACAGGGCTAGCTTTCAGGTGGCCCCTTTCTGGATGTGTTCTTCAAAAGGAGCTGCAATCAGATCTCCTTGAGGAAAAGGTAGCCAACACTCAAGCAAGAGAGAATGAGTCATTGAGTCTTTGAAGACCCCTATTCAGGAATAAAATGACAGTGGTGATTCTTAGGGAACACATCTGAAAGTTTGTAATGGCTGTCATGGAATGTTTTTAAATATGTCTCTAGTTAATTTATTAGTTATTGGGAGAAGATTTTCTATTAACCCAATGTGTACTTAGTGTCATTCACAATAATAACTAGATGCTGCCTGTATTACTTCATTGACCATTTATTGCACGTTCCCAAGAGTCTAGTTCTGTCATCTCTCCATAGTCTTATGTCAGAGATAGTCCTGTGCTCTGAGAGTCCCATTGATCTCAATGTGTGTTCAATAGGATTATTCAATTTGAGGAAGGATGGAAGAATTGGAGGCCCAAAATGATCAGAAGTGCTGTTGATGCAAATCACACATCTTGCATTGCTGGTGCACCCAGAACTCCCATTAGAGTCTAGATTGGGCCCTGAGCATGTCATTTCAGAGCAGCAAGAAAACACTAGGGAACCAAGACATGTGGTTGTCTGGTGAGGCAGGAAGTTGTTTTCCTTTTGATATGCTATGTTCCACCAAGACATTATGAGTAATACAAAAATATTGCTTTTGTTATTCACAACTCCCTTCCTTTCCCCGCTCCACTGAACACTGCCACAAACTGAAACAATGTACACTCCAGTTTTTGAGTGCATGGTGTTACATATTAACGGAATGTACTTTCAGCTCTTTGTATCAGAGCAAAGTTTTTCTGTATGACCGCAGGCAAGTCACTTAAACTTCTGTACCCTAGCTCCCCCGTTGTAGAGTAGGTATAATAACACTTCCCTAACTCATGCTTAATTCATTAATGTTTGTAAAGTGCTTTGGGTGAAAGGCACAGTACTGCATAAATTGTATTTGCGTCTGCAGCATCTGGAGCTAAATGATGCTATGTACTCTGAGTGGGATCCCCATACACATGTAGAGCTCATTGGAACACTTTTGACCAAATGAAATTTCATCAAAGCTAAAATGTTTTATGAAGACATTTTGGTTTCAACAAAGACTTAGTCAAAATGTTGTGGGTTTATTTTTTTTTTGGGGGGGGGGCACTAGGGAGGGACTCATACTCTATCACCCAGTAGTTAGGATATTGACCAGGGATTTGAGAGACTCATGTTCAAGTTCCTGATCTGCCTGATGCAGGACAGAGTTTTTCATCTTACATCACTCTGAATCAGGAAAAAGGGAGATTTGAACCTAAACTTTCTATATCCTATGCAGTGCTCTAACCATCACCACCCCATCCCCCTCTGTGCATGTGCACACACATGCACGCTCTCTTGAGACCTCTTCCCAAATTGAAAATGGATGTTTTGACACAATTCCGTTTTGCAAAAATGTTTGAAAGGTTTTGGTTTGTTCCAATACTGAATGGAAACATGTCTTGAAACCTCAATAGTTGCTCCAATCAGCTCTAAACACAACCCTGGCAAAGTCGGCTGGAGCTCATTGCAGGTTTGGGAATTTAGTTTGTTTTGCATTTCTTTGCCACTCATAAAGTGGTTCTCATATGCTGTTTCATGGGATGTAACTCCAGTGTAACATACGGTATTTTACACACAATCTAAACATACCTCATGGCTTTGTGCTTGTGGTACATGTGTATGCACACATAGACTAAACCTCCCACAACCCAGATGAACCACACTTTGTGAGGTGTTTTTGAAAGTTTTATTTTCCAGCATGCAGATTTGTTTCTTATGGGGAAAAGCTTTTTATTTTAAAACATCTGTGGCAGAGCAGTGTTTAAGGATATGGTCCAGTCCCTGATATTAACATTTTAAAATATTATTTGATGACTTTGGAGTTTAAATGGTATAGCGCACAGGACTATTATAGGTCCTATAGTCCTTAATAAACCAATTAGAATTCATCATTCTGCCTCTGGTATTTTCCTCAGTACTTTAAATGACTTTGAATCAGGCATAGGGCCAAGTGGTGAGAGATAGTTTCAAGCTAAATTAAGACAAATAGGGTTTTCCTTTTCCCTCTGGATATGTGCCTAAACTAATCCAGTGACTTTCTCCCAGCATTAATACCAAGCTGATTTATACTTTGCATCATGGCTGCATGCTCCTAAGTCAGGGACTGTATCTATTGAGCCTACCCAGTACCTACACACAATATGAGAAACACTAGCATCATCCAGCTACTATGTGAAATGAAAAGGAAGAAAAGAGCTACATCTGGAAGACATATAACAGTCTAGCTATGCTGTGGGAACACTTGTAACTTCAGGCAGGTATGGATAAAGGCTTTGATAATGCTAAGGAAAATGGACTCTGGACTCAGTGTGTAGGTTGTTATGGAAACTGTAGACTTCTGAGATGACAAGTATCTTCAGAACTCTAGTGTTTTATACCGTAATGGCATCATTTAGGGCACTAAATGGATTCTACAGCCTTACTAATGGTGTTTTTCAACAAAGCTCCCTTTGGATTCATTCCCTTAATTAGCATGCTACTGAAACCTAAGGCCCATATTTCCAAAAAAGATTCACAGTTTAATGAAAGGACATTTCTAAAGCCATTGACATTCACTGGGCTGGATTCTCTACTATCTAAATCAGAAGGAATTCCATAGACACTGGACTTACACTGGTGTGTAAGTAGTGTCTGAAGAAAATCAGGCCCCACTATGTTTCATTGTTTAACACCTACACCTTTTTTTTTGTTGGGTGTTAAATATCAGGCCTTTAACTTAATGGGATACAAGGAAAAAATCTGGAAAGTAATACAATTGACGATTTTATTTTAAATTGAATGTGTTTATTCAAGCTGTGATTTAAAACAAAATCCACAAAACCAAACTACAGAGCAGATCTGTTTCATAGCTAGCATTGCAGAAATCCTCTCAGAAATATGCAGCATGCTAAAATGAAGTAAATTCTATCATTAATGTTTAATATGCGTTCAAGCTGCCAAAGACAGATGATAATATAATATTAACAAAACAAATGAAAACTTAAAATACATTAGTTATTAAAAAATAAGTACTCAGACCAATAAAGTTGACAATTGAAAATGCCATCTAATGCCCTCTATGGAATTGCTAAAACATGAGTAAGGGAAAATTTGGAAGCAGTAGCCATTCTACTTTGTCTAGGAGTAATTTCCTTCTGTAACCAGGACAGAGAGCTTCAAAGTAGCTGAAGAGTCTCTAAGAGGGTACACAGCTGGACAAAGTGCCAGAAAAAAAATTGTGAAAGCAATCAGGTTTCCATTCTAATTTTGCTAGTCTGTGAAGTCAAGAGTGCATGGGGTAGTGATTTCTATACAAGATTCCCTCTTCAGAGCTTGAGTTTGTTAAATTCTTTTCCGTATTTCTTTTGCTCTTGCTGCATCGGTTTCTCTTTCCTCCACTTTTATGTTTCTATTTATGTTTCCTACTTTAATTTGTTTGTTTTCTTTAACCAGTTTCTGGGCAGCTTTTGGATCTGTTACAAAAGCAAAGGTAACTATATTGGACCAGAAGTGGAAAAGGTGAATCTTTTATAGGGTTTCAGTAGAGATGATCAAAAACCAGAATTCCAGCCCCTGGGAAATTCTAAAATTTTGACATTCATTTTTAACCCTGAGTTGGGACAAAATGTCAAAATATTGAAATTTTTTGCTGAATGAAAAGTCCAAAAAATTTTTTGATTCAGTAACTTCTGTTTTGACATTTGACTCAAGTTTTGGCTTTTCTGAAACATTTTGTTTTAGACTATCTCCCTTTGCCTGAGTTGCTATAGTGCATCATGGAAGTTATAGTACTGTTTTCTTCCTTTTCCCCATGAGCCCTATTTACCAGCCAGACTCCATTTCCCATAATGCACTATGATCTCTCCCTATGGCTGAGCCACTGCAGTGACTCATGGGAGTTTCCTGTCCCATCTCAATTTCTTTCAGAATTTACAACTCCTATGAGGTGCCCTGACTGCTCAGGCAAAGGGAGAGATTCTGGAGTGAAATACTCAAATTCAGGTCCCCATTTCTCAGAGAAGCAAAGTGGTTTATTCTGATTTTTCCTGACAAAAATCTAAATTTACTTACACATGACAATATTTTGTCTTTTTTTTTTTTTTTGACCAGCCCTAAGTTTCAGCACATAGGACAGTTTTTAGTTGTTACATTAAGTCTGAAATAGTTCTTAAAATGGAACTACAGAGCTTGATCCTGCAACTCCTACTCATGTAAGTGGGACTATTCACATTTAGGCTTTCCCAATGACCATGTGTGTCAGTGGGAAAAAATCACCTAAAAGGTGTGTGTGTGTGGGAGGGGGGGTTCTTAACTTGATATGACAGATAATCCCAAAACATTATTTGTAGTGTCCTGTCAGCAAGTGTAAGCCATCCTAGAACATCACAAGCAGTGAACTACTGCAGCTGTGCCATGTGATCAAGTTAGCGCAGAAGGAGGGACGTCTCCCTAAGATAAGGTGGCCTTGTGTTGGTTCTGATTGTGGGGGTGTGGATATTGTCACAATGGCAAACAATTAACTTAAAAGCGATTTCACACAATGTAAAATTGTAGAACTTATTGCCACAGGAGATTGAGCACAGGAACTCAGCAAGAATCAAAAAATGTTTGGACATTTCTATGGATAACAAGAATAACTAGATCTGTCTTAATAAACTATAACAATTTTGAAACTGAGTTAAAAATCCTGAAACATGAGGTTCAATATGACTCTCTAACTAATAGAGGTCAAAATGAGACACATCTGCCTACTGTGGGGTTCTTACACTTTCGTCTGAAACATCTGGTACTTGCTACTGTCAAGACAGATCTCTGGACTACATGGACCACAGGTCTCATTCAGTATGCCAATTCCTATATTCCAAGACTACTTAGCACCACCGTTGTGTAGCTTTCAAAGAGAGAGAGAATTAACATGTTTATAATGCCTTGTACTTATCTACTGGGGTCTTTGTTTATTGTAGAGGAATGAAATGATTCATGAACTTTATTGTATTATTTTAACTAAGGAAATGGGCTTGATTCTCAAAATTCACTGCTAAAGACAGATCTGAACTTCTCCATGGGTGAGGCATTTGGGGATCAGTGGTGTTTGTTCTGCCCACTATAGAGAAAAGTGTCAGCTACATGGATCAGAATCAGATCTAAACTTCTCAATTTACATTTATTCAGATCTAGGTCTATCTGTAATATATATCATTATAAATGGGTGAAACACTCTGGGTTCTGTTCCATTCAGCTATGCACATAAACATGTGGGTGCTTCTCTCAACCTTACTCTAATTGTCCAAATGTCTTGAGTCTTCAAAATTAAATGTGAAATCTATTGAAGACAATTTTTCTTGAGGATTTCCAATGTGTTTACTCTTTCAATCAGGCTGGATATATGCCTAAAATTGCCTCTTTTTTATTATTTGTCATTTCTTTCTCTTGTGGCCACAGCCAGAATGAAGAAATGCAGGGAATACTTAAAAAATAATGAAAGAATCAGGTATTAGAACCATTTTAATCTGCAAGGTTTTGATTACAGTTCAATATTTGGGTGAAGGCTTGAGTTTGTATTTTATTAATTCATCCCAATATCAGTCTGGCTTCTTCTTTTTCACATCCCTCACAATGCTATATCCCTGTCACACTGGGTCCAACTTAATTAAACAGACTTTGAGACAGTGATTATGATTATGAACATATTCACGTAATAGATATTTGGACAATTGTAGAAACATTGACTACATGAGTGCCACTGGCTGTCATTTTGAAGAGCACTGATATGTGTCATGACTTTTTAAAAAAAAAGTACTTTGCTTATTTGGCTTTCACAAAGTTGACATAGTAGCTAATATTCTGTCAAGAACAAATCAATGTGAGCCTGACCTCCCAAGGAGTTTCCTTTGACTCCACTGCTGTTATAAAACCAATGTTGGAAGATCACTGCAAGGCTTTTAAACAATACATGTGACAAATTTTGTACACACAAGCAATATTAACCTTTTGAGTTCTTGACTAATGATCATTGTTAGCACCTCGAGGCCTGGGCTTTTGGAAAGATACTAATAATAGAGCACTGTGTATTCTCAAGTATCAGAGGGGTAGCCGTGTTAGTCTGGATCTGTAAACAGCGACAAAGAGTCCTGTGGCACCTTATAGACTAACAGACGTATTGGAGCATAAGCTTTCGTGGGTGAATACTCACTTCGTCAGACACACGAAAGCTTCACCCACGAAAGCTTATGCTCCAATACGTCTGTTAGTCTATAAGGTGCCACAGGACTCTTTGTGTATTCTCAGTTTGTCTCCTTGCCTTATTCCTTTCTCTTATTTTAGGAGCAATAGCAGACACCATTCTAGATCCCCTTATTACTCCCATGGGCATCCATTCTTGTCCTGTCTTCACTGAGCTCCAGTTTGACAGTCAGCCTTCCCTTTGCTCCTTTTTGCCTGTTCCCCTTATATGCAGTGTATCCTTTCCTAATGCTGGCCTTCCCATCTGATCACCAGTACCATCTGAGGGTTGCCTTAGTTTCCCTTCTCCATTCATAGGTTGCTGATCTATGCTTTTCAATTTCTGCTTCTAGCCTTCCCTCTCCAAATGCCTGATTGGATCTGTCGCGGAAAAACGACCACGCGTTGTTTGGATCAGAACAAGCCTGAGGCTTCATTTATTGAATACAAGCGCACAGGGGGTGACAGCTATTGGAACTGCCTCCCCGAGTCCAGGAACACACAAGCTTTTTAAAGCTGAAAACCACAGACAAATTACACATACTTCCATATTAATTACCTTATTTGCAATACATTGCAAATTTAATACAGGTCAAAAGTTAAAAGAATAGTCACCCTTCCTATTTGGCTTTTCCTGTTATTGTTGTTCACAGTTCTGGTTTGTTGCAGTTTGACTTTTCTAACAGTGCGATTGCGGTTATATATTTCCTAAGCTTGGACTATTGCAAATTATTCTGTTAGTGGATTTTTCCACTCTGCCCACTTATGCCCTTATACACAGAAAGCCATTGTTCTGTTTTGGGGACCTTCCATTTGGTCCCTTACCACAGAAACAACACTTGGCCAGTACTTTAGGCCTACAAGCTTGTCCAAAGTTCAGGCCTGCTAAATATTCCTTCACAGATCTAATGAGTAAGAATAACCTACCACCCCTTCCCAACCAACAGAGATCCCTCAGTCCTTCCAAAAAGACATTCAACTTCCTCTCCCTCCCAGTTCTGGAACCCTTTTCCCCCCACCTACATTTGATAATCTCTTTGATGATGTTGTGAAAGATCTCATATAATGAAGAGATGTTTCATAACACTTGTTACAGGTCCACTCTGCATGGATTTGTTAATGGAGCCATTGATTCCCAAGATGAAACAGTAAGATTGGAGGTCTTACTCAGATTCTGGGGTAGCAATACATGGTAACTTAATCTCAATTGACTGGAGAGTTCAGAAGACCCAATGGTGACCTTCTCAAATTTTGTTGCAGATGGTGACAGAGTATTGCTGTCTACAAGCAGCTTCCCTCTGATCTCCTGCAGTTTTGGTTAGAGGAATTGGATTCCCTTCCAAGTTTCCTGTAGATCTCCTGTAGCCTTCTCAGGTAGGTGGTAGATCCTGGTACTAGTGGCTTCCTTCTGAAGAGCAGTTATGTTGGAAGGAAGGGGGCATGTCATTCTATGAAGAAACAGGGTTAAAAAATCTACCTACGTTTCCAATTGGACTGTGGAGCATCTATAACAGTGAAGACCAAGAGTGTGAAATTTGAATTGGAAACTAGCCCTGTAGCCATGGGTTGGCAGATGGAGACTCGGTAAATATGCCAAAAAAAACCCCACCAAAAACCATCAAAGCTGTCTGAGATGAGCCCATTAGGAATCTGCATCCAGATAGCCCATCCAAATAACCAGTATGCTGTGATATAGTGAGATCATGAAACAGATATGAAATTGACCATAAGTAGATCGTGACATTGTGCATTGATACCCCAGAAAATCTCAATACTGTTTTTTAAAAAAGAAAATGGGTGAAAGTGAACCAGGACCACATACCCCTTTCCCAGCCCAATATAGTAGGTCTACCAAGAAGGAGAGCTCATGGTACAGGGTCTTAAGGACTAGGTTTGTGGCTACAAATGCTCCTATAGGGTGATGTGCCTGGACAGCACCTCCAATACAGGCCTGTGTTTGCCTAGGTGCAATCGGGTGTATAGTGTGTGATGGTCTTAGTAAGTGGTATGAAACATTAGTTGCAAATAAGTGCCAACAAAGGCAAAGCAAATCATCTGCACTTTAATCTTCATGCACTGCAATACTATGTAACAGTGAAGCAATGCACAATGAGTTTTTATGTAAGATGATAGAATCTTGAAGGAGATTAAATTTGCCAGTTTTCCTAAATGGAACAGCTTTTTGCAGCAAAGTTTTTAAAAAGGGTCCAAACATTTTCCAAACTTACTAATGATTGAGTGCCTCAATTTTTGAGTGCCCAACTTTATTTAAAAAAAACCCACAACCTTTGGCAGGTCTGATTTTCAGTGAGTGTATGCTCAGTGCTGTTGGAAAATCAAGCCCCTCTGAGGTATTTCAGGATGGTACTGAAGGGAACTAGTCAATTTTGAAAATTTAGACCAGGAATTTTCTTTCTTTTTCACAGTAATTCTATTAACTCTAAATTGGCAGGGATATTTCTGATGAACAAGATGAGTATTCCTTAAATGATCTTTACCTCTGTTAGACAGACAACGTGGGTGAGGTGGTAATTCTGATTGGACCAGCTTATATTGGTGAAGGAGACAAGCTTTCACCCTACACAAAGCTCTTCTTTAGGTCTGGGATAGGTACTCAGAATGTCACAGCTAAATACCAGGCAGAACAGATTATTTAGCATAAGCAGTAAACACATGCAGCCTGTTAACACCTCTGCAGTCAAGACAAAAAAAGGGGGTTACTGGGTTATAGATTGTTGCAATAAACTACAAATGCAGTATCTTTATTAAGACCATGAATTTTAGTGTCTAGCAAAGTTATGAATTTAGCTTCCAGGCTTGTATTTTGAAAGTTTGTGCAGGTGTCTTTTTGAGTATGCGGACTGAGAGTTCAGATACAGAGTCATCAATTTGTGGAAAGTGTTCACCTGCAGGTGACAATGGCATTTTTGGCTTATCATTTTTTCTGTGTGTTTATCCAAGAGTACACCTCTGTTGTTTTCCCCCAAAGTCATATAGTAGTGTGGTGTGTTTCTCCCCCCGCCCCTCCATTAGGATAAATTTATTTAAGTAGATAAAATGATGATGAAATTTGGAGTGAAGCCAAGAGGAAATACATTAGGCCTCAATGAATAACGGGTAATATTTTTAACATTCTTGCCAATAACATGAGACTGCAAATGACTAAGCACAAAGCAGGTAATGCATTTATTTGTTGTATTGCTAGGAGGTGAGTGAGTTAACATTTCAATGTTTGCTGATGATTTGAAGCTGAATTAATCTAGTATATCATCAAGGCATGATCATCAAAGATGTTAAAATCATTTTGAAAGATTTATTTTTAAACCACAAATATTGTTGATTTAATATTTTGATGGTACATTATGATGCACCATTAAATGTAGAATTGAAGATATTGGGGCAAATGCATAATGATGGCCGACTTGGAAGAAGTGCAGAGAAGAGAGTCAGGGAAGGATACAAATGGAGCACTCTGAGTTAAATCCTGGCCCCATTGATGCAATGGGAGTTTTGCCATTGACTTCAGTGGGGCCAGGATTTCACCCATTGTGTATTTTTGTAGACTCACAAAATCTCTCCATTTTCCTGGACTGATGTTGCAAAGATTACTTGTCAGGTTTTCTAAACCTGTAGCTACATTTCTGGATCTTGGTTTTCCATATGTTTGTTCATTTAGCACTTCAAAGGGGTTTAACAACCTTTTTGCTTTAAAATTAAGAAGCATTCCCCATTCTTTCAATGAATGATTTATGCTCTGACCTGTCTGAGCTGTACTGTTCTATAAGGAATAGAAATCTACTATAGCCAACCTATCATTACCTTTCAATCGGGCTGTCACGGTTCAAAGCTGAAGATAACTTTTATCCTAGATTGTAGCTGGTAAACAGCTTTTATTATGGACTATTAAATGGCCAGTAGGCTACACTATATTTACTGGGGAGGAGGGAATGCTTTTATTGCACAGTATACTACTAAATGTTATAGCAAATGAGGGGTCTTGTAAAACAATGGATTCTAAATAATTCATTCCAGCTCGGTGGGAACATCTCAGACCTCTCATGTGTTGTGGTTTTATTCTTTCTCAAGTTCTCTAATTCCCAGGGGGATTTTTGTCCCAGAGCAAGACTTGAAGAAAAAGCGTAAACACAGAAAACAGCTTACTTGGAGTCAATTATATGGTCCATATAATTGTTTTGTGTGATGTGCAAATTTGAAAGAAGGAACCCTAAATCAAGAGTCAGAGGAGTGACTATGGCAGCCAAAGAGCTGCATTGTCTGCAGCATGCACCCCCTTATAGGAAAAACCACTGGAGGAATTGCATAATGGTGGATCCATCTGTTGTCCACAAAGACAGTCAGCACAGGGGGGTCCAGGAGACCCCTGTGTTGCTCTGTTCAGCTGCCATCAGAGTCCCCTCCTCAGAGATGGGGTGGGGGGCAACATTTGCACATTGGATCTGCAAGACATTGGGGTAAAGGGTAGGAGTCTAGTCTTGCGGATTAGGATTCAGGAAATCTGCACTCAGAGCCAGGAACTGTCATAAACTTGGGCCTGTCTGTACCTCTGTCCCCATCTGTGACATGGGACTTGTACTTCCCTCTCCAGGTGTTCTGAGGATAATTCATTGACAGATGAGGTGCTCAGGTGCTATGGGGATGAGGACCATATAAGAACCTGCACAGAATAAACTAGGAACTCAACAATGCCATTTGTACACTTATTTTTTCAGAGTTCTAAGTCTCTTTAATGTTTAAAAGGGGCTAATGCTTAAGTCTCCGATTACACTGCAGGAATGGGAAGGCCCACAATTATGTAGATCTGTCACTCAAAACCTCTGCTATCCTTAAATGCACTACATTTTAAAGAACAAAACAGGATCTATAAAGGTGAAGGAGGTAATTCTTTTTTCCACACTAGCAAATATTTACCCTGTTGTCAGCTTTTGAGCTTTCTTTGCAGCATTTTACTTGTTTAGCAAGAGAAACTCTTGGGGATCATTACGTAGTGCTGTTGACTTTAACAGCCTGTTTTTTAGACTTTCTTTAACTTCAATAGGAGCTGTGGGTGCCCATAAGTAGTCCCACTCTGCTGCACTGTCCTTGCATAACCTGTTCTCCTGTATCTTCTTCATCCTTAATTCCACCCCATATCCTGACAACCTCTCATTCCAAGGCAGGACAGCTCCATTCTATCTAGCTTGATTTCCTAACTATATGGTCCTCCCAGTCTACTGTCATATCCGTTTTCCTATTTCACCACCACAATGGAAACCAAACAAATTTGGAGTGTCTAGACATTTTGGAAATAATATGGGAGATCACCTGAAGTTCACTCAGGTGAAATTTTCAGAACACCATAGGCCCAGATCCTCACCCGGTGTAAATTGGCATAGTTCCTTTGAAGTTAAGCGGAAGATCTGACCTCATAATTTTAAAACCCCATTTTCTAATTTTTCCCAGACTTCTCAGGGAAAAACCTTTACACTGAGATGATATGCATCATGGAATTTCAAATAGCCTTTTTCTTTTAGGGAATGGGGTACGAACACTGGTGCATAATGGAAAACTAGTGTTTCATCTTTAAATAAACTTCCCTATGGAAAGGATGACACCACTCCACAATATATCCTCTGATAAATGGTAAAATATGAAACAAACATGTTCACCAAATCTGCAGAGTAGCCTTTTTGTCCCTGACGCCTGAGCAGGGGCTGCTTTTCTCAGCTGTCACTTTTCACAAAACTTCATAATATTTCTTTATAAAAAGGCATCTCTTGATACTGTGGGAAATTTGTTATGAAACTATGTAAGGCTCAAGGTGCTGAATCATGTGTCAGTTTTAGAAAGTGTCCTTCAGGGAAGAGCAGCAGGTGGTGTTAACTAAATTAAAATGTGAAGATACCTTCTGCAGAGAGAGGGTAATGCCAGGACAACTGAGAGGAACACAGAGCTGAGAATAGTGTCTCCAGGGGACTTACTTTGCAAGTGGCTTTTTGAAAATTGTTTAGGAACATGTTCCAGCAAAGAGGTTCTGCAAACTAGAGACCGGACCTTAATCAAAACCCTGAATCTAAATATCTTTGACCTTTGCAAAATCCACACTCAGTTCTGAATCTACATCTCACTACCATGGGCCAAACCATATGTGTATATTTTATATGAACACACACTCCGTCAGAAACATTACTAAAGTTGCAAAGTAAAAACACTCAAAAGTTAGGAAAAGCCAGAATCTAGACTGCCTGGGTAAGCTTAATTCTGCCCCCTTTTGCCTATGCATAATGATGGTCTTTAACTGTATGATCCACACACTCCCCCCCCCCCCCAAACTGCCTGCCACGTTCAGTGCACAGGATGGAGTGTGCTTTGGGGATGAATCAGGGTTATGTATTGAAGAAAACTCTTGTCTGTAGAACACTGGCCTCATTTGTCGCAGAAGTTGCATAATGCACATGCACACAGGGGACAAAAGCACTCTAGGATGGTAGCACTTTTCAAAGAAAAAGCTGGCAGAATTTTTTTAACATGGGCAAAATAGTGTATTTTCCCCTAGACTTCTTCTCAGAAATGGCTGAATTATTTGGGGTAAAAATTTCCAAAAATATTCAGTCTGTGCAGACACCTGATATGGACAATTTCAGTATAAACTATTGAAGTTTGTTAATGTTTATAAGCAACTGAAAATGGGCTTATAATGGGAAGTGTCAGGCAATCTTAATCAGTGCTACCTGTCCTGCCTATAATAAAATAAAAATTCTCATTGACTGTAGGAACTTCTCTGAAGAAATAAACACAGACTTAGAACTCTATCCTTTCTTTCATGATCCCAGTGATAAAGAACTGGGAGTAATGAGCCAAATTATTCTCCCATTGGGTCAGTTTAGAATTGGTTTTCAGTACTGGTTTCAGTCTTGCTAATACAAGAACACGTATATTAAGGTGTATCTAGAAGATGCTAAACCTACACTGCAGCTTGGTTGGAGTTTTCTTAAAGCCCACTTCTATAACTAGGTAACTTATCTTTGATGATCCCTTTTGTGGCTGCTTAAAAAGATTTCACTGGAATGACTTCAGATGAAGAACCAATTCTAACTAAGCAACCCAGTTTGAGTTTGGAATATTAATGGTGAATACTCTCAGCAAACTGTTTGACCATTCTGCAGGGTTAAAAAAGAGAAGTGTAAGATACATTCAGAAAAATAATGGTCTGTTCATAGATATTCCATTTGTTTGTCATTGTTTTACATATCCATCAGTGACACAGCCATAATAAAATTAAAAAAAAAAAAAAAAACCTCCTGAATTTTGTTGTAACCCTCATTTGTAATTTGACAGCTCCTGGAATTCTGGACTGAGCCTCTATGGAACTGGTTCCCAAACTTTTTCATGCCATGACTCCCTTTGGGCTCACCTCTGTTAACCTGACCCCCCAAGACAGGGCCCAGAGATTGAGAGTAAGGCCTCCCCAGCATGGGCACCCCAGAGATTTGTCATGAGATGCTGCGAGGAGAGGATCCTGGCACAGGAGTGGGGAAAACCTGGGGGGAGGGCAGTGCTGTAGTGACTTGCTGGGCTGAAAGCAGTGTTAGGTGTGTTTGGGAGAGTGGGGAAAGCAACTTGGTGGGGTGGGTGAAGGGATGGGGATGAAGGGAGATGATTGTTGAGGGGAGTGGAGATTAAGGAATGGAGATGGGTCTGGTGGGGGGCGGGGAAGAAGTAGCTGGGCTCGGGGAGAGGCACCAATACCAGGTGCAGAAGGCACTGAGGTGGGCAGAGTGAGATTGGTTGATTTGTTGATGTGTTTAAGTATTTATTAGTTAACCCTAACTCTTTCTTTCCCCAGATCCTACTTTCCTGCTTACAGTAAAATCCCCCTTTGTTAGTTTTGGGGTGTGTAATTTCTTTGCTGGGGTCTGGGCTCATGTACCCTTTTGCGTCTTGTGTACTTCTTGCCAGAAGTGGTACAATTATTCATTGTCCTAAAGGACAGCACCTCTTGTGTCTTGGACATAGTGAGGCGACACCATGAGTGGAGGCACCAGGTGTCACAAAGAACTCCTGACTCAACCAATGCAGGGGGAAGGGAGAAGCCACTCCCACCAGCCAGCACCAAGGAGCCACACCTCAGGGAAGAGGCTACATTTTATGGTCACTTATGAAACAGATACACTTTTTTCTGCTTGTAGGAATTGCACTAACTTATGTGAAACAGTAAACCACTGTGTGCACTGAAATGCATAACAGATATAGAAATAAACAGACATTAGCCATTCTTCAGACAATATAGACTGCACATCATAGTAAGCAGTAAATTGAACTGAAGAGACTGTAAAAGAAGCCATGACAGTGTTATTTCCTTGTTAGAAATCTGTTTGAGACAGAGGTGTGAGATTTTATACTTCTGAATCCGAATTTTCATTAGCCTATTTTAAGAAATACGGTTTGGAGCCTGACCTTGCAATCCCTTACACATATGAATAATCTTTATGCACATAGGATCTGATCCTGCATATCTTCACATGAGTAATTTTACTTTTTTGAACAGTCCTATAGGATTTGGTGGGATTATTCTCATGAGTAAATTTACGTACATGCATAAGTGTTTGAAGGATCAGACCCATAAGTAGTTCAGTTGAAGTCATGTGTATAAGGATTGGAGTTTGAAATTAGTATTGGGTGTAATTCCATCAACTAATCTTAAAAGTTGACCCTTGTAAGTTTGATTCAACCAGCCCACAAACTGACTTTCTACCAGGTGCATTTATTATACATTCAAAACATGAAAGTTGTTTTCAAGTTTATATAATGACTAACTTTTATCATTTTAAATACTGTAGCAATGGCAACTGGCAATCACATCTAGAAAGAAAGTGGTTAGAGGATGATCAATGACCTTGAACAGTAGAAGTGGCAATTTTTAGAAAATCATTTTAGGGTTAGTATCCTGCACCAAGGCATCTCTTCTTGTGACTTTCAATCCAATAAATCACATGCCACTTTTATGTGAGATGCACTTACCTGGAAAAATTTACTTGAAATGTAAAATGCTTTCCCCCCCTATTTTAAGCATCTTTTCATGCCTCTTTCTCTTCTTTAGTTGAACTTTCACTGTCAACTTGTCTTTCCCTTCAGTTTCTGATTTACAGTCCCTCTGTTCTTTTTTTATCCATTTCTCTTTGCCATTATCCTTTTCCTTCCCATTCTTTGAATAGAATTCATTTTATTACCATTCGGCTTTTCTCAATGTTCTCGTCTCCGATCCCTTTTTGCTATTTTCTCTGCCCATCACACAGCTCTAAAGGAAAGTTCAACGGAGAAGGGAAACCATCACTGCCATAGTTATAATAGCTATGTAGAGCACAATTGTGGTGTGGGGGTGGGGAATGGTGTAAGTTTTTCTTTCTTTCCCACAGTTATACTTGCCTTTCTAATACAGTTAGTCCCATTAACTTCCCATACTGTATATGCACATATTGTTCCTTTTACTGAACTCCAAGTCCTAGCTGAAGCAGCAGCAGGAAGTATGGTTATAAACACAATCTAGTGGAAAATAAGCAATGCTTTAACCAATACTACACAAAATACATAGGGTATTTATGTGTGTGATTTATACACAGCTTTGTCTATGGGGAGCTCTGGGATGGATTGTGCCTCAAGAAGACAGTCCCTGCACTGAGTGGCCTGATGCACAGTGGGACTATATATGCTCCATTGTCTTTAGTGCCAGATGGTAATAGAGGGGTGGATGGGTGGGACTAATATGTGATGCTTTGCGTGTTTGTTTTATTTATATAATGCTATCAACATATTGCACACCTGAAAACAAACCAGTAGCATGAAAATACAGTAAAAATATTATAAAATGGCCAAATTATCAGAAGGAGTAAATAATTCTATAAAATTTAGGACTTAACTTCTGCCTCTGCTCTTGTGGAGTCAAAAGATTGCCATAAATGAACTAAACTTTGCTCTTAGACATACTTGCATGTCTCATTGATTTTTAACTGGCCCATTTTTGTTGAGGCAAGGCAAAAAAGCAGCACTGGTGGCAAAAGCTGTTTTTTTTTCTTATAGTAAAAATAAACTTGTATTAACTTGAATTGTGAATTGAGCAAAGAAGTTTGCAGGATGACATGGGAAGTTGCCCTACATTTTCCAGCCCTACTCAGAGGCGTAGCGAGCGCCCTCCGTACCCTCCGACCGGAGGGGGCCCCGCAAGGAAGGGGGCCCCTAAAAGTGGCAAAATAAATACCGCATTCCAGTTTCTGCATTGTAAGGGGCCCTGCCCGGACATATGTTCGGAGGGGGCCACCGTTCGAAGGGGGCCACGTTCTTTGTTGCTACGGCCCTGGCCCTACTTCACATAATGCATTAGTCAACAATGTGAATGGAATCCTTACCCTGTTTTTTGTCTATTACAAGATTCATCCAGACATATTTAATTAACCAGGATTCAATTGTGTAGACAGGTTGTGTTTTTTCTCTAGTAGTATAGTAGTAAATATATATTCTCCCTATCTCAAGTCTCACTGAATCCTCCAGCCTGAGCTTGGCCATACACTGTGTTGTCAGAACTTCTCCAAGAAAAGTAATAGGAAAAAAATTAAGGGTTGAGACTTGACGGAAGATACACATGGGAGCATTGGCGAAAGCAATAGATTAATGGCAATGGTACAGATGAGATGGGATTACTGTTGGCAGCTATAATTTCATTTGTGGGCCCCACAGACTATAGGTAGTGCGGAATGGAAAGAAAATAAACGACTGGTATGTACATACTACATTTCAAACCCTGGCATAGTGTATTTGTATTGGAAGCTATAGATCCTGGATATATATTGTGATGGAACGTTTCAGCCCTTAGATGTTGTGGGGAAATAGAGCAGGGTGGCCTTCTTTCCGATAACCAAGATCCTGGGCCTGAAGACCCTGAAACATCTCCCCTAGAAATCTGCCATACTGAGGACTTTCATGGGTAATGGGGTAGGCCTAAAAGCCTGAACCAAAAATCAGTTTGTGAGGCTATGCCCAGTCAAAAGTAGCAACAGAGGAAGGAATGACACCCCCACCCCCAGCAGCACTGGTGAAATATGTTCATGGCTAATGAAATATAATAACCGCTTGTGTGAAGCAATAGGTAACTTTAGCTAAATGCAAACTGACTCATGCAATTTCTCCTTTGCATGATCTATGACCTATTCCGTGATTCCAGCTATCTGCAAACTAGCCCCCCCCCTTAAGCCTTTACTGAAATCCCCCGGAAAATGACATAGTCCGAGTCTTGAGAAATGTACTCAAGCTGGGGCCGAGCACCACCCCTGCGGAAACCACCAAGCGCCCTTCTACCCAAACAAACACCCACTCCTCGGAAATTAGGTCAGAGGGTAGGGAGGGGGGTGAGAGGACTGACCCCAACCCCAACACCCTAGCTCGTGATCACCCCAAACCCAGCCTGTGATTTGCCCCCGAGCTCGTGTTCACCCCATGCCCAGCTTATAATTGGTCCCCAATTTCTTAACTCATGACGTATTGTTTGTACCCTGCTTGTGGTTTAATGGAATAAAAGCAGCATGTGAGCTGTTGCTAGGTGTGTTGGTCTCCAGAATACACCCCAGTGCGCACTGGTTTGTATGTCAATAAACTGGCCTCAGGTATGAGTCTTTGAACTAAAATGACTGCGTGGGGGTCTTTGACCACGACAATGTGTACAACTCCCTCTGAAATCAATTAGAAGGTTGCATGCAGAAGGACTGCAGGATTGTGCCATTAGGTAATTGCTATTAGGGGTTAAAAACTGAGTTGGCTGAACCAAATCACAGCTCACACCTGAACTTTGGGAGGATTTGAAATTAGCATGCAGCTCTAGTTCTGAATTTTGCAGTTGTCTGCATTTTATCTTTGTAGTGGGACAACAGCACCCCTAGATCTGAATACCACCAGACTTTTCCAAATTCTGATCAATTTCCAAATTCTGTGCCATGAACTCCACTCTACATGGAAATATTTCTTTAGTCAGGCTGAGACTTAGAGCCAAACATGGAGATGGCGTTGTTTACTTCCAAATTCCAGGTACAGCAGTGTGGGTACTTAATTTGTAGCTCCTCATTTGCTGGTTTGATAAACCCTCAGCTCTAGCAGCATTTTAATCTTGCATTGACCTTTAAGTATGTGGTGTTTACCCCTTTGGTTGTTTCTGATATCCACAAAAGAGAGAGTTTATAATTTGAGTCAATTTTGTTAATGAACAAAACTTTGAGAAACAAAACAAAGATAAGCCTTTATGTTCCTCCCTCAGACCTAGGCCTATAGTACAAAGCTGAGTCTAACAATTGGAAACAGGAGCTGAATTATTATTTTGATAGGTAAAAGCTGTCAGGTGATGATGAATGTCTGACTTTTACATGCCAGGATAATTATGTTGTGATTCTTAATTGAGTTGAGTTAGGTGTACAATATTTAAAAGATGCTTGTTAAGCTCTTTCTTTTCATAAGCAGTTTGAAAACCTTTAACAAAACTTCCTATAATAATAGAGTATAAAATAAATCTATGGATATATCCTATCTCCTAGAACTGGAAGGGATTTTGAAAGGTCATTTGAAGCCCCCTGCCTTCACTAGCAGGACCAAGTACTGTTTTTGCTCCAGATCCCTAAGTGGCCCCCTCAAGGATTAAACTCACAACCCTGGGTTTAGCAGGCCAATGCTCAAACCACTGAGCTATCTTTCCCCCCGAGGTTTTTCCTGAAATATATACAGGGTTCATATTATTTCTTGAATATTTTTATTAACGATAAGTAATCTGGCCCAGGCAAGAATTCTTCAGTCTTCTCATTCTGCAGGCACCTTTGTAAAGGAGAGATGCTTTTACATAGACTGTCATCTGTGGGGGACAGGGACCGTCTTTTGTATTGTTTGTACAGCACCTAGTATATTGGGGCTGTGATCTGTGACTGGGATCCTTAGGTGCTATGATAATAGAATTAATAATTCATGGATTCACATACAGTCATATCCACTTCCTTCATTTGCTTGGTTCTCAAAATATTTCATTCTGTGGCCACCCAGAGTGTACCACCTGTGTATAATGAAACCACCACATTTCAAGAACCAATCAAGTGAAATAACTGATCTGCACGTTGACCTAAAGATTAAACTTTTCCTGGTGTTTAAAGGTCTCACTTCTTGCCTGTGCATCTTCACCTCTTGGGCTCTGAATGCAACTGAGAGTATAAGCAGAAGTTCCAAAACACCATGAAAAAGTCAGTTCTTATCTCATTTCCAGTGCAGTTAAGCAGACAAAAGAGATTTGAATAGTTTTGGCTACATGGGCCCAAATCAGAAAGTTGAGATGCAGATCCATATTTCAAATCCCTCAGATATGAACATTTGCTCTGAAGTTTGCTAGGAGGTAGGTAGGGGCCAGCTATAAAATTCAGAGTGGGTTTGGTTTCCAAATCATCAATGCTCCAAAACTTAGAAATATTCAGATCCAGGCTCTTTGTTCCACCTAAAGATAAGCCTGAACAATCTTCTCTCAGTCTAAGGATCTATACTTATGAATATTAATCTGTCCCAAATTACCAAACCTTTTGAGTCTGGGTACAACATCTGGAATGATGTTCATAGATTACTATAGATAATTTTGTTATCACTTATTTATGGTACATATTTGTTCCTTTATGGATAGCCAATGTTTCTTTTACCTTTATATGATCTTTAAAACGGATTTATGCCCAACATTTGCAATCTGTC
This sequence comes from Emys orbicularis, assembly GCF_028017835.1. Taxonomy (NCBI): domain Eukaryota; kingdom Metazoa; phylum Chordata; order Testudines; family Emydidae; genus Emys; species Emys orbicularis. The sequence goes on from NC_088684.1 coordinate 98,679,835, forward strand.
ATGGAATGAAAATAAAATACTGTCAGGACCCTGCATATAGAGACCTTGCAGGCTCATTCTGATTTCAGTCAGGCGAGTCCTATTGGCTCCAGTCTAGACATATGAATAGTCATCTCTGTCTGACCTTGAGGTCAGAGGGATTCTGCAGGGAACTTGAGGAACCACCCTCCTAAGGAAAAGCTTATGCTGTGGTTTAAGTTTCACTCGTTTAATTTTACTAATAATCTTCTTTCTACAGGTTGACTTTAGTTTGCATAATATCTAGTGTTCTTACATTCTCTCTGGAGCAGGGTGAGAACTCCAGCTAACTGCAGAGGTAACTGAGTCAGTGACAAATAATCCCTTCCCCCCCCAAAAAAAGCCTACCCTCAAAGCTAGTTGCATTCAGAGTATTAAAGTGTACTTGAGTATGTTCAAGGAGTTTGAAATCAACAAATATAATGAAATTCAAATCTCATTGGAAGGCTGTCTGCTATACCTATCTTCTGAGGTACCTTAGCATTTGGCCTCATTACACCTCTCCTTTTATTTGCAACAAATAAACAAAATATTAAGTTATTACAAAATGTTGGCTAAAATGGAAAGCACAAAATTCTACTTCTCCCTTACCTGTGGTGAGAATTTTTTAATTATTAATATTGGAGTATACTTGTGGATTTTATCATAAGGGTGAACAAATATTGTGTTGGGACTGGTAAATTTTTCATGCCAGGCTGTTGTATATTTATCCAGCAGGGAAAAAAGAGTGTAGTGTAGGAATATTTACCACTACATTGCCTTAGTTTGTACTAGTCCCATCTTGCTTTTGCATTATGATGGTAAATATCACTTAGCATTTAATTACATTTTTGGAGAAAACAAATGTGACCATTAATAACTTAATGAAGCTTCAGGATTCATCACCAAATGCACAACAGCAATGCTCTGATAACAAATGCATTTGTGGTGGGATGTTCCAGATTGTGGTGCTTGTACTAAAAGGTATGTATATTCATAATGGCAGATACTTTCTTCAGCTACAAAGCACAGAGAATGAGGAATGAAGTAGCATGTAAGAGAGACCATGTTACATGCTGTCTCTGCTATCATCTGATAGCAACCCCTCCATGCAGACAGCCTGCAGTGGGGTCTCCAGTGGAAATCAGTAGGTGTGTTAGCTGGAGCAGGGAGGCTGGGACTAGGGAACTATGTCGCATGTTCCACTGAGAAAGGCAGCGTGCATGCACACACGCATCCCCACCCCTACAGGTGAGCCAGTACTAGCCCATACACAGCCAGGTTAAAGCACTGCCACGGCAAAGGACCCTACTTAAAGCACTGCCACAGTAGCACTTTAATGTCATTGCCCCTTTCCCCCGCACCCCCGGGCTGCTGAGAGGGGGTCAAAAGGGGCAGCTGCCCCAGGGCTAGCGATTTAAAAGGGCCCGGGGCTCCTGGTGGCCACCGCTACCACAGCAGCATCCAGAGCCCTGGGCCCTTTAAATTGCTGCTGGAGCCCTGGGCGGTGTGGGCCAGGCAGCATGGATGGGCTGGCTGGGGGAGGCTGACCCGTAGCCCCGCCCCTTCTGCCTGGGGCCCCATACCAGTTAGTATTTAATGTTACTTTCACCCCTGCCATCCACAGATGCTCTGATGTGTTCCTGTGGCTAATCTCCACATCCTGTGTAGGCTTTGTACCCTTCCACAGTGCACAGAGGTGCAAAGAAAACCCTATACTGTTGCTCCACTGGTAGCTACCCTGCCTCCAACAGTCACTCCCATTCTAAGGTGGTTTAAATGGTGTGGAGGGCTTTGTGCTGGCTCTCTGCACTGGGATTTCACCTATTTAGGTTTTATAAAACCCTTTAATTAAAAAGAAACCCCAGACATAAAGTAGAACTTATGTTAGGAGCCTAAATTGACAAGGTCCCGTTAAGAATTCAGCTATTCAGAAATGAGTTATGACTAGAGCTGGGCAAAATTTTTCATCCAAAACTCCTTTCAGCAAAAAATGCAGATTCAGTGACATCAAAACATTTCACAAATTCTTGTCTCTTTCATTTAATTTTGTCAGGAAAAAAAAATTCTACACTTCAGAATGTTTCATTTCAACACTTCTGAAATTGTTTTGATTTTTTTCAGTTCAGAATGCCTTTTTGTTGTAAAACTTCAAATTTATTTATTTTTAATTAAAATATTAAAAGAATGCTCAATGTCTAAACAAATTGTTTCTGGGTTGAACAAAACACTTCATTTAATGGCACTTTTTTTTACTTTTGATTCCCTGAAAATTGTGGGGGGAAATTGTCATTGGTTTGATGCAAAGTGATTTATTTTTTTCAGGTTTTTTTGGAATTGCCAGCAAACAAAAATAGCTTTTTTTTGTTTGTTTTTTTCTGCACAACTCTACATATGACAGCTATTCACTTAGTCTGTGTGTGCCTTAGAGAGAGAAATCCTCACAGTCAATAACTAAAATTCCATTGTCTTTAGAGGAGTTTGGATGTCTTCCTGAAAGAACAGAGTACCTGCATCACTATCCGTACATTCAAGATGCATGACTGACACTATTTTATAAAGTAGCTTATACAACACAGACTGACTCAGATTCCCTCTCATGCCTGTCAGCTCTTCTCCTTTATATACAGATTTTGACCTAGTCTGATTGTTTGTTCAATCCCTGTCCCAATCAGCCAATCACCTCCAAGTGCTCTGTCAATCAAAGCTGGACCTGATTGAAAACCTGTGCCTAAAGAGCTTGACCTGTCTGAAGACATGTGTTCTACCTAACTGACCCCTCTCTTCAGGTATTGGGGTGACCTTTATTTCACCCCAGTCTACCTGCTTCCCATTGGTCAAATCATTCTAAGGGTGTTATTTTATTTTCCCTAACTTTGATTTCTTGTGGCTTCCACCTTGTTTTCCCTAAGTGTGACTGCTTAAAACTAATTATTCAAATCCTTATACTTGCCAGACAAACATGTTTATATGCACCTTTTTATGTTTTACTGTCACTACTCCAATTTCACTAATTTACATAATCCCAAATCTTGATCTTTCCCTGCTTCAGCTAAAGGTCACAGATCAGCACTATTGATGCTGGACAGCACCTCTGTGCTAAGCAGCGTTTTCAGCAGGCAGAGCAGATGGAAAATCCTTTGTATCACCATGTCTCTCAGAGGCATTGTGAGAATTAATTATTTATTTGTCAATGCTTAAAGAAACTTGGATGACCGTTACTATCCACGTGAATTCTTTTTTATTACTTATGTGTATATTTAATTTAAATGTGAAATAAGATCAGAGCTGTTAAACTTTATCAGGAATTCATGTATGTATAAATTGGCTTTTTGATTTAAAAAAAATCTAAGTCCAAAGGCTTTGGACCAAATTCTCCATAGACAAACCCCCCTCGGCTGCAGTTTTGTTCAGTTCAGTTTTTTAGACCACTGTAGTATCTGCTTACTGCACTTTTGGAAAGTGCTCAAGGTGATATCGATCACGTGTAGTTCCTTGGCCCAAGTGGGAAATTGTGTGTCCAGTGGTTTGGATTGGGTTGCCTTTTAAAAACTAAATTATATGTACTCTGTGCTTATATTAGCAAAGGCAAGGCCAATGAAATACACCTTGCACTTGGACTGGAAGATAAGGTTTGCGGTGGTTATTAGATTCTGTGGAAGGTTGTTCCATAATCTTGGACCAGTCCCTAACCAAACACTGTCTTCTACATTGGCAATCTTTTTATCCTTCCAACTCCACTGAATTCAATGAAATTGGATGAGGTGTAAGACTGAACAAAATTTGGATCTTTACATAGAAAACATTAAGATTACAACATCTCCAATCTAACTATATTGAGGTCCATTCAATTTGGGTGAGGTCCATCCCTGGTATTAATCAATGGTGATGTCAGTGGAGCTACACCAAGTTTAATTAGTCCCACTAACTATAGTTTTAGTTCCATATTCGTGGACTGATATGATATGAGTGGTTATTAGATTCGTCAGCCAGAGCACATCACTGCCATTTGCAAGTGGAGTGACCATAATGAATATATCATTAAAATGATTAGGGGGCTGGAGCACGTGACTTATGAGGAGAGGCTGAGGGAACTGAGACTGTTTAGTCTGCAGAAGAGAAGAACAAGGGGGGGTTGATAGCTGCTTTCAGCTACCTGAAAGGGGGTTCCAATGAGGATGGATCTAGACTGTTCTCAGTGGTACCAGATGACATAACAAGGAGTAATGGTCTCAAGTTGCAGTGGGGGAGGTTTAGGTTGGATATTAGGAAAAACTGTTTCACTAGGAGGGTGGTGAAGCACTGGAATGGGTTACCTAGGGAGGTGGTGGAATCTCCTTCCTTAGAGATTTTTAAGGTCAGGCTTGACAAAGCCCTGGCTGGGATGATTTAGTTGGGGATTGGTCCTTCTTTGAGCAGGGGGTTGGACTAGATGACCTCATGAGGCCCCTTCCAACCCTGATATTCTATGAGTCTATGCTATGTAGTTATATCTTGAAAGGGGCTGCACAGCATGTAAGTCAAGACAGGACTTGACCATTCATTGTTAAAAATCATGATATGCAATATTTGAGCATATTATATACAGTATTTTACAAAAAAAAACACGAAGTGGTGACTCATTATTGTGCCTTTACCCATGGTAGCTATGTTGCCCATTGAAAAATCTCACTATTTGGTGATAATTTGCAATTGTCAACACTGATGCATAATCTGTGTCCATACTTAAAATGTGCCATTTGACTTAGCTATCTAAATATGTAATAAGCAACAGAGAGTCCTGTGGCACCTTTAAGACTAACAGATGTATTGGAGCATAAGCTTTCGTGGGTGAATGCCCACTTCGTCGGATGCATATGTAATGTTACCTATTGTCACAGCTCCAGTAGAACACCCTGTCTTGACCACTCATCAGATTCCTGTCTGGAAATCCAGCTACTGAATCCCCTCCAGAGTTTCAATGGAGTCTAGGAATGGTCTCTATTTTAGGGCTTCTGGGCACACTTTCAGGTGCAGGTCTTCTATCTGGCACCCACTCCTGAGAGTTGTGATCATCTGGCCCCCTGCCCATCTCCTAGAACAAATACTGCCTTCTCAGACTCCCACGCCTATAGCTTACGCACACCCTCTCCCAGTACTCAAGCCATAGAGTGTTCTGGGCCCATAGAATTCTAAAACCACTGCTCTTTACTTAACCACACACAAGAAATACACAGATCTATACAAAAATAATAAATCCTATGTGTATTTCCTGACCTCCACTTCCTCAGCATGCTACAGGGCATTCTTTGGGCTGAGGTCAGATTTGTCTGGGGAATCTTGAGCCATTTTCCAGCAGTCTATGGCTTGTATTCTGAAACATGGAATCTTCTCCCCAAGCTTGTCTTCTTCCTTCCTTTCTCATATCCACAACTTCCTGAGTGGCTCCTTTTCCCCCCAGGTAGTATTAGTTACTGTAAACTACAGACAATCAAATGGCAACTTCAGTTTTATTAATAATGCATTACAGACAGCGTCAGATATTTCAATATAGAGAGGATTCTAACTTTCTTTCATATTTTGACATTTCTTGATAGACAGAGGAGGCTGCAATAACCTCACACATACTGTTTTGCAAAAACCTTGTGTGCCTATTAGTTGGTGCTATTAGAAAATACTACACTTGATAACTTTATCAACAGAACTTGTCCCTATATTTCCTGATCTGTTTAGTTTTTTGAGTAGCTTGCTTTAATTGCTGTCAACAGGGAGGGTATTGAAACAAATCAGCATTTTAAAAATGCAAATGATGTATTCTTCTGCTACTGAAGTAAATTAAAAGAAGCATTAAAATAATGTCCTTTCCTTCATATTAAATCTCATACTATCCTTGATACACACAAAACTCTGACTGTCATTGGATAGAGCAGTGTTTCTCAAACTGGGGCCGCCGCTTGTGTAGGGAAAGCCCCTGGCGGGCCGGGCTGGTTTGTTTACCTGCCCGGTCCGCAGGTCCGGCCGATCGCGGCTCCCACTGGCCGCGGTTCGCCGCTCCAGGCCAATGGGAGCTGCTGGAAGTGGTGGCCAGTACGTCCCTCGGCCCGCGCCACTTCCAGCAGCTCCCATTGGCCTGGAGCGGCGAACCGCGGCCAGTGGGAGCCGCGATCGGCTGGACCTGCGGACGGGGCAGGTAAACAAACCGGCCCGGCCCACCACAGGCTTTCCCTACACAAGCGGCGGCCCCAGTTTGAGAAACACTGGGATAGAGGAAAGTACTATATCTAGTCCTGAGACACTGAACTAAACTTTAGTGCAAGCTCTATTTTCAGCTCAGACTATGTATATCGTGCAACTTCTAATTCAGATATGAAAATCATGTACATGTTGCACAAGATGATCCTTTCATTTATCATGCGTCAATTTGGCTTTTACCCACCCAGATATTATAGCTCCTGGCATTGCTTTTCCATTTATTAGCCTCATCCTGCATCACTGACATCAATGGAAGTTTCTATGTAGACTCCAGTGAGGAATATAATTGTAACTTGTGTTAGGGACAATGGTGTGCATTAACCACACAGGACTGGGGATCAATCCCAAAGATAACAATGACTTAAAGGGAATGTGTCAAATGAATTTTTAAGAAAATCTTGGCAAATGTCAAAAATATCTGTCATGAAAGCCATTAAAGTTGACCGTGGACAGTTTTTGTTCCTATCTTCCTTACTTCTGAGCAGATCCTCAGCTTTTGTAGACCAACATAGTTATATTGATTTTAAAAAATTGATGCTGATTTACAGCTATTGAGGATCTGGCCCTTTATTCTCAAAATGCCCAAGACTTTTGAGAATACATTACAAACAGTAAACAATATCTATAGACAAAATAGAAAGAGACAGCCTCATTCACATATTCATACAAATATAGTCATTCATACAATTATAAAAATGAGCTCTCACAAAAAGGATGAGCCATTAGAATAAGGGTATCAAGCATGCACAGTTAAATTTTATGAGAAAATATTTAGTAAGAAATAGCTATGCTTATGTAGCAGACTATTGGTTAATATTTGTATTTTCCTTTTATACATACAAAATGCACTACAAAAATTTGTGAAACACCAATAAAAAGTAACAATAGTCCATGGGCTAACTGCCCATCTATTCCTCTCATAGTCTCTGAGTGCAATCCCCTTGTATAGGTCTTGGGCCATTATGAGGTGTAATCATACGACTTTCCCACTCTCAGACCTGGCCCTGGGCATCAGCCTTGATTACCTCAGCAGGTCTGACTTATGTTCAGCACCTGTAATTTTCTTCCCTCCAGGAACAATGATAGCAGTATCAAATAAACAAACTGCGTTCTTAAAGCGAAGTATTATTTATTTAGGACCAAAACCTTTAAGAAACTGATCTTAATACAATAAATCTATATGCATGTCTGTCTCTCTGTAAGGCCATTCCTTGGAGCTGCAGAAGGTCCAGCTTCATTAGACTCCCTCCACAGAGCTTCTCTGTGTCAACTGTTCCCCAGGACAGCTCCTAACAATTGATAGCCCTCCTTCCTTTCTGTTCTGAAAAGGGATTCTTAACCTTTTGATCTCTTAATTCCCTCCATGGGGAAAACAGCATTGTCACTCTGGCCTGGGGCCTGTAAGTAGGCCAGTGTCCTGTAATTGCACCCCCAGTTTTAGTTTGGAGGTTACTTAGCTAGACTGTGTTTTCTTCTCTGCTTTGTTTTTCCCACAGCCCCCTATTCCGCTAGATCCGTAATATATAATAACCTCATGTTACTGACCAGGTTACAGTAGTGTTCCTAAACTTATTACATAGCAATTCTATGTCTGTCTGTGTGAACACTGGAGGGTCAGATATCCTTAAATGTTGTTCCTCATCTACTGGCTGCTGTAAATGATTAAATAAGAAGGGCAATTGTTTAAAATTGTTTACAAGGAAACATGTAATGTACCAGACATGTAAACCCACCAACAATATCTTCGGTATGTGATCTTAGTATCAAGGACATCAGATGATTTCTGAAGAGAGTAATATACCTCAGGCAGTTGAAGATATACTAAAAGAAATGTCACAGTGCTGCAATAATCCTATACATTGGTGGAAGGTGTGTTTTAGAACATAAGAGCGGCCATATTGGGTCAGACCAAAGATCCATCTAGCCCAGTATCCTGTCTTCCGACAGTGGCCAATGCCAGCTGCCCCAGAGGGAATGTACAGAACAGGTAATCAAGTGATCCATCCCTTGTCACTCATTCCCAGCTTCTGGCAAACAGAAACTAGGGACACCATCCCTGCCCATCCTGGCTAATAGCCATTGATTGACCTATCCTCCATGAATTTATTTAGTTCTTTTTTGAGCCCTGTTATAGTCTTGGAAATTGAGATCCAGTAAAAAGCCTTTCCTCTCTAGAGATGTGAGGTTCAAATCTAAACTTGTGCTGCTGCTTGCATTCTTGTCACAAACTAGATGTTTTTCCATGACTGTGCACAAGCGATAGCTCTTTCTATTGCTGCAGTGAGCCGATGAGGTCTCCCAAAAGTGTTGGCAAATGAGCAGGTGCTCCATGGTCGGTATCTCACCGCACTTGCATATATTTTTGTCATTAGAATAGCCCCATTTGATCATATTAGTTTTTGATCTACCAGTTTGTGTGTGCAGGCAGTTCAGGCATCACCACGTTGACCAGTCTGTATCAGCCCATCTGAGAAGGTCTTCCTGGGGTTCTAGATCTATTTCAGTGAGTCTTACTGTGTAGTCTTTCATTCCATAACCTCAGTCATGCCTTGCCAGCTGGTCTATCCAAAGGCATGACACTGGTTATAAAACTCTTTTGCGATTTAAGGCATTTGATTACACTTGTGTGACCATATAATGGATGCCTTGGGTCTTCCATCTGCTATCATCTTTCTCTTTGGCTTGCTACCTTCCTCCTGATATCAAGTAGTGCAAGGCTGTCCTTTTATGTTGACTTCAGTCTTCCTGTTATTCCACGATAACATTCTCTGACATTTTGAACAGGGTTTAATTTCTTAGCATGGATGAATTGTTCCCATACTCTGCTATGGAGTAGCACAAGGCAATAGCAGTGGTTCGCAGTAATTGGATTGGCTCCCCACTTTGAGGTGACCAACTTTTGGAGGATGTTGTTACGGGTGCTAACTTTCCTTCAAAGCACGTGTAGAGAAGACGAAAGGAAAAGTGCCTGGTCCAATCTCAACCCTAGGGAGAAAGGGTTTGGATGATTAGCTAGTAGGATTCCATCCCAGGTGGTGGTTAGTTTCCACTTGGCTTCTCAACGGCATAGGTGAAAGGCCATCACCTGTGTCTTGATTGGGCTGGCATGAAGCTGATTCTTATTGTAATAAATTGAGAGTGTCATAAACAGATAGTTAAGGGTTCATGCATCTTTTACCTGTAAAGGGTTAAGAAGTTCACCTAGCCTAGCTGACACCTGACCAGAGGAACCAATGGGAGGACAAGATGGTTCAAAAGGAAGGAGGGAAGTTCCCTTGTCTGAGTCACTTTCAGTTTTGACTGGAGTGGAAAAGCTCCAGAATTCAGCCTCTTATCAAGTAGTGAGTATTAGTGAAGGAAATAAATAGGTTTATGTTTATTTCTTTGTAACTTGTCTTGGGCATTAGGGAATAATCAAATTGGGTATTCTTTTGTGTACTAAGTTTTTGCCCAGGGGAACATCCTCTGTGTTTTGAATCTGTTGTCTGTGAGAGTAACTGGTACGCTAATCTCTCCCAGAGAGTTTTCTTTGACCGTTCTTTTCTTTAATTAAAAGCCTTTTTTTTAGAATCTGATTGATTTTTTCCTTGTTTTTAGATCCAAGGGGGGTGGATCTGGATCCACCAGGAGTTGGTGGGAGAAAGGAGGGGGGATGGTTAATTTCTCCCTGTTTTAAGATCCAAGGGGTTTGGATGGTGTTCACCAGGGAATTGGTGGAGGAGTTTCTCAAGGCTACCCAGGGAGGGAAAGGTTTTTTGGGGGGGGAAGACAGAGTTTCCCAAGTGACTCAAACTATTTGGGTGGTGGCAGCTAGACCAGATCTAAGTTGGTAATTGAGCTTAGAGCTTCTCATGCAGGTCCCCACATCTGTACCCTAAAGTTCAGAGTGGGGGTGAAACCTAAGACAGAGAGGCTGCTCAGTGTACGTCAGTCTATTGTTGAGTGGCAAAGTCCTTCTCCTGAGATGTGATGCATAGATGATTGGTGTATATAAAATGCCTCATATTGCCATAGTAGAAGCATTCACATCATGACTCCTGTCAGATTCTGAAGAATCTGCAAATTCTGCTGCACACCTTGTTACTAACAAACTAACTTTTGCTGAATCAGCCTGCTCATTCTCCTTTTTCTAATCAGTGTTGCTCACTTTTGGGGTTACATAGGCTGGCTCTGGGCTGCCTTGGGAAATAAGGATAGTAAATGCCTTGTGCCTAAACACCAGGGGGCTGCAGTCCATATTTCTGCCACCTGAAATGAATCAATCCCATTTACCTAGGATTAGGTTGAAAGGATTCACAACCTATCCATTTCTCTTTGAGCTACTTCATTCAAAAACCAAAATGAAACCCAGTCATAACTGTGCAAAGTTTCATCTTATTCTAAACAGAAATCATGCAAAAATGCAAATTTCACTTGATCCGGATTCTAAATCACATATTGGATTCTGCAAGTGGTACTAGATTGATTGATCGAAAGGGCTTAGGAAACAATGGGAACCATCTGACCAACAGGATCTGGATTTTGACGGTGACCAATCCTAGAGAGGCTAGTTCCCTCCCACCCCCTTGTGATTCTGCTTTCATTGCAAGTACTGCACACAGCTTTAATACAGGTTAGCGTTAGGGCAAGCACCTAATTTAGAACTTGGTCTGGTTAACAAAGGTAAAAACGCCTTTTCACATCCTGGGATATTTTTAGGCCAGACCTTAGGTCTAGAATTTGGAACCTGCAAAGATGTCAAAGAGCAAAGTGACCCTTGTCTGTTACAGCTGTCCCCCTGCTGCATTCCTTTCCCCCCTCTCCTTTCTGTTTGTCCTGTGTGGCCGCCCCTCCCGGCCATTGTGCTAACTAAAGTCACAGCCCTATTCATAGGAATGGCTTGTACAGACTAACTGGAGCCATTGTTCTGCCTAGGGAGGGGGCTTCTTGCTTCTTTGTTTGGTTCCTTTGTTCAGACCCGGGCTCGGTGTGGGGGGCGCTGCCCAGAAATGCAAGACCTGAAGTGGCCAACTAACTAAGCATATGAGTCATACCTGTGGCTCAGAACATGCCCAGGCATGCCTATGCTTACCTGCAGCCTTCTCTCCTCCCCTGTATCAAGAGGAGCCAATCAAAAGTACTGGTGGGAAACTGCCTGAGTTTGCCTTTAAAGCCGGACATTTTCTGATCAGACCTCGGAGAAGGTCCTTGCTTTGCCACCTGGTCTGATCAGCTAGGAGTCTTTGGGGGGCCCTCTCCCCGCTCTCGTTTGTTTTTGAGCGTACCCCCGTTTTTAAACTCCCCTCCCACGAACAACGAATTTGTGCCTGGAGATCTCCTGATTATTGTAAGCGAATCGAGTCCTCTCTCCATCCTCCGATGCTACTGCCGTTCCTGTCTCTGTGCTTGCTGCTGTCCTGGGGATTGGTAAGAACTCCCTCTTGCAAACTCCCCCTGTTCTAGCTGCTGGCCTTGTTTCCCCAGCAGACAGACCCAAGCTAACTCCTTGGTCTGTATCTGTAATCTGTTTCTTGCTCTGCAGCGCCTTTGCTGCTAGAAATAAGCCTGTGCCACTGCTAGGCTGTGCCTTCCTGGACTGTATCCTGGGCTGCCAGCTTGCAGCCACCCCACTGCTGCAGCCACCACTAGTTAACCCCCTCCCCCCCCGGGGGTGTACCCTGGGCACACACCACTCTGCCCTCTGGAACTGCTCCCCCTCCCGATCAAAGAAGCGGCATAGTGTAAGATGCACCTATTAGAATCAGGTTCTTAGTCTAGATAAGTTGTAATTTCATTTTGCATAGCTGTGGTTAAGTTAGGTTTAAAGAATTGTTTGTATTGTGCTCTGTAAGTTAGGTTTAAAAAAATGTTGCATTGTGTTCTGTTACTTGCTAATTTGTGTAGTCTTGGTTAAGTTAGATCATAGATAAGATTTTGCTGTGTTCTGTATAATTGTGGTTAAGTCTGTCTTCCCGCTGCCCTAACCCCCCCTCCCCCAAGCTTGCCCGTGTCTCCCCCCAAGCTCCCCAGTCACTCATTGCAGTCTCTCTACTGTTTAAACTTGCAGCCTGTCTGCTCTCTGTGTGTGTCTCTCTCTCTCTTAATCCCTTCCCCCACGTGCTCACCCCACTCCTACTGCTGCCAAACCTCAGTTGTATTACTGAAGTCTAGGATAAAACCCCATTGGTTACCCTTTTTCTCTCTAACACCCCTCACATTTTACATTTACACCACTGTGACACATTTTTACCTAGAGTTGTTGGTTATTTAACACATTTTACCCATAACTGTTAGTTGGTTATATGCTGCTGTGACACACCCTTTACATAGAAATTGTTAGCTACCTGTTACATTTATACTTCAGTGTTAATTGGTTAGCAACTGTATTGTACCCCACTGTATTGTACCCCACTATTGAAACCCCCTATCCTATTTACTAAAAGAAACCCCTCCCCAATTGTCTGCCTTAACAAACCCCATACCCCTCACTATTGAATTTTCCCTGTTTTTGCATTTTCTTAATAAAGTTTATTTTGCGCCCCACCAGTGCAGTAGTTGTCCCCCAAGATCCCCTACCTGCTGGCAGGGTCAACCCTGTCTTTCTAACTGCCAGTTTCTGGCCAGCATACATAATGTGGGCATTACATAAGATCGGCCATACTGAGTCAGACCAAAAGTCCATCTAGCCCAGTATACTGTCTTCTGATAGTGGCCAATGCCGGGTGCCCCAGAGGGAATGAACAGAACAGGTAATCATCAAGTGAACCATCCCCTGTCATCCATTCCCAGCTTCTGGCAAACAGAGGCTAGGGACCCACCCCTTCCCATCCTGTCTAAAAGCCATTGATGGAACTATCCTCCATCAAATTACCTATTTCTTTTTTTAACCCTGTTATAGTCTTGGCCTTCACAACATCCACTGGAAAGGAGTTCCACAGGCTGACTGTGCATTGTGTGGGAAAAAATACTTTTGTTTTAAATCTGCTGCCTGTTAATTTCATTTGGTAACCCCTAGTTCCTGTGTTATGAGAAGGAGTAAATAACACTTCCTTATTTACTTTCTTCACACCAGTCATGATTTTATAGACCTCTATCATATCCCCCCTTAGTCGTCTCTTTTCCAAGCTGAAAAGTCCCAGTCCTATTAATCTCTCCTCATATGGCAGCCGTTCCATACCCCTAATCAGTTTTGTTGTGCAGTCATCTTACTTACACAAAATGGTTGAATTTCCACAAGAAATGCTAGAATTTCAAATAAAAAACCCCAACCATTTTTGCACACTCGCAAGGCTATCATATTTACACTTCCTTACTCAAGCTGCAGCCTGTCAGGTGAAACAAATACTGTTCTACTGTAATTTAATGTACACACTGCCAAGGAAAGCAATAAGCTTTGAAAACTGTTTTCCTTTTCTCTCGGTGGCCACATTCATTCTGTCAAAATATTTAACTTCATCAGAACCTTTTGCTGAATTCTGTATTAATATGCAATGGGAGTTCTGTAAAAGTTATGGCCTGTCACACTTTTAACAATACCTTACATAATGACCACAATATGCCTGTCATACACTTACCTTGTCTTTGGCAATGTCTACAATAATGCTGAACTCAACCCTTTAAAAAAAAAAAAATAGATACATGCATATTTTTGACAGGAGCTGCTTGTTCTGACTTCCAGCAGTAACAGCTGTGGCAGATGCCCTGTAATGACTGCATTCTGCACACAGATTCGTTTCCTCCTGCCCCCATGAGCCATGTCTGTATTCAGAGTGTGATAATTTTGGTCATAGGTAAGATGTTACCCAATACTAGATTTTGTTTGGCACCTTGCATGATTAAATTTAAGTCCCAATCCTATTCCCACTGCAAACAATGAAAGAACTCCCATCAGTCTCAACAGGAGCAAGAACAGGCAAATAGTGTAACATGCTAATGTCTCTTACTATACAATTATAGTAGACAGCTAGGTATGGTAAGGAAACTGACTGTATTGCACACAGGACAGATTCCTGTTGCTGTCATGTCAAAAATGTGACTAGTGACAATTTTCCAAATGAGCTGGGGACATGAAGGCCGTCAAAGGGTTATTCAACTACCTGATTTGGGTGATTGCATATAGAAATTGTACTGGTGGTTAACTGCATACAGAGGTGAGTCTTCAGTTTATAAAAAGGTGGGTCCATAAAGTGCGAATGAGACCTCGCTTTCTTGATCACAGTGAATATCATGCAGACTATGAGAGTCTTTTCAATGTACTACCCTGGAAGAATTAAAAGGTCCTGTTGAGATTTGAATCTGTTGTTCTAGGGAGCTTAGGCATCTTAAAATCAAATCTGACATCCCCTTCCCACCCTAACCAAGCTATAGGCCTAAACTTGTGCCTGCTGTTCATTAGTTCCCTTTCGAGGTTTAAAGAGACTAAACCTGGACCTACTGATATATATATTGCCCCTTTTCTCAATAAAGATTTTAAAATAGCAATTTAAAAACTACATAATTGTTTAGTATTATGAGAATTTGATTGGTTACTTGTTGTTACTTGTTGATTGGTTGACAAAACTCGTACATAATTTGCTATGTTTCGTAAATTCAGCTTTTTAAAGATGTTTGCTCTTTTAACTAGTATGTTCTTTGTGAAATTCTGGGCTTCTAGAGTTTAAAAAACCCACAACAAAACGTTGTCCTATCTTTCATATCAGTGACCTGAAATATTGCCTGATTTTGATGAGACACTGCACAAATTCAATCTCAGAACCACAGGTAAGGCTGAGAGTGAGCTGCAGATAAAAGATACTATGCAGAGAAAGGAAAAAAAGAATAGTGCAGGATGTTTGCCTCTCCAGAGGGGCAGAGGAAAGAGAGTAGATTAAAGATGGGGTGTTTAGGTAAGAGTTATTAAATTTAAAAAGCCCATCTGTGTAAGTCCCAGAAAGTTTGTGGAGCTGTTGAAACTACAGGGAAATTGTTTCTCTGACTCTTTATTCATCTGAAACTCAAGCTGGAGAAGGAGCCTATGAATGTAGAGCCCACAATTGGCCCCAGGAGGTATGTAGCAAAGGGGTATAGCCTCCCTCAGAGACTGACAGGGAGAGCTAGATGCCCCCTGGTGGGCAGAACCCAGAAGGCCTAGGCCGACACACTAGAAGTGGAAGGGCGGGACAGGAACAGGAAGTATAAGAGGCAGGCTTTGCAGTTTAGTTGAGCAGGAGCCACCGAGAGAGCCAGGTGCTTCCAGCCTGCTGCTGGAACTTGTCGAAGACTTCAGCTGTCCTGAGGAGACCGTCCAGATACCAGGACTGCTTGACACGCCCAATGCTGAAGCGTTGCTGGGATTGCTGCTCATAGTGTACCCCAGGGAGAGGGAGGATGACCCTTGAAAGCAGGTACACCCGAGGGGGAGTATAGGAAGCAGCCCAGGGGAACCAGGCTATTGTCTAGCTGTGGTGCCGCCGGAGATGCAGTCAGCATGTTGTGGGTGTATTCCTCGCTGACCCAGTGGCGGACCACTCTGCTACTGTTAGGGCCTTGGACTGGGACATGGTGGAGTTGGGCAGGCCCATGTCCCCACTGCCACCCCACCCCTGGGGTTGCTGTACTCCTCCTCCTTAGGTCAGGAGGCCTGTGCTCCATGGGCATCCCTTGCCTAAGTGTCCTAGACTGTTTGCTGGGGGTCCCTGCCCTGGATGAGGGCCTGGGTCCCATGAACCACTCGCAGCTACCCTGCCTAAGGGTTAAAGCCTTCAACTGTGTGGTGCTCCACCCTGGCTGAGGACCTAGGCCCCTGAACTATTTGTGGCCCTACCCTGACTTTGGGTTGGGGCAGAAGACCACTCTTTTCCCCCATTTATTTAGCCTGTTTCAGGAGCATGTGTAGCAAGGGTGCATGGCCCCCCTTAGAGATGACAGCGAGGGAAAGCCACAACCACCTACGTGCTTACAAGGTGTGACTGGTGAAGGTCCTAACCTCCCACTGGCCCCACGCACATTTAGAGGCATACATCACCTGCTATGGGGGTTAACCTAGATGAAAGTGGGAGCAAAGAATGAGGAATCTATCTCATACCCCAGGCCATGGGACATTGGTAGGGACTCCAGTTCCCCAATCACCAGGAATATTCTTAGCCAAACCAAGTCTGTTGGTAGCTATGGGTGTGGGGAGCAGAGGCTCGTGACATCTTCCGCCATCAGAGAAGCAGTAGTTATTCATGTGCTCTGAATTCTGAAGGGCACTTTAAAGCTATTCCAAAAAAGAGCAGCATGCATCTCCAATACAAGCTGCCAATGGCAGCTTATGTGCAGCTCTGGCTAGGGTCTGAACATGATTCCAGGTCAGCAAAACATACCCCTTTGACTAACTTATCTATAATGATATTTGTAGGCACCTTTCTCCCTGAAATACATGACAATGTATTTAGCATATATTCATTTAATCTCATTTCTGATGTCATGACAGCACCCAGACTTTTTTCTCTACCTTTCCTTATTCTCACCATCCCTACTGAACATTGTCTATTATGGTGTTATTGGGGAAAGACTGAGTTGCCAGAGCCCTATTCCACCTTCCTCCATCAGTGCATGTGCACAGCACAGGGTAGGAGTTAGTTAGAATTACGTACCTAAAGAGGTAGATTTTGAATAAAAGTTTTGACACAGCTTGTCACAAATCCTACCAATTCAGGTGGCAAACTCAGGCTCTGTCGTGAATGTAAGATGATAGTAAGCCACCAGTGATGGTCATGTGTTCTACAATTTCTTTGCAGAGGTTTACTTTGCCTTGACTCCTGTGATAGAAAACAGGGACATGTAAATTGCAGGGTCACTAATTTCTCCAGTTTCTACCTTGCAAATTAATGTCACTGTAAAAATGTGAGAACCTCAATTAAAGAAGTACAGTATATAAATAAATCATAACCACCCTAGAACATTTTCTGCACAGCACTCACAGTGAAGAGGAAATATTCTGATTTTCTTTATTTCCCAAATCTTTGCTTGTAACCCTGTGGTGGTATTGTTTTCTGATCAAGTGATGGAAATTAGGATAGAATCCTGGTATCCAAAATTTATAAATGAATACAAATAACACACTAATAGCCACTGAAGCACATTTTGTATGGAAATCTGCAGGTTGGATGTTGAGCGTGTGAAAAATTTCAAAACTCCAAATTTTGATTTTAAAAAGTTAAATGAAATTTTCTGGAAAATTTTATTTTGTCTTGTCTGGATCACTTTGGAGATGGGCAGCCAGAGGATTTTCAAAACTGGTATTTGGATGCTCCCAGACTGTGTGCGCTCACCTTGGGGTTTGAATTCTCGAAGAAGATGATGTGGGGTTATGATCTCCAGAGTCAGCAATATGTCTGAACCAGGAGATATAAGTTAAGGTGCTCAAGTAGCAGGCCCTCATTGCCTCCTCTGCAATCTGTGCCCCTTTAAAACAGGCAGCACACAGAGTAATATCCCCCTCATGTGCGCGCACACATTTGGAGAGAGAAAGCAGGGGACACACAGGATTTATGGTAGGTTTTGAGCAATAGCAAGAGGAAGTGGAAGACCAGGAGCTAAGATAAGTAGGGTGAGGGAGAAAGTGAAAAAGGGTTGGGACACATACCCTTGTAAAGAGAGGGACTAAAAGTCATAGGGACAGCACCTGGGAGAGATTTCAATTCAGCATGTCTTTATGTTGGGGCTGGTATATTATGAGACCATTCATGGAAAGGGGGAGAGAGGCTTAATGGAGAAATAGCCATGTTACGAACCTTCGAGGATCTTCCTCGATATCACTGAGGGCACAGATTATACACTGGTATAGGCTCAGCCCTGAGACAATCATGCATGTTTGTGATGAGCAAGGGTAGACGGAGAGCTGACCCAGGGAAGCCATGCCCTTTTTCCTAGCCAGGTTCCGCATAGCCCTCAATTTTTTCCCTTGGTTCCTTCAAATGTCTGAATGGGACATAAGTGGCATGAGCTCAGTCCTCGGTGTGCCAAGATGGCTTGCTCAGTGTTCTGATCCACACAGTTACAGACCTCATTAACTTCCCTACAGATAGGCAGACCCAACATAGACTCCATTCTATGGAGCCCTTCCCATCCATACAGTGCAATGTAAATGGCAAACACATCTCTCTGAGAGGGCCTATGGGGTCAATAAAGCATATAGAAAGTGAATACATTCCATGAATATGCTGGTTGTATGTGATATAAAGATGCTTGGCTAAATAGCCATGCTTTATATCCTTTCATTGCCTTCCTAGGCAGCTACCTGATCCACAACTTGAGCCAAACACCTCCTTGTTGTTGTTGTTGTCAAAGAATCCTTGAATGCTCTGTCAGCGATTCATCATCAGGGGGAGATGGGTGTGTCATTCCTGTTATTGTCTGTGTAGCTGGGCTTTGGGCTTGTCTACATTGCCTGCAGTTGTGACTACACGT
This sequence comes from Emys orbicularis, assembly GCF_028017835.1. Lineage (NCBI taxonomy): Eukaryota > Metazoa > Chordata > Testudines > Emydidae > Emys > Emys orbicularis. The sequence continues at coordinate 98,698,474 of NC_088684.1, forward strand.
GTGTGACTAGCAGTGCTCACCGAAGTGCTGCACTGTAACTCTGCTCTGTGGATGTTGCAGGTGTGAATTTAAAGGTTCCTAGTTGGCATTAATGTAGTTCTCGTCAAACAGGATTGCATTAATGCAAAATAAGAACCTTTTAGTGGGGGCAGGTTTTGTCATGACCAGGGTATGGGCAGTCAGACCTAGTGTTCAGTGCAGTAGTGGTCAAACACCACAAAGAGTGTCACAGGCCTCTCTCCACAACCACTGTACCTTTACCAGAAACAGCTGCTGTCACCACCATCCTGTCTTTAGGACTCTTCACTAGTGTCTGAAAAGAGCCTGCTTGTACATAGCTCCCTTTGGATTTCCCAGCCTTGTTAGCACAGTTAAACTGCTAATTAATATATTGTACCTCTTGTGGGTGGGTGGGCCCATCTCTGAACCCCCAGAAAATTTTAATAAATATTTAAAAAAATATCTATTAGCTTTGGGGTTTCAGGACTTCAGTGACACTGTGTGTGTGTCCAAAATACCCTGTGTTCAGAGCGTTCATTGGCCAGTATTGTGCTTAGCAACGGTTGGAGAAGGTAAGATGCTTTTACTGGGTATTCAATATGGCTTTTATTTAGGACTGTTGATTAATCGCAATCTTAATGTTTACTTTAACTTCCTTAGCAAGAGCTAATTTAGCTTGATTTTTAGCAATTCTTATTTTATTCCTACATCTAACCTCCAAGATGTAGCTTTCTTTTCTGATCAATCCCTTTTCCCATTCTCTATAGGCTCTCTGCTTACGCCTAATGTCCTTGTTAAGGTGCCTATTCATCCAGCTAGGTCTGGGGCCTTTCCATCGGGATGCATATTTCATGTAGTTTTTGTATAGTTGATTTGAAGAAATTCCTCCCCATTTAAGTCCTTAAGTTCATCAGTCAATTTGATTCTTAATTCCCCAAAGTTAGGCCTTTTGAAATAAAAAAAATATATAGCTCATTACCAGGTTTTGATTATATTTCCATTTAATTTGAACAAAATTAACTTATGATTACTCAATCCAAGGTTATTTCCCCATGACCAGCTCTTCTATGATGTCTTCACTATTTACCAAAACCAAGTCTAAAATTGCATCACCTCAAGGTGGTTCAGTGACAATCTGATGAAGAAAATGTTCATCTATCACATCCATGAAAAACTGGGCCCTATCAATAATAGTAGCATTTGTTCTCCAATCTATATCCAGGAAGTTAAAGTCTCACATTATAACCCTCAATAGTATCTCTCTCTCCAACAATATTAGAGAAAGCTCTGTCCACATCAAATGATGATCATAATGGTCCCTTCTGACCTTAAAGTCTATGAGTCTACATCTGAGTCTTATCCGGGGAGTAACGCTATCCTAATAGAACCTCTTTTACAATCCTTCCCCAAACAGATTGTTTTGTCCATACTATCACTTATTTCTTTACAGTTTACCGCTTTGTTGATGTACAATGCTCCCCCAACACATATACCTTAATTCCTATCACTCCTAAAGATAAGCTACAGGCTGAACAGGGAAATGGCGAGACTATCTTATAAGAGGAAATGGAAGAGCTTCACTTGTTTATCCTAGCACAAAGAAGGCTGAGAAGCGATATGACTGCTCTCTATAAATACTTTAGAGGGGTAAACACAGGTGAGGAGGGAGCTATTTAAACTAAGGCAGTGCTTCTCAAAGCCTGTCCGCCACTTGTGCAGGGAAAGCCCCTGGCTGGCTGGGCTGGTTTGTTTACCTGCCGCGTCCGCAGGTTCGGCCGATTGCGGCTCCCACTGGCCGCGGTTCGCCGCTCCAGGCCAACGGGGGCTGCGGGAAGCAGCGCGGGCCGAGGGATGTGCTGGCCGCAGCTTCCCGCCACCCCCATTGGCCTGGAGCGGCAAACTGTGGCCAGTGGGAGCCATGATGGGCCGAACCTGCGGACACGGCAGGTAAACAAACCGGCCCGGACCGCCAGGGGCTTTCCCTGAACAAGCGGCGGCCTGACTTTGAGAAGCACTGAACTAAGGGACAATGTTATTGTCCCCAAGAATAAATGGGTATAAACTGTCTATTAACAAATTCAGGCTGGAAATTTAGTGTCTAGCATTCGGAGGAGTGAGGTTCAAGAACAGCCTCCCAATAAGACTCACGGGGACAAACAACTTCATTTAAGAAATCTGGACAAATGTATGAGTGTGATTTGTACGATGGGATTACTTGTGACTGTAGAGGGCAGGGCTCAACAGCCATGGGCCTCGTTTCCAGTTTGTCTTAGGTTCCTAAAAGCTGGTGCTTCACTGGTCAGAAAGGGATTCCCTCCATGTGTTCAGGTGTGTGTGTGGGGATGGGGGAGATGGTTTCCTTCCTCTGAAGCATCAGAGATGATGACAGCTGGAGATAGTACTGTCTCACTTTGTCCAGCATCCTCTGAAGAGACAGTAGGTATTCTCACTCTCGGGTGCTTGGCTGGTTGTTGATATGTTCAGAGTCTAGCTGATCACCACAGGCAGGGTTGGGAAGGAATTGTCCTCCAGGTCCGATTAGTAGTGATCTTGGAGTTTCTTCACCTTCATCTGCAGTGTGGATTGGTGTACCTCAGTCCCTCCCATTCTTTTCCTGTGGCACATAATAGTCTAATCTTTTGTGTGCTGTGATACTTTGGTCTAATTTTGGTTGTTGGGTTTAGTCTGTGAGCGCTAGGTAGTGTCTGTGGCCAGCGATATACAGGAGATCAGACTAGATGATCTGGTGGTCATGTCTGGCCTTAAACTCTGACTCTCTGAATTGAGTAAAAGTTGCAGAATCCAGCCCTTTACTGGTTCTCTGAATTGTGAAACAGCAAATTACATTGTCGAGTTGGTAAAAGTAACATACAAAAATAAAACCAGTTTTAGTGAGGCAGTGCTGTGATTGACTAAATATCCTAAAAGCCTTTAGTCTGGCATCTCATCCAAAGTGCTCTAGTGTTTAATATTATTGACTGTAAGGGCAAGTGATGGTACAGCAATTTCTCATAAACAAATGTAGACAATTTTGAAAAATGTTTTAATCAAATTGCATCACATCCTATGCTCTCCTATCAAAGACAAATAAATGAATTGAACAAAAAAATTCTCTTCATGATTCCTGAATTAACAATTTAAATTTTCATTTTGAGAGCTGACATGCAATTGTACACAGTTGACTGTCAATTACACTAAAGGCAGAAAATGGATTTTGCTTCAGAAAGGATGTTAGAAAAGTTAAAACACAAATAAACAATATGTAAAATAGGAAGGACTGAATGTCAAAACAAAAACTTAGTAATTGTTGTTCTGGAAAATATGCCTCTTACAGCTTCTGAACTTTGAGTGTTATCTGCAGAGTTCTGCAAACATGTACTGGAAGAAAACTCTTGTTCCAAAAACGTTTGTCATTAAGAATATAATACATATTGTTACAATAAATTATAACATATGAAATTAAATAATTAGGGTTTTGATAATCCTTATAGGAAAAATAAGGCTTCAGTCCAACAGCTGACTGAATGTGGGTGCACACCTGCATCCATGCACAGCCAGTTACAGGATAGGGCCCTAAGAAACCCTCTGCTGTTCCTCAGATCTTATGTCTGTTCTTAGAGCAAAATTTGCAAATTTTTTTTGGGCGGGGGGGCGTGAAAATGCTTGATTAAGGACAACTCTCTTATTGCTCTTTTCCAGAGAGATGGAGGAAAGAGGCCTAATTATTCCCTTTAATCCCAAATTCACTCCCAGTCCCACTTCTTACCTGATGTGTTGGCATTTTGCTTGGGGGTAGGGTGACCAGACGGCAAGTGTGAAAAATTGGGAAAGGGGGTGAGGGGGTAATAGGAGCCTATATAAGAAAAAGACCCCCAAATTGGTACTGTCCCTATAAAATCAGGACATCTGGTCACCCTACTCGGGGGGTAGGTGGGGGGGGGAGGGGCTGGTGGCTTGTCCCTGCCATGTCTTTGTGGGCAGCCTGGCAGTTCCAGCATCCACCCCTTTCTGATATCTTCAGAGGTGACCTGATGGATCTGGTTCCCCACCCTTCATCACTGCTTCAGACAACATCAGCTGAGCTTACTTTTTTGTCTGTCTCCTCATTGGGAAGCAGGTTGAACCTGTTTATCCCAGTCCATTGTGGAGCAGGGTGATAGGTTTCCTAAATTTCCTGGTTCTGCCACAGACTTCCTGTGTGACCCTGAACAAGTCCCTTAATCTCTCCCTGCCTTAGTTCCTCACGTGTAAAATGGGAATTGAAATACCCCTATTGTCCCACCCTTTGTCCTGTCTATTTTGATTTTAAGATCTTCAGGGCAGGGACTGTCTCTTACTATATGTTTGTATAGTCTCTAGCTCAATAGTGCCCTGATCTTGGTTGGGGCATTTAGTCACTACTCTAGTAGTAATTCCTCCCATTGCACTACTATCTAAAAGCTCTTTCCCTTGGCCCCACTGCTATATGGACCTTTAAGCCTTAAAGCACTTTGGAGCTTTTGGGATCCTGCATCACCTAGTGGAGTGAGCATGGAACATGGGGTCAGGAAATGCTGATTGGGATAGCAGCTCTTCCACTGACTCACTTGGGGGTCCTGGGAAAATTGCATCATCTGCCTCTTTTTTTTTTTTTCCCCAGCTGTAAAATAAGAATAACAATAGTGATTTACCTTCCTCAGAAAGATGTTGAAGATTGATTTAAAGTGCATACTGTGCTCTGAAAGGTTGAAGTGCTATAGATGAACAACTGTCAAGGGTGGTTCCCTCCCTACTCTGAACTCTAGGGTACAGATGTGGGGACTCGCATGAAAGACCCCCTAAGCTTATTTCTACCAGCTTAGGTTAAAACTTCCCCAAGGCACAAATTCTCCCTTGTACCTTGGATTAGGTAAACGCTGCACCACCAAGTGATTCAAACAAAGAATCAGGGAAAGGACCACTTGGAGTCCTATTTCCCCAAAATATCCCCCCAAGCCCTACACCCCCTTTCCTGGGGAGGCTTGAGAATAAACAAGATGAGCACAGTTTGGGAAACACTGGCTTACAGCGTGGCACTTTGGGGTTTTACCCAGACCAGCAAGGGGTTGTCACTTCCCCTGTAACCCTGGGTGTTTCTGTGCTGTGCAGTTTGACATCTGCAGCCTGCTAACAGCACAACGATGTCAGCTTCCACCACCGTGGTAACTCATAGACTCATAGACTTTAAGGTCAGAAGGGACCATTATGATCATCTAGTCTGACCTCCCACATGATGCAGGCCACAAAAGCTGACCCACCCACTCCTGGAATAATTCTCTCCCTTGACTCAGCTGTTGAAGTCCCCAAATCATGATTTAAAGACTTCAAGTCACAGAGAATCCTCCAGCAAGCGACCCCTGCCCAGCAAGCGACCCCTGCCCCATGCTGCGGAGGAAGGCGAAAAACCTCCAGGGCCTCTGCCAATCTACCCTGGAGGAAAATTCCTTCCCGACCCCAAATATGGCGATCAGCTGAACCCCGAGCATGCGGGCAAGATTCTCCAGCCAGACCCTCCAGAAAAAGTTCTCTGTAGTAACTTTTAATATCCCATCATTGACCATTGTAGGGTGACACCAACAGACCTTCCAGCCCTGGGTTTCCCCCAAACCATCTTCTCTGCACTCACAAACTTTATCAAGTGTGCTTCTCCTTTAAAGAGACAGTACACAGCACCACGCTATTAGTTTGACTGAGAGTTTTACTCTTCAGTTTGAAATACTGCATTGAGATGCTTGTGTAAACAAGATTACGTTTATTAACAAAGAACAGATATTTAAGTGACAGCAACTAAATGGAATTGTGATAGAAATGGTCACAAACAAAAGTAAAAATACACTTCTAAAATTAAAACCTAATTTAACAAACTAGTCTTTTATTCAGAGTAGTTTTCTCTTTACAGTTAATCTTCAGGATGACTGGCCAGTTCTTAGCCATGATCCAACTCAGAGCTCAAAGCATTTGGTTTCTGTGAAGGATGCCAAAATGGCTTTCTCTCCTTATATTCTCAACGTTTCTTTCTTTTCAAAGTCAGGAAGCCCACCTGGAGGCTCAGCTTGCTGTGTCCACCAGAGAGCTGATGTCATGTTAATTTTTGCAGTGTTCATTAAGTGGCTATTTCCCTCACTCACTGGTTCGATGGCTTTGTTTACCTCTTATGTAAATGTACTTCTATTGCCTCCTTGTTCAATTTACATTGGAGACACACTCTTCAAGCCAAGTATCGGGGGTAGCCGTGTTAGTCTGTATTCACAAAAACAACAAGGAGTCCGGTGGCACCTTAAAGACTAACAGATTTATTTGGGCATAAGCTTTCGTGGGTAAAAAACCTCACTTCTTCAGATGCATTGAGTGAAATTTACAGATGCAGGCATTTTATAATGACGCATGAAGAGAAGGGACTACCTCACAAGTGGAGAATCAGTGTTGACAGGCCCTGTCAACAGCGATTCTCCACTTGAGGTACTCCCTCCTCTTCACGCCAGTGAACCACATTCCTTTGTCTAGGGTGGGGGTGTCTTAAGCCCTACTTGCCAAACACACTTTAAGAATGTATTTCTAGTGCATTTATAAATCTTTGTTAACTGTACATCAGACAGGAATATTAATGAAAAGTGAGTTACTAATTTTCCAATGATATATTACAAGATAGCTTTTAAATAAATAAAATGATTGTGTGTGGGTGCACTGAGTTGGTCAGGACAGCTGAGACTTATTGCTACATACCAGAGACCCCCTTGCCCTCTGGCATTGGGGTGATCTTAGAATCACAGTGAGTATGGACCCAGTCCTGCAAGGTGGAATCGTGTGCTGAGCAAAACGCTATTGAATGTTAATAGGGTTCCATGTGAATACAGGGGTATGTCCACATGGAGTATCTTACCTGCCACCTCAAGGATGATGATGCTGTGATTATCTTTGATACTGTGCAAACTGAAAATTCATAGCAAATTGTATTGGCAGATTTTTGTTGTATATACAGTAGTTACTCAAGAGAAACCAGCCTTAAATCTTAAAGCAATTAATCATAATGTATTTCCTCTTAATTGTGTGGGGCTGTAATATGTTCAGAATTAACCATTCACATGCTTTCATGTATGGTTCAGTGAACAGGACATTGGACTGGGAGTGAAAATGACCGGGGGTGAAATCCTGTCCCCATTGAAATCACTGCTAGTTTTTCAATGGGCCGAGATGTCATTCCTGGGTTCTATTCCAAGTTAGCTAGATAGATATTTAACATCACACTCATCATCATGACAGCTGAGTGCTGTGATCTTACTGTCTAATATTGGACTAGTCATTTATAATTTGTCTGTCTTGCCATCTATAAATTCTTCTTCTTACCCAACTGTATAAGATGCTTTGAGACCTACCTATGCAAGGTCATTTTTATGTTATTCATATTTAAAAAAAAGTCATGGAAAACATGTATTGCTTTCTGGGAAGCCTATAACTCCGCCCACTCCCCCTACTTTTTTTCATCCACAATTTGCTATGCTGCCTCTTTATATTTCTAGCTCCCCCAAATCAGGAGTAGCCCACTGCCTACGCCCCAAAGACCAGCTCAGGAATCCAGTCAGAAGTTTTAATCTTCAGGCTAAGTATGACTTTTTTTCTTCTTCTTCTGTGCCATGGCTAATAGATCTGTTCCTGTCATTAGCCTTGAGATGGGCAAATAATTTGCAACAAATATTTTATTTACAGAAGTCTACTTTTTCTGCTTATGAATGTTCTACAAACATAATTTTCTGTAAATGATACTGGAAATCTAGGTTGTTTGTAAGCAGTTCACTCTGAATATTCAAGGTCTGTGTGATGGAGTGCCTACTCCATACAGGCATAGAAGGGGTTAATCATGCTCTGCCCCAGAAGAGCAATGGTGGTGAGTCCTCCAAGCATCCCAGATAGGCTGTGAGAAGCACAGCCTATCAGGGAGGAGTTGCAGGGAGCAACCAATCAGGCCCCAGCAAGCTCAGATAAAAGGAAGCTGCAGGACAGAGGAGGGGCAGTTGCTGCTGGGAGTCCAGGGAGTAAAGACTGTGTCACTGGATGTCTGAGAGAACTGTAAGCACCTTGGACAGAGCAATGGCTGGCTGCTGGGACTGAGCAGCTGAGTGCCCTGAGGTGAGGGCCAACAAGGTGTTGGGGCAATGGGGAAGTAGCTTAGGGAAATATAGCAGCATTGATAGAGATTACACAGGAGCAGCAGGAGGCTGCTATTTACAGGGTCCCTGGGTTGAGGCCTGGAGTAGTGGGCAGGCCCTGTTTCTCCCCCTCCCCCCACTCTTCACTGGGGAAGTGACTGGACTGTTGGACAGAGATACCAGTGAACCAGCTGAGCGGCGAACAGCAGAGGCTAACAGAGGGAGTTCGCCTGGAGAGAGCTCACTGAGGCTTTCATCTGCAGGTTTCTCTGAGTAGTTCTTGCAACAGCTGAGGAAGCTCTTAAGAGGAAGGTGATATGGAAGGTGAGTGATCAGCTGTTGTAACCTGCACAGGTTGTGCCATGTTTGTCTTTCTTCCACAGGACAGAAGCGACTTTGTCTGTACAAAGTGCAAGCTGGTCTCCATATTGGAAGAGAAGGTTCGAGGTCTGGAGAAACGAGTATCGACTCTGCGTTGCATAAGGGAAAATGAAGATTTCCTGGACAGACGTCAGGAGAAGCTTCTACGGCCACAATGTTCTGAAGATTCAGAGCAGGCACAGCAGGGACAGACGGATGATGAAGAAGTTTGGCAGCATGTGACCTCCAGAAGGAGAAAGAGGAGCGTCCATGTACCAGCAATGGAGATACAGGTGAGCAATCGTTTCCATGTTCTCTCTACAGGTACTAATGCGGAGAGTGGAGTAGATGACCCATCTGAGGGAAGGGAGCAGAAGGAGACTCCACCGATTGGAAGGCAAAAGATGCACTGTCCTAAGGATGGGGGTTCCACGACCACCACTCCCAAGAGGAGGAGGAGGGTGGTGGTGGTCGGGGACTCCCTCCTCAGGGGGACTGAGTCATGTATCTGCCGCCCCGACCGGGAAAACCGAGAGGTCTGCTGCTTGCCAGGAGCTAGGATACACGATGTGACGGAGAGACTGCCGAGACTCATCAAGCCCTCGGATCGCTACCCCTTCCTGCTTCTCCACGTGGGCACCAATGATACTGCCAAGAATGACCTTGAGCGGATCACTGCAGACTATGTGGCTCTGGGAAGAAGGATAAAGGAGTTTGAGGCGCAAGTGGTGTTCTCGTCCATCCTCCCTGTGCAAGGAAAAGGCCTGGGTAGAGACCGTCGAATCGTGGAACTCAACGAATGGCTACGCAGGTGGTGTCGGAGAGAAGGCTTTGGATTCTTCGACCATGGGATGGTGTTCCAAGAAGGAGGAGTGCTGGGCAGGGACGGGCTCCACCTAACGAAGAGAGGGAAGAGCATCTTCGCCAGCAGGCTGGCTAACCTAGTGAGGAGGGCTTTAAACTAGGTTCACCGGGGGAAGGAGACCAAAGCCCTGAGGTAAGTGGGGAAATGGGATCCTGGGAGGAAGCACAAGCAGGAGAGCGCAAGAGGGGAGGACTCCTGTCTCATACTGAGAAAGAGGGACGATCAGTGAGTTATCTTAAGTGCCTATACACAAATGCAAGAAGCCTGGGAAACAAGCAGGGAGAACTGGAAGTCCTGGCACAGTCAGGGAACTATGATGCGATTGGAATAACAGAGACTTGGTGGGATAACTCACATGACTGGAGTACAATCATGGATGGATATAAACTGTTCAGGAAGGACAGGCAGGGCAGAAAAGGTGGGGGAGTTGCGTTGTATGTAAAAGAGGAGTATGACTGCTCAGAGCTCCGGTATGAAACTGCAGAAAAACCTGAGTGTCTCTGGATAAAGTTGAGAAGTGTGAGCAACAAGGGTGATGTCGTGGTCGGCGTCTGCTATAGACCACCAGACCAGGGGGATGAGGTGGACGAGGCTTTCTTCTGGCAACTAGCAGAAGTTGCTAGATCGCAGGCCCTGGTTCTCATGGGAGACTTTAATCACCCTGATATCTGCTGGGAGAGCAATACAGCGGTGCACAGACAATCCAGGAAGTTTTTGGAAAGTGTAGGGGACAATTTCCTGGTGCAAGTGCTGGAGGAACCAACTAGGGGCAGAGCTTTTCTTGACCTGCTGCTCACAAACAGGGAAGAATTAGTAGGGGAAGCAAAAGTGGATGGGAACCTGGGAGGCAGTGACCATGAGATGGTCGAGTTCAGGATCCTGACACAAGGAAGAAAGGAGAGCAGCAGAATACGGACCCTGGACTTCAGAAAAGCAGACTTTGACTCCCTCAGGGAACAGATGGGCAGGATCCCCTGGGAGAATAACATGAAGGGCAAAGGGGTCCAGGAGAGCTGGCTGTATTTTAAAGAATCCTTATTGCGGTTGCAGGAACAAACCATCCCGATGTGTAGAAAGAATAGTAAATATGGCAGGCGACCAGCTTGGCTAAACAGTGAAATCCTTGCTGATCTTAAACGCAAAGAAGAAGCTTACAAGAAGTGGAAGATTGGACAAATGACCAGGGAGGAGTATAAAAATATTGCTCAGGCATGCAGGAGTGAAATCAGGAAGGCCAAATCACACTTGGAGTTGCAGCTAGCAAGAGATGTTAAGAGTAACAAGAAGGGTTTCTTCAGGTATGTTAGCAACAAGAAGAAAGTCAAGGAAAGTGTGGGCCCCTTACTGAATGAGGGAGGCAACCTAGTGACCGAGGATGTGGAAAAAGCTAATGTACTCAATGATTTTTTTTGCCTCTGTCTTCACAAACAAGGTCAGCTCCCAGACTGCTGCACTGGGCAGCACAATATGGGGAGAAGGTGACCAGCCCTCTGTGGAGAAAGAAGTGGTTCGGGACTATTTAGAAAAACTGGACGTGCACAAGTCCATGGGGCCGGATGCGCTGCATCCGAGGGTGCTAAAGGAGTTGGCGAATGAGATTGCAGAGCCATTAGCCATTATTTTTGAAAACCCATGGCGATCGGGGGAGGTCCCGGATGACTGGAAAAAGGCTAATGTAGTGCCCATCTTTAAAAAAGGGAAGAAGGAGGATCCGGGGAACTACAGGCCAGTCAGCCTCACCTCAGTCCCTGGAAAAATCATGGAGCAGGTCCTCAAGGAATCAATTATGAAACACTTAGAGGAGAGGAAAGTGATCAGGAACAGTCAGCATGGATTCACCAAGGGGAAGTCGTGCCTGACTAACCTAATTGCCTTCTATGATGAGATAACTGGCTCTGTGGATGAGGGGAAAGCAGTGGATGTGTTATTCCTTGACTTTAGCAAAGCTTTTGATACGGTCTCCCACAGTATTCTTGCTGCCAAGTTAAAGAAGTATGGGCTGGATGAATGGACTGTAAGGTGGATAGAAAGCTGGCTAGATCGTCGGGCTCAACGGGTAGTGATCAATGGCTCCATGTCTAGTTGGCAGCCAGTTTCAAGTGGAGTGCCCCAAGGGTCGGTCCTGGGGCCGGTTTTGTTTAATATCTTTATTAATGATCTGGAGGATGGTGTGGACTGCACTCTCAGCAAGTTTGCCGATGACACTAAACTAGGAGGCGTGGTAGATACACTAGAGGGTAGGGATCGGATACAGAGGGACCTAGACAAATTAGAGGATTGGGCCAAAAGAAACCTGATGAGGTTCAACAAGGACAAGTGCAGAGTCCTTCACTTAGGACGGAAGAATCCCATGCACAGCTACAGACTAGGGACCGAATGGCTAGGTAGCAGTTCTGCAGAAAAGGACCTAGGGGTCACAGTGGATGAGAAGCTGGATATGAGTCAACAGTGTGCTCTTGTTGCCAAGAAGGCTAACGGCATTTTGGGCTGTATAAGTAGGGGCATTGCCAGCAGATCGAGGGACGTGATCGTTCCCCTTTATTCGACATTGGTGAGGCCTCATCTGGAGTACTGTGTCCAGTTTTGTGCCCCACACTACAAGAAGGATGTGGAAAAATTGGAAAGAGTCCAGCGGAGGGCAACAAAAATGATTAGGGGTCTGGAGCGCATGACTTATGAGGAGAGGCTGAGGGAACTGGGATTGTTTAGTCTCCAGAAGAGAAGAATGAGGGGGGATTTGATAGCAGCCTACAACTGCCTGAAGGGGGGTTCCAAAGAGGATGGAACTCGGCTGTTCTCAATGGTGGCAGATGACAGAACAAGGAGCAATGGTCTCAAGTTGCAGTGGGGGAGGTCTAGGTTGGATATTTGGAAACACTATTTCACTAGGAGGGTGGTGAAGCACTGGAATGCGTTACCTAGGGAGGTGGTGGAGTCTCCTTCCTTGGAGGTTTTTAAGGCCCGGCTTGACAAAGCCCTGGCTGGGATGATTTAGTTGGGAATTGGTCCTGCTTTGAGCAGGGGGTTGGACTAGATGACCTCCTGAGGTCCCTTCCAACCCTGATATTCTATGATTCTATACCACCCCTGGAAGGGGGAAACAAAGATGGCGACCTAGCCAGATGTCTGGATTGCAAGGAGGATGCTGCAGTTCTGGGAGAGGAGCCATAGGCAGAAGCAGAGACAGAGTGCCGGTGTGCAGACCGTGGCTGAGGGTATCTGCCTCGAGCTAATCCCCAGCACGACCAGGAGGAGGCGCTAATCTGGTGATGAGGGCTACACCCCGTTACAGTCTGAAATTCAAAATGTGAGCGCTCTTTCTTTGGACAACTTGGTCACATGGTAATTTTGTGTTCCTGGGTTAGATGAATTAAGTGTTTAGAATCTGCTTTCTAGTGTGAACACTTAGAATTACAAGTTTGAAATGTTTTCTTTTATTATTTAATATTTATATTGTGGAAGTGTCTAGAGAAGTGCTTGTGGTGTTTTTTTTTTTTTAATGAATTGATATGCCCTTCTTGTTTTTTGTAATTGAAACTATTAAACTTGGCTTAAAATCACCTGTCTTATCAATGGGTCTGCATTTTATACTACTGCTGCTGTCAGGGAGTGGGAGCCTCTGTGCCTTCAGGGGACCTTCAGCAAAGAGACTTCCTGCTGTGGGGAGCATTCAGTTGAAAGTTCTTGCTGGAGCAAAGCAACAGCAGCCTTAGCAGAGAGGGAAAGGGGGTGGAGGGAAAGACAAGTGCATCTGATCTTTATAATGGAACTATGTTTAACCAAGTGCTAAGCCTACATCTAGCAAAGATGCAACTGAGGAAATGAAGATTTTTTTTTTTAAATAAAGTTAAACAGAAAAGTAGACAATGTAACTATCATCATATTATGTTTGTGTTTTTGTGTCTCAATATTACTGTGTAAAGTCCACCGCCATAATGTGTCATTTGTTTTCAAGTGCAAGGAAATGAAAGGACGAGGCCAAAGAAACTACAGAGATATTTAGAAACCAAACACCCAGAATTCATAAACAAGAGCAGTAATCTTTTTCCTTCAGAAACCAGAAGAATTAAAGCAGCAAAAGAGTCTTGTCTAAAGAAGTGACTTTCACAAAAAGCCTTAGATGGATCTAATGTGGCCATGTGAATTGCAAAATGCAAACAAGCACACACCATTGTCGAGACCTATTTCCAGCAGCAATAGATAGGTAGAATTAGGATTAGTGGGCATGCAGCCATGGCACTGAAAACCACTCCTATGTCAAATACAATCCATTGAAGCACTAATTATCTTGCAGAACATATCTGGAACCAGCTGATAGGACAAGATACATCTTGAGGAGTCCACAGACATTGTCAACATGGTTCAGGTTCTGTTATGTGAGTTTTGTCAAAGCAGGTACAATAGTTGAACTTTTAATTTGGCATGAAATACCAACCCACACAATTAGTGAAGAATTATGCAAGATCCTTTAGAAATTCATAGTAAAGTAAGGTCTTAAATTGGGCTATGCAGTGATGAAGCATAAGCCATGACTGGAGAAAACAGTGGGGTTGTAGCACATGTAAAGAATGTGGCACCCACAGCAGTTTGGACATGCTGAATGATTCATCACCAGGCTCTGTCATTGAGGAAGTTACAACCTGAAGTACATGAGTCCCTCAGCACTGTTAACCTTTTTAATTTTATAAAATCCCAGGCAGCAAACACACATTGTTTTAGTTTACCATGTGAAGAAAAGGGCTCTGATCACACTCCGCTTCTGTTTCACAGTGAAGTCAGGTGGTTGTTACATGATAAAGTGTTACTATGAGTCTTTGATTTGCAAAATCAAAAATTTCCTCTTTGGGAAAACAGACATTGCAGATTAAATGTGAAATAAGGACTTCTTGATGGTATCTTACTGGGTGGACATATTTAGCAAATTGAATGCATTTAATCTAACACTTCAAGGTAGGAATACAAATATACTTGATATTAAACAGAAAATTGAGGGATTAATGAAGAAGCTTTGTCTCTGAAGATGACACATTGAAAAGGGAGTTACTGAGATGTTTCCAATGTTATCAGACTTTTCACAAGAACAAGGGAAAGTGATCAAAATGCTATTAAAGGCCAAATATTAACTTTTTATTGGGATTGTAGTCCCCTTTTGATATTTTCCTGGAGTTGAACATGGATCTCCAGATATAGATTGGGTTTAAAATCCACTCTCGGTAACCGTTGACTCCATTCAAATCTTAATGATCTCAGCTCAAAAAAAAAAAAAAAAATCTCATCAATAACCACACTTGAAAACCAAGTGTTCAAATCTAACAAACCAGAGATTCTGGATTCCTGGTAAAGGAGAGTACAAAAAACTCAGTGAAGAAGCTATGAAAATGCTGCTTCCATTCATTTCCAGTTATCTCTGTGAGTCTGGGATTTCATCAATGATTTCTGTGAACTAAACATAGAAATAGTTTAAATAAAATTCAATTTGTAAAAAGATTTACATCTGGCCCTATCAGAGATTCAACCAAACATTACACAACTCTGCAGTTTGAAACAGGCCTGTTCTTCTGATTAAAGTCTTTAGGCTGTGTACAAACACACCACAAATCCTTATTTTCAAATTATAGTTTCAAAAACCTAAATTAGATTGGATTATATAATTACATAAATTGTATGTAGCTGAGTAGTCACAAAACTATCTGAAATTTAGTATTTCTTTTGATTCTAGCATCCTGAACTCTTGAGTCAACTCTGAGTAAGTTTAAAAAATGGTATTTCGTTGTGGGGTGCCACTAAGTTGTTGTTGGTTTTTTGGGTTTGTTTTTTTTTTAAATATTTGTAAGGCATCTGCAGTAATAAAAAGTTTGGGAAGCATACCAACCAGGTCAGAGCTCATTGTGCTAGGCACTGTACAAACATATAGTATATGATATTCCCAGCCCGAAAGGGCTTTCTGTGAATATTCAATATTCACTTAAAACTGGGTGTTTGTGATCCTCCCTATTGGTAAACTGGTTTACCAGTATATTTGCAGAAAGGAAACGCCAAAGGAGTGGGAACACTGCCAAAGCCTCGGGCACAATGGTCTTGAAAGATGCCACTAGCACAGAGTCCCTCCTCAGCCTCATGGGTGTAGTCTGTAATAAAGGCCATATTGTATCTATAGAATCAAATAAGAGATGGAAGAGATTATTAAGTGATCTAATCCCGTGGTTTCCAAACTGGGGTCCTAAGAAGTAAGCGGTGGAGGATTTGTCTTGTTCCCACTGTCTCCTACAGCTCCACACAGGGCTAGCTACAATCCAGTCCTACATGTTTAAAATCACATAACTTCTGGAAATATTTTAGAGTACTGCTCTGGTTCTATACAGTTTTGGTGTATAGTCTGCTCTCATAACATGTGGAGCTCATAGTGATGTTACTTGGAAAATTTAGAGTTATATACTCAAACCTTATGCAATAGCAGTTTCCATTTCCAAAATACCAATAACAGTTACTTGGATTATTTAATTGTTAATTTGCCTTGCTACGCTCTGTAAAAGTAGTTAATAACATCCAGTTTGTCACTTTGTTTACTACAAGATTTTTCTCTTAAACTATCCGAGTAACCATGAACTGGCTCCAGGTAATGAAAGTGTGAGCTAGTATAGTATCTTAAAGAAATTATTAAAAAGTGAGTGCTTACATGCTGCATTAACTTTGTCTGTCCTCAGATTTCAAGGCCACAGCTATGTCCTTAAAATAAGACTGAACTACTAAAACATAACAAGGAGGGCAGATAAGAGGTGAACTATGGAAATACATAAAGGTCTATTATTTGAGCAGTACACGGTTTCCTGATCCCTTGCTAGTCCAGCTGAGAAACACAGAGGAAGACACTCCCTCTCTCCCCCCCCCCACACTTGGGGCATTAGAACTAGGTGGTAATTCCCATCTCTCCAGCCCATCCCCTTGCCATGTTGCCTTGGGGAAAAATCGCAGACAGGAATCAGCCAGAGACTTCAGCTAGGAGGAGGAGTTACAGAAGCAGTCAAAGTAGGGACCTTCAGACATTCACGGGGAGTTCTCTACAGTGCTGATTGGCTATTTGCTCCAGGCCTCTCTCTCCCTTACAATCTTTTCATCTTAGATTTACTTCACACGTGCCTCTTACCCTCTGCTTCTCCCTTCCTTTTTTTTTCCATTTTAGCTGATCTCCTAACTAAAGCCAACCTGCCCACAAACAGGAAAAAGTATGGAACTAACATCCTGTTTGCTGCCATCATATTGTTCACTCTGTTTGTGTGTTCTACCCCTTTTCCCCACCCTGTATCTGTCTTGATAATTTAGACTGTAAACTCTTTGAGACTGGGGCCATCTACTACTCCATTTGTACAGTGCCTAGCAAAATGGGGCCTCACTCTTGGTTGGCCCTTCTCACTATTGTAATAAACATGATTAATAGTAACAGTGCATACAAAGTTGTACATACTTGACAAGCAGATGTCAGTGGACATTTAGTTTTAGTATACCTGGCCACCCGCTAGGCGTGAGCATTCACCTGCAGATTTTTAAAAGAAAGTGGGCAGGGCCTCATTATGTTTGTTGTTTTGCCTGATCTCATCCACTCAAATGGAAATTATAGGATCAGAACTTTAGGACCAGATTCTCAGGTGATGAAAATTGACATAGTTCCACTGTAGTAAATCTGGGAGATTTCCCTGAAAGCTTTTTGGGCCAAATTCCTCACTAGTTTAACTCCATTGAAGCTACATCAGGTTGTTGTTTTGTTGTTGTTTTTTAGCGAGAGGTGATCCAAGTAGATTCAATAGCTTCTTATAATATTATTTATCCAGTACCTCAAATTGTAATTGTAGCCCTTGCCCCAAAGAGATCATGATCTAACACTGTGCATAACAAGCAGAGAGGAAGGATGGTTTTGTGGTTAAGGCCCTAGTCTGGGCCTCAAGACCTAGGATTGATGCCTGGCTCTGTCATAAACTTTGAGTGACACCTAGGCTTTGATTCAGGAAGGTAATCAAGCACATAGCTAATTTTGGCATGTGATTGAGTAGTCCTATTAACTTCAATGGGACTACTCACATATTTGAAGTTAGGTATGTGTTTAAGTACCTTGAATAGAGGCTTTAATCTCCCTGTGCCTCTGCTCCCCATCTGTAAAATAAATAATAGTATTTTCTGTGTCTGGCTTGTCTATTTAGTTTGGGGAGGGATTGTCTCTCACTATATATTTGTACAGTGCTTACCACAAGGGGGCCCTGATCTCAGTTGGTGCCTCTAGGCACTATGTAATAGAATTATAATAGAAGGATGGGGATAGATGAAAGGAGGATAAGAGATAAAAAGTGAGAAGATATTTGCTTAGTTTTTGATTTGAAACTTTTTTCAGTTTTTGGTTATGCTGATTTTTAAAAATCAGTTTCATTTCCAAACTAACCCGGTCTTTTTCAGTTCAACCCCCAAATCATAAAATCAATGATTTGCTCACCTCTAGTTCCAATTGCCTTTTCTTAATAGATTTTTTTACATGAGTAGAATGATTCCTGATTCTCTTTTCACTTACACCTGTGTAATTCAGAGTAGCTCCACTGAAGTTAGTGGAGTTACAATGGTGTAAGTGAAGAAGATAGTCAGCTCCTGAATGTAAAACTGCCACAAACAGAGCTTAACAATAAAATAAATAAAAGCCATGAGTATTCACTGGAATGTAAATGAATTTGCTTTGTGCTCATATTTTTATGAGCATTCAAGCACTTAAATTATTCTTGCCTGCAGGGCCGGCTCTAGGATTTTTGCCGCCCCAAGCAAAAACAATTTTGCCCCCCCCCTCCCCGTTTTTTAATTACCCCACCCCCGGCCCTGCCTCAACTCCGCCCCTTCCCCAAATCCCCAGCCCTGCCTCCTCCCCCCAGGCTCTCAAGCCTAGGAGGGAGGGAGGGGGAGAAGCGGCGCGTGCGCCGCGGCCACTCGGAGTCTCCCCCTCCCTCCCAGGCTCTCAAGCCTGGGAGGGAGGGCGAGTAGCGGCGCGCGAATCAGCTGTTTTGCGCGCCGTGGTGCGCGAGCTGCAGCAGCAGTGGAGGTGAGCTAGGGTGGCCGGGGCACATTTTTAGGGGCTGCATTCTGGCGCCGGCCATGCCGCCCCTAAAAATGTGCCGCCCCAAGCACCAGCTTGTTTTGCTGGTGCCTAGAGCCGGCCCTGCTTGCCTGAGTGCTGCAGAAGTAGATGTTCAGCTCATGCTCAAGTATTGTGGATATTTTATACTGCATTTGAACTGCTTGTCACAGCACGAGGAGCGGGTTCCTAAAACTCTTCACCCAAGCCCTGGCATATCTAAAGATCTGACTGCACCCTTCATGACCAGGACTGTACCTGCACATGCAACTACTGTTTATGAATATGACTAAAGAAAATTAAAAGTAATTTCTGCACCCAGACATCTAATCCTAGAGCAGCCTAATTTTTCTAGGAATTGTGCCTCAGGCAAGAAAGGGAAACAGTTTAAAATTGATAAAATTCCTTGATTTTTATCTTGCTTTTAAGTGATGCCACTGTCGGAGAGAGAGAAAATACCAGTGGTTTCTTCAAGCACTTCCTCTCACGGGACAAACTACAGTGATACAATCAGAGAACAAAAACAATTCCATGTGACTTCATGATAAATCACAGGATCGGGGGCGAGGGGGGAAACATTGAGTAAATTCTAATAATGAATAAAATCAAGGGCAATGTGATTGGCTTGCAGATATTCTGCATGCAGAAAAAGAACATAAATTCATAGAATGAATTATTTGGTGAGAATTATTCCTCCAGTTTTAGCCACAAACAGAGTTGGAGGTAGTAGCGTATCCTAGACTAGAGATCCTCGTACTGTGGCTTGTAGCTTTGCTGTTAGTTAATGGAGAGTTGGCTGCTCATTTGGTACTCACTGCTGTAATGAGATTCAGCTGCTTGAAACAAGAGACAATAGATAAAAGCACATTAAATATTTTCTTAATTACTTTTCCATAATTGCCATAGGGACTGAAAATGGGAAGGGATGGTCCACATAGGTGGTTCATCAGGCAATCTCTCTCTTAAAATGTCATCCCTACTTTCTTTTTTGGAGACATAGTATCACCCCCAAATTCAGGACATAAGTGAAAATAAATGTTTGCCTCATCTTTTGTTGGATGGTTAGGAAAGCTCAATATTGATCTTGAAATTTCAGTATAACCCAAACTGGGTGGCTTCACACATGTAAAATGGACTAGAGATCATTCTTTCAGAGAGAGAATAAATAAGGATAAGAGACTAAGTCACTCTAAATGCCCAGCTTTGACATTTTTGCTGAGACTGATAATGAAGGTACCAATTTTAGAAGTGTTTTTGGTGATGCGGGCACCTAATGCCAAATTCAGATGCAACATGAACTTGCACCGCCCCCTCAAACTGGCTTTCTGATGGAATCTATGAGCCCACCTTTGCTGGAGGCATCAGTGCCGTGACCCTGCCACCCCCAATAAAATCCACTCAGATCAGGCAACCTAGAAGGGCCAGGAGGAAATACTGACCAATCAAGAATCAGTTAGGAAGACTTGGCTGGATTTGCTCAAGGGTGGAGCTGGCCGAGACTGAGACAGAAAAGAAACTCCTCAAGGCTAATCTAGAATGAGGCTGGGGCCTTGCCGTAAGTGCTGCAACTAAGTGCTTGTATTTCGAAGTGATTTTTTTCCTGTTTAAAGGCACAGAGTGCCAAATTCTGAGTTGTTATTTTGTTACTTGATTTTTAGAGACTGACACCAAGCTTACAGCACAGGCTACCCTGCCCCAATCAGATGGCCAACCCTTGTGGACGAAGATGGCCCTCCAACAGGCTTTCTTTTAAGCAGCAACATCATTATTAATGTGTATAATATATTGTTGAGCATCACTATCATTCTGTGGAGTTACTCCACACTCCACTGATTAGCTTTGGGGAGTTTGCTTATGTAACATAAGTATAACTTCTTCTAACCACTTGCTCCAGAGCATCTCTCTCTGTCAGGGAAACTGAGGAATGTATCTGAACCTGAGCCCATCCCAAATTAGAAATGTTATTGCCTTGGTTGCATAATACTATGCCATAGGGAGAAATTTCTTCCTAGCCCCAGGTGGTGATCAGCATGACTTGCAGCACAAGAGTTGAGAACTCCTATGGCAAGCCAGCTGGTATAATTATTGACTCTATTCTTATTCATACAAAATTGTAATCCTTTTTTGAGTAGGAATCAGATCATTCCAATGCTTGCATTTACAAGAAATGGAGTGGTGTGAGGGAAGGTAAAATCTTTGGCTGGCCAGTTGGCTTAGCAGCCGTTATGAATATTGTGTCATAGAAACAAAGAGAAACCTAGGTTTGAAAGTAACTTCATATCTCTCTCATTAGCTCACTTGGCTGGTAAAGTTCAAACATGCTATTACACTGCTCTACAGCCAAAATGCTTCTGAAATAAATGTAGTCAAACTTTACTAACTCTGGGTCACTGAGAAGGAAAATGATGCTTAAAATTGTTGATTGGCTCTAGTTTTCAAGATATGCTATTGGGTCAGTATATACGACCCTTGACTTGGGAATGGCAGAGGATAAGTGAGTTATAAAGGGAAGGAATCTCAATTTAAACCAGAAATGACTAAAATACATCTTTGACTGGATCTATGAATAAATCTATGACTGGGTTTGGACAGTACTTGCTTTTTAGGCAAAACAATGAATGATGCAATCTGAAGCTGGTATTGCGTCATACATGATATGAATTGCATCATGTTATTCCTAGAAGTCATGGATGATGCAATCATAACGAAGCTTACATCACTCTGCTGAACAAATTGCCCTATATCAGCTCTAGAAATCATACAGTGTCATGCTCTCTTATTTGTCAGTGTTTGATTTTGCAAAGGGACACATTTCTGTTTAGCCAAAGTGAGCAGAGATGCCTCGTACTTGTGTGAACAGTGCAGATAACTTCTGCTATGTTTGTGGTGAAGTGACTTTTGCATCACAAAAGCGCAGTATAACCACTATGGTTAAGAAAGCCTATCACCTTTATTTTGGCTGCAAAATTGGAGATCAGGACAAGAGGTGGGCCCCACACATATGCTGCAACACTTGTGCAACAAATCTTTACCAGTGGTTGAACAGGAAAAGGAAATCTATGCCTTTTGCAGTGCCAATAATTTGGAGAGAGCCAACAGATCATACCAGCAATTGTTACTTCTGCATGGTGCCTCCCATTGGGAAAGGTGTGTCAAAGAAGAAAAAGTGGACTGTGCATTATCCAAACATTCCATCAGCTATACGCCCAGTACCCCACGGAGAAGGACTGCCGGTTCCTGATGCACCAGAATCATTCTCACTTGAGTCAGACGAGGAAGAGGATGAAACTTCTGGTTTCATCCCACAGGACCCACATTTTCTCCCATCCTCCTCCTCTGAACCACACCTCATAACACAAGGTGAACTGAATGACCTTGTCAGGGATTTGGAACTACCCAAGAGTAAGGCAGAGCTGTTGGGCTCCAGACTACAGCAGTGGAATCTCCTGGCAGGTGATGTTAGGGTTTCCATGTTCCGTGACTGTCAAAAGGATCTTGTCCCATTCTTCTTCATGGAAGGTGATCTTGTAGCCTGCAACAACATCGATGGTGTGATGGCAGGCCTCAACATGGTTCACGATCCAGATGAGTGGAGACTGTTCATTGAGTCATCGAAGACGAGTCTTAAAGCTGTTTTACTGCATAATGGCAATGTTTTGCCATCAATTCCAGTTGGTCATGCAGTCCATATGAAGGAAACCTATGACAACATGAAACAACTTTTGAGGTGCATAAACTATGACCAACATCAGTGGCAGCTTTGTGGCGATTTGAAGGTTGTTGCTCTCTTGCTTGGTCTGCAGACTGGATACACAAAGTACTGCTGTTTTCTCTGCGAATGGGATAGTCGTGCAAGAGATTCCCACTACATCAAGAAAGATTGGCCATTCCGACAGTCATTGGAGCCTGGGAGGAAAAGTGTTCAGCATCCACCACTTGTTGAATCAAGGAAGATTTTTTTACCACCCTTACACATCAAGCTGGGTCTGATGAAGAACTTTGTCAAGGCCATTGACAAAACACAAGCAGCTTTCAGGTACCTCCGTGGAAAATTTCCAAGGTTAAGTGAAGCTAAGATAAAGGAAGGTGTCTTTGTTGGTCCTCAGATTTGTGAACTTCTTCGAGATGATGCATTTGACCATGCACTGCGTGGCAAGGAAAAGATGGCATGGAAAGCCTTCCAGTTAGTGGCAATAAATTTTCTCGGAAATAACAAGACAGACAACTACAGGTTGTTGGTGGAAAACCTCCTCAAGGCATACAAAAGCCTTGGTTGCAACATGTCACTAAAGATACATTTTTTGCACTCTCATCTAGATTTTTTTCCACCGAACAGTGGAGCAGTGAGCGACGAGCACGGCGAGCGATTTCACCAGGACATTGCAACAATGGAGAAACGCTATCAGGGCAAATGGAGCCCATCAATGCTTGCAGACTATTGCTGGACAGTGACAAGAGATGCTCCATTTAATGAATACAAGAGAAAAGCCAAGAAGCGCCGAGTAGACACTGAATAGGACTAAACTATGTACATAATAGTTTTTTGCCTTTTGTTTCATAATAAATTTTATTTATATAACCCTTTTGCTGATTTTTAAAGTGTTACATAAACAGGACAGGTGAAATATTATCATGTAAAGCAACCATAAACACATGAAAAGACCTAGGTTTACAATTTATGATTAAAACTCTACTATCTACACACTATACATAGACATAAAATGTAAAAACTTAAATATCTTAGAAACAGTAGCCAATCAGTTGTTTTAATTTTCATATTTGAATTCAGCACATCAAAATACACAATAAATAGCACATTTTATCTCTGAAGCAGACGACTTCTCAAAAATTGTAGACCAGTGTTATTACAAGGGGATGAAGTTAGGTTGCCTTGGGTCCTTTTTTGAGACTGATGGCTGATGTGGGTATGGGAGTATGAGAAGTGATAGCTGCTTATTGCATGAGCACCTCCTGCTGGCCAACTGATGGAGTAGAACCAGCATTCTCCTCAGAGGAGTCCACTTGCCTGCTGTTTGTTTTTCACCATGTTATTAAAAATAATGTACAGGACATGCACAATGAATTACTGTTTGTGCTCTCAGTAATTTTCCATGGGAAAAAGAGTCAGCCAAAATCATTCCTGGTTTAACTCTATTGACTTCAGTGGATAAATTTGTTCTCAGTATACATTTTTAAAATGTCAATATGTTTAATGAAGCACCTAGGATATTTTCCATTTAGTGCAGATGTCACTTTTCTGATTTTGTGGTTTTCTATAACTATAATCCCTGGGGTCAGTTGGGCCTTTAAGCCCACAAAAGATTGGGGTCAGGGTAAAGCCAATTTGTCCACTACGTTTGGGATGTATGCATGGGTGGATCAGGTTCTGGGATTCCCATTAGGGCGCAAAGAAGCGGGAGCTTTTTTGCACTAAGCATCCACTTTTGTGCACCTATAGAGCATCAGGGCACAATCTTGCCCTCAGTGCTTCCCACATAAACTGTGCTCAATTTTCAAATTAAAAGACTATCTTTCCAACGGGTCGGCCCTGCACACTTGACTTAAGCTTAGAAAATCAAGCTGTGCTTTCTGCTTTTTTGGATCATCTCCAATAAAAAAAGATCCTGCAATCAGAATCTAGCTGATAATTTTGTTGATTGAATGTAGCTTCCTCTATGCATTTTTACTGCTGGCTGGAAAAAAATCTTCTGAACAGTAAAACGAGATGAAGCTGTATATTGAGTAAGAAAATGCCAATGATATATAGTCACATTTTGGCTCATAATGGCATTTCAAAAAGTTTTCTAGCCATGATGACATTGATGAAGTAGCTGGTCAGTAAAGTGCTTATTTGTATTCCAGTTCTGTGAAACCAAAAACTGACTCAACTATAAAACTGGTGAAATCTGCCACTTTTCCCCTGGTAAACAGGCAGTCAGGCATAACATACAGTTGAGGAGAACAGCCTGGCATTTCACGGTGATCTTTTTAGTGGCAAGAGCAAAATATTATCCTGACTGAATGGTTTTATTGAACTGGGTTGAATACTGCTGTTATGCGTGTAACTCTCTTTTTTGGCCAAAATATAATTAGAACTACAACTGCTTTTTGTACACATCAGCCCTTGAGTTTTTCTTTCAAAAATCTGGACAGCACTTCTGATCAACTTGCACATGACACAAAATGTTCAGATCCCATTTCATGAAGGGATCAGGCAGAGGAGAAGGATGGTTTTGTGGCTGAAGAATGAGAATAGGAGCCAGTAAATATGAACATTGGTCCTGCTTTGCCATTGACTTACTGTGCAACTCTGGGGAAAATCACTTAATCTCCAGGCCTTATCCACACTTGCAGCAGGATGTAGGGCACATGAAGCTACACTCTGCAGTGAAAGGCAGCTGCGTCCACACGGTGGTGTGTTAACTACATGTGGCAGCAAAATGCTTGGGTGAGGGGAGACAGACTTTTCTCACCTCCTCCCCCACTGCCAGAACCTTTTCCTGCTGCTGGAGCCTTCAAAGAAGGATTGCAGCATCAGGAAGGAAGCAGGGCACTACACTGCTAAAAATAGCAGTGTAGAAGTGAAAGGCACTCCTTGGGCATGTAGAGGCTGTGTAGGGTGTATAGTCTAGGGTTCTACTTGCTTGAGCAGTGCCTTACTGTCTACACTGTGATTTATACCCTTGCTATCTGAGCGTGCAGTATCTGTACTCTATAAGCCACCATAAGTGTAGACCTACATTTAGTGACTTAGTTTCCCCACCTGTTGATAAGGCTGATAATGATACTTACCTGGTAGCCATGGGTGACTGAAACTGAATTTATTAATGTTTGTACATCAAAGCTCCCCACCTCTTGTGTCTTTGCATAGGCCTTGGCAGGGCCGGCACCAGGCAACCAAGCACATGCTTGGGGCGGCACCTGGTAAGGGGCGGCCAATCTTGGAGTGGCGGGGGCGCGGCGCGGCGTGGCATTCCGCGGGGGGGGCGGGCGCTCCTGAGGCGCGGCGCTCGGCGGGGGGGGGCGGGCTCCGGCAGCGCGGCGCTCAGCGGGGGGGGCGGCACGGGGCGCGGCGCTGGGGGGGGTTTCCGGTGGCGCGGCGCTCGGCGGGGGGGCGGTGCGGCGCTCGGCGGGGGGGGCTCGGGGGGCGGCGCTTTTTTTTGCTGCTTGGGGCAGCAAAAAAGTTAGAGCCGGCCCTGGGCCTTGGCTTAATGCCACCAAGGAACTCAGTCTCTGCCCCTTAAGAGACCCCTGAACAGTGTAAAAAGGGGCAGCTGACAGTGGAACAGAGGGCGTATTGCCCCTTTTCCTAGGGAGGGTGTGCTATCAGTCCAGTGTGCACACTCTGAAGCAAGTGTCTGTAAGAGGGACAGGGCACTGTCATCACTGGACTGACTGGGACTCGGGAGTCCTGGGTTCTGTTCTCAGCTCTGCCACTGGGTGACCTTGGGCAATCCACTTCACTTCACCAGTGCTTGAATTACGGGGGGTAGGCATTCTAGCTACTTTTAGGTGCTAGCTCACTTCTGTTTTATTGCTCCCTCACTTTTCATTACTGTTTAAATTAAAGCAAAGGCCACTTAACATTGAAGGCTCCCCTTTTTTTTCTCCCATAATTTGAGCACTGCACTTCATCTCTCTGTGCCTCAGTTTCTGCATCTGTAATGTAGGGGGTAATGATACTGATTCCCTTGTAAAGCTATTTGAGACCTATTGATGAAAAATACTATATAAGAGCTGGGTATTTATAAATTATCACTTATTACAATCATTAAAAACCCATATAGTTTGATAAAGGAATCGGAAGGAGGACAGAGCAGCAGGCTAAATTAACAAGACTGGGTAAACTCCAGAGCACTTAAGCAATGCTAAAATAAAGTTATGCAAACTGAGTATTATTATTATAGACAATGTATTCCTGTACAGGTGTATCTTTAATTCGAGACCTCACAGCTTCCTCGGGACACCTCAGACAGACAAGCAGTAATTACAAGCATGTGATAACTGAGGCAGTTAGGTCAGGTGTGCAGGGTAGATCTGTTGTACGTCCAGAATCTCTTTCTTCTTTAAGAAAACTAGCATAGTGAGCTCTTCATTAACAAATGGCTCATCAGTGGGTGCCATTATTAAGCCACTCAACACTCTATTTTTCATCAGCAATTCAGTTAATTTAAAGCTGACAAGTGGGAGTGCAGACCTATGGAGAAATCTCTCAAAGATTCTTTATAAAATCCCCATCCCCCCCCCCCCCCCCCCCCCGCAAAAAAAGAAAAAAAAATGAAAAATGGAGAAGAGGAAGATGATGACAGAGAGACTGACAGAAATGCAGTTCTATCTACTATGTCCCTTCTCTCTCCACCACCCTCTGTCCTTCAGTGCTGAACAGCCTTTAGGAATATTTTATTTTATTTTGGCTTTTCCATGGTGCTTATAACAATAGTATCTAAGCATCTCATAGATGTCGATGAATTTAGCTTCTCTACACCTCTGCGGGGGAGGAGAATATTATTGTCAGTTTATAGGAAGTCGAAGAGTCAAGAGCACAATCAAGATATCATGATCCGTTGTCCAGAGTCAAGAGCATCCTTCCTCTTTTAGTATGAA
Organism: Emys orbicularis; assembly: GCF_028017835.1. Lineage (NCBI taxonomy): Eukaryota > Metazoa > Chordata > Testudines > Emydidae > Emys > Emys orbicularis. The sequence goes on from NC_088684.1 coordinate 98,725,568, forward strand.
GTTCAGTTGGCCTGAATTTACTAGTAGAATTTGGCAGCCACATATGAGCGAGTGAGGGTGGCACAGCTAGGAATTTAATAATGGTCTAAAAGCATCATGAATCAAATGAATGAAGATGCAAATGAGCAGCCAAACTCATTTTATTTTACATTCCCATATTTGAAACAACTTTTTTATAGTCCTTTCAGTTGCACTTGACATGAAACTCCCTTTTAATTTGGCCAGTTCTTGAAGTTTTTGCAGCTGATTTAACTGCACTGGCTAGTGGATGTGGCCCAGTGATCTTTTGACTCAACCATTTCTCAAGGACAGTTTTCCTGCCACTGATTGACAATGGGTAGAATCACATGGGGTATGTCTACATTGTAGGGTTACTCAGGCTCTTACCTAGGTTTTTAGCCCAAATCCCTCAACCATCCTCACACAAAACCTCTTTGGTCATGCTTATATGTGCTTTGAACCCAGGCATGCTTGCTGGTTGGGGGTATATGGTGGAATATGGATTTCTCTTTAAGGCAGGATCTGATGTGTCCACTTTGTATTGAGTTTCTAACTATTGTAGAATACAGACTGATAGAGTCATGTCATTTACAACAACTGCATTTAAAAGCATTTGTGGGTCGCATCACAGAACAAGGAATTTTTTTAGCCATTGGAAAATTCTTGCCATAATAAAGCTAACAATAATATGCAACCATAAATTCCACATGTTAAAAAAAATGATCCTCGCAAGCCACGAGAAACTGCTCAATTAGAGCAATATTACTGCCCTTTTGTGCTGCCATACCATGGCCCTGAATCTGGCAGCTAATATTTAATGAGTGACCTGGAAGCCTTTGAACCAAAAAATTCTAATACTAAAAAGGAACCAGAATGTCCAGTATGAGTTAAAAAAAAAAAAAAAAGGAAGTTAAGCAGAGTGCAGCCTTTTTAGTACAGCAGCATTTGATTCCTCCTGAGAAATCTGACTGCAGCCAGAGGAGAAGCTTTCAATTAAGAATATAAATAATAGCCTCTCTCAGGAGGGTTATTGAAATTATCACCATTGTCAAAATATTAACATGTTTTGCATTTATTTCTTTTATAAACCCTACCTTATTGCTGCTTTGTATGCTACATTACTAATGAACCTGTCCATCCTTTTTTTTTGTTTGTTCAGAATGAACATTATGCAGCAATATTAATAAAACTTTTCCAGGATTTATCATTATATTTGGATACGTTAAATCAGGGATTTCAGAAGCCTGTCCCACTTAATGTGTTTTAGGTGGCTAGTGTGACACATTCACATTGTGCAGAACCTAAGATTTCCATTTTAAAGAATATGTCTCTAGACTTCCTGTTTGCAAAAAAACCACTTCCAAATATGAGCTGAGTGTAACTGATGTAGTGCTGACTCCCTGAGTCTGCAGACAGCCTGAAATAAAGATTCAGAGGTGTGAACTCCCCTGTCCTTTATCAGTCTCCTGAGAGATGCAGCACAGAATCTGATCTCTGATTAAATTAACACTAAAGGAGCAGTATGAAGATGGGAGAAGAGCCTTATTAAATGGTTCCTCTTGCACTACAGCGCCTTCAGATGTCATATGATTTTTCTGCATATTTCTGACCCTAGCCTGCTAAGCCTTGTTCATATGCTTTTTGCAGAATATTGAAGAAGCACAATTCCTTTGTATTGCATACAGATTTAACCCTCTATAGTCTTTAGCATCATAAATTTGAGACTGACTAATATAACCTATGGAATTTAGAGAGACCATAAGGGTCAGATCTTGCTCTCTCAATGGCAAAAGTTTATCTGAGTTCATTGGGTCCTGCTGACTTACACCTTGTGTAGTCATTTGTACCAGTGCAAAGTGGTTGTCAAAGCTGCTATTCTGATCTGGTAGTATTTTGTACCCACTTTGCACTGCTGTAAATGACTAGGTAAGGAATAGGGCGAGGACAAAACAGCTCTCTGGAGTTCTGACATGTAATGGGCTCATCATTTCTGAATGAGAGATCTATGCTGTCCGACAGAAAAAGAAGAATCAAATAGGTTCATTTCAGAAAAAAAGCTTCCAGATGCTTAGTTTTACAATGGTTTGTTATTTTCATAATAATTTGTCTGTCTTTTTTTGTGTGGGGTTCTGTCTTTCTTAGCCTCCTCTTTGTTTGTTGTTGCACCCAAGGAAAAGAAAAATAAATAATTACTAAATACTTTAGCATTCTGTGCTTGCTTCTTTGTTTTAGTCTGAAATTTCTGAACTTGAAGCTGTCTTCTGACTTCAAGCAAGATACTCTAACCGAGCAGTATTGCTTATCAGATCACTGTCACTAAACACTGGGCCCCAAGCTTTCATTTTGTAAATCAAGTCCAACTTGCTGTAGCAATTCTCAGAAAGAAGCTTAGAATTTATCCTTAACACAAGGAAAATGAAACATATAATAAATCCTTTTTGTTGTTGGGAAGATTAGGCATAACATGGTAAGTGGTTTCATTCAATGCAGCACGGCAATCAGCTATGGTAAAATGGATGTGTCTCTTTAAATCAAGGAAAGGAGTAATGTATGTGTTGTTGTTGCTGCTTTTGAAAGTTCGGTCAAGACACAGATTTCATTGCAATATTGCATCATTAGCTGTGCTGTTGCCTAAAGTGTTACATATTTTATAAGATGTCAAAAAATGACTATCCTAAAAGGAACAATATAATGGATACCCAGCTGCATCCTTCCCAATTCTCAGCTGTGGGTTTATAGGGTTAATAAGACAAAGTGTGTTCAGTTGCTTGGCCCCGGCTTCTCAGGAGTGAAATAAATAATCCCTCATTTTGATGAAGCTATCTAGATTGACCCAGTCTGTTTTAGGAAGCGGCACAAAGTCAGGGAGGCAATTGAGATTAAAGCAAGAGGTGAATTGGACATAAATGCTAATGACAGCAATACTACTAGTGGCACTCGGCTGTCCTCCCTGGTGGTTATTGATTAGTAATGATGAGTGAATAGCTTGTTAAAATTAATTATCTTTGTGGACTAGATTTGAGGCAGCTCTTTTAGCACCTGTGGGGAGCAGTGGTGGTGTTCTGAGGAAGCTGTAAAAATGGTGGCAATTTATCTTTGGCTTCTTACATCTAATAAACTACAATATCCTAATATAGGCCTAGTTTTAAAAACTCTGATCTGCTAGTGAGAATATTCCATATTGTACTTCTTCACTGGGTGGTGGAGTTTGTTACTGTATGCTACCGGAGGACAGAGCTTTTCTCCTCTGCTGCTTCAGATCACCTCTTAAGTCGTGGGCTAAATTAATTTTATCTCATCATCTAATCTCTGTTTAAAATGCACCTCTATTGTAAAATCATTGCAAAATTTGGCACTATTGCCTGTCTTTGCTGAATTTAGTTCTAAGAATGGAACAAGAGGGCTCTTGCAATGTAGGGTTGAAGTGTACTGGAAGAATTGTAAGGAGGGACCATGCAGTGCCTGCAACTCCGCTTGACCATATTAACCTGAACCACTTGTAACCTTTATACAATGCATACGATACAGAAGTACTGATAGCAAAACAATGATTATTTATGATAGGTATTGTAGTAGCACCTACAAACCAGGAATTAGGGCTTCTAAGTATCAGGTGTTTTTGAAAATTTTACCCATTCTATATAATTTTCTTGTACTTTAAAACTTTCAAGCATAGTAGACAGAGCACAGCACTCGGCATGACTGTTTCATTACCATATAAAATGCCGATATAATATTCAAATCTAGAGCCCACCTCTGGCCAGCTGGAGCTCAAAGGCTCAAAGACTAACCCCCTCAACTCTTCATGTGATCACAAAAAGCAGAGGGAGACATTAATGATTTGTACATGGGAGAGGAATTAGACACTCCCCAGCGGGATAACACATACCTAGGTGTTGACCAGGATCCTCGCATCATGAAGGTCCAGCCTTGCGGAAGTGGAGACCCTCATTTACAGGATGTTGGATACTTCAGGGTTTGAGACTCTGAGGTTGCGGTCATATGAGAGGATTTTAGGAGGGCCTCTCTCACAGCTTTTCCCTTCAGTTGTGACATTCTGACTGCCATTTTTAAGGCATCAGACCAGGAAGACTGATAATTGGTTGTCTCCCACGTGGCACATAAATATCCTTTCACCTCCATCAAACTAGGTTGAATCCTAGGATGGCTTCCTACCCTGCTCTCACCTCACCACCTGCTGATTACTTGCATTCCCTCCTGAAGTCATGAACAAAACGTAAATGTCAACTTCTGGTGGAACTCTGGTGCTGCTATGATTGCCTTTCACATCACAATTCATACTGCATTTATCTCTAGAGTTTTATAGGTGGTTCTGGAGAAGGTTTCCTTTGTTACCCCTCTTGAGCCAGACCATGATTCTCTGAACACACTGACAAATTACCAGACTCGTATTTGTGTGAAACAGCCTTCAACCACATTAGAATATTCCACAGGTGTTATTGACAGTAGGTTTCTGGCATGTCCAGCTGAGGAACTGGAATATTGAGGTATGGGAGAGAGCTCAGCTTGCTGACCTTCTTCTCAACTGATTGTTCTTCGGGTGGATTTTGAGGTAACTAAAAAGCATCCTAAAACCTGAAAGGACCCACTGCTTCAGCATGTCCATTCTGGATCAGTTTCCGCTGCAGACTCATCTTCTTTTTATGACTCCCAGATGAGGGAATTTTGCCAGACCTCTAAAAGGATAATGATGGCACAAAGATGGTCATTTTGTCCCAGAAAGTACAATGATTCCTTCCCCTCTTCCTGAGGAAATCCACCTGCATATGGAATTTATTTGCCCATACCTCCTAATGCCCCTGCCCTACTCAAACAAACATGACTGAAGGACTGTCTGTCCAGCCCCACATTTCCCCTCTGCTGGTTGTTCCAGTTAGAGGCCATGTTCAACTTCAGGGAGGGAAAACAAAGGATCACAGCTACAGTGACATCAGTAGACGCAGTAAAAGTGCTAATCCGTCAGCATGAATTTTGAATGTTGTTGAGCATATGGGCAATCTTTTTTTCTCCTCATCCCAAAGTGCGGCATGAACTATTGAGACAGAATGAAATAAATTGTCATCGGATGAAGACACATCTGGGCATGATGTGAAATCCAGTAGTATATTGCCCAAAAAGATCTTTGGTAATAGATGGTTCAGTGAGTTCATAATACACAAAATTTTCATCTTTTGAAGACTCATTCACTTGTGAAATAATTAACATACTTTTAAAATGGAATTGTAGTTCTGGACTTCCCAGTGATGATTGTCTTCTGTACCAAACCATCCCCTTTCCCTTCATTCATATCCCTCCTTTTCAAATCTTCTGCAAAGTCTTTCAATGATAACCCAACGTATACACATGTTCACTGACACATAGCACCCCATTGACTTCAATGAATCTTTGAATGAGTGCAGAGATCCACTCAGATACTTCTCAGGCAGGGTCAGGACCTTTGACTATAAGTTCTGTGGGGTACTCTGTCTTGTACGGTGCTGCTATGCACATTGCCAATAATAATAAGGGCTGTCTGCAACATGAAAGCCTGGTATGTTTGGCATGATTAGCGGTTTCTGTTCAGGAAGCTCTATAGACTCAAGTAGCAGCAGCTATTGCAGGCTCTCTCCAGAAATAAAATGTATATAGAATCAGAGGGTTAGAAGGCATTGCAAGGATCGGTGCAGGGCTTATATAATAGATTCTGGTGCATTATAGCTGCTTGGTGGAGATTATAGTGACTGTTTCATTTTGCGGTGGATCTAAATTTTTGCTGTTCACATTCTTAGCAAGTTTTAAGGTAAGAGGAATAAATTTGCCTGTTTCATATATTAAGTTCAGATAGGCTCAGAGTGTGTGTTTTTTTAAAGTGATGTTAAGTTTTTCTAACTTAACTGATGCAGATATTTTAATTTTTCCATAAGAAGTAGATATTTCATCATTTTAAGAGGTTAGTGTCAATAAGCAACTTTGTGTGATATAAAAATAAGCTGACCTAACTGAGAAAAGGTCTACAAAATACTTAAAGTTGTATGCACTGATTCAGTTGACTTCTCTGGCAGAAATAAAATAACCTATAGAAGTAAAAGCAGAGGCATCAGGAATTTTAAAACTGTGGAGAAGTTAACAGCAAAACAGCCCTTTGATCAAATAGCATTGGAGTGTGTGATGTGGGGAGAAAAGCAGAGAGAATAACAGTGGGAGTCCTTGGGTTAAGGGGATAAGCCAAATAATGATTATACTCAGGAGGTGGGGTAGCAGCTTTGAAGATTAGACTGAGGTAAAAGTGAATTTGGCTGGAAGGGATTGGGAGGAAAAAGGAAGACATTTAGGATGTAGATAAGTGGGTGGGTGGATGGATGGAAGGAAAAATACTCAATCTAAATTGAACCTTTGTTAGTCTCTAAGGTGCCACAAGTACTCCTGTTATTTTTGCGGATACAGACTAACACGGCTGCTACTCTGAAACCTGTCAATCTAAATTGTTTTCATAAGTATCAGTGCTTTTGTGGGCTATTCTGAAGTGAACTTCTGGCGCTTCTGAGGCTTGTTGCTCACTAGTTAGGAGGGAGATTTATTAAAGAAAGAGTTCACAGTACATCTGGAAAATATTGTGTCACACAACATCCATACCGGATTATGGCATAAGGAAGGAGTTTGTATGATCCTATGCTACAGGTATGAAAGACAAGACCCCACCCATGGGGCTTGGGACAAGCAAAAGCAGCGTTCTCCTGAAAAAGTCCTGCCTCCTCAGATGCAGAAGCCTTGTGTTATCCCCTGCAGCCCTGCTCCTGCTCCCAACCCTTTCCCAGTGAGAGTTTGCTCTCTTACTTCCCACCGCCCAATATGTATCACTTTTCTTCCTTGTCTATATCCCCACCGCTCCTTAAGATTTTGATTTCCCCATATGCTTGTCTCTTCGCTCTTTATTTTTTTCATCCCTTTTTCTCCTCCCTCCCCATGTATGTTAGCCTTGTTTTGTTTCTTTCCTCCACCATTTTCAGCCCTCATTTTTGTTCTCCCCCTTGTCTGTTCCCTCTAGTGTCATTGTTCCTCTTCCTCCGTCTCTCTCCCAAATTCTTTACTCTTCCTCTTCTCTCCTGTTTCTTCTGGCTGCTCCCTCTCCATCTCTTTCCTTGTCTCATTTTATTCCTCTCTTTCTCTCTGCCCCATTTCCCCCCATTTCCTTTCATATGGCAATGGGGATGGCTCTGGATGCACATTGAGTGGGTTTCCTCATGGCTAAGAAAAAAGGTCAGATTTACATAGTAAATCTCTCAGGGTTTTCTATTCATTTAATTCACAATGTGCCACTCTCACCATCTTGATTTTTCTCCTTCCTTCCAATCAGATGCTTCCTCTCACTGTTGTGTGGGTGGTGGTCTAAGAACCTGATTGGAATAGAACAAACTTTGCTTGTCTAAGCTTGCCTAGTGTTCTCAAGAATGTATTACATTTTTCACCCTTGCTGTTCTATATCTGCCTCCTATAAAGGAATAATTGAAGTGAAACCGGAACATATTTATGCACTTAATTTAAACTTATAGGGTGAAATCCTGGCCCTACTGAAGTGAATGGGAGTTTTGCCATCAACTTCAGTGGGCCCAGGATTTCACTCATAATGAAAATTTTGTAATCTGAACAAATGTAAATTCTTATATGGGATTAGTTTGAAATTTGCCAGTATTCTAAGTAACATTAGGCCAGATTCTGTCACCCTAAATCATACTCAATAGTACCTTACTCCATGGAAACACCCACTAAAATCAATCAGACACATTTCAGAGTAAGGTACAACTGAAGGTGACTAAAGGAAACGGAGTCATTTAATCGTTTGAGCTGGTGAATTTGACATGTACTTTTTTTGTTACTTGCTCCCAATGTTTTCATTCTACTCTTCAGTATTACTCTCAAGAATAACTATAAAGAAAATGGGTTTTATATCAATAATTAAATCCTATTCAACAAACTGATCATTATTCTCATATATTGTTAGCTTAGATTTTACTGGTTCAGAAGTGTTCCATTTTCTTCCATCTTCAAGTGTAGAACAGTTCCCTTGATGTATTTTTTAAATGACATTGTTTTCAATTTGCATACTTTGCAGGGCATTCCAGAAAGTCAGCCATATGACTGACGTCTCCACATCTAAAGTAATGTTGTTTGTAGCATGGCTTGTATTTTTGTCCATTTGCAAATGTGGGCTTGTATTTACCTTCACATCATTTCTGTTTACTGTGCTGACTTTAACGCTCTGTGAACTGTCACTGGATTATGCAGGAGATAATGATTTTGCGACTTTCTATAGCTTTTTTTGACTAACTCAGCAATCTTATCAAGGGTTAAAACATCCCCCACTAGTAAATCAACTTTAATTCTGGAATTATTTTTCTTTTCAATTATTTGATCATGAATCATTTTGTCAGCTTGACTACCCAAACTGCTTAAAGTGAATTCATGTAAAGTAGCTACAAACTCATCAGTCAATCCTCTGGGGTTTTGTGCTATCCTACAGAAATATTGTAACCCTAACCCCCACTGTATTTATTATGGGCCAAAATGCGTATCACCTACAGAATTGATTTACCATAACCTTTAGAATTAGGAGGAGCATCTGGTATGGAAGGTAAGTTGTAAAATGTCCTTTGTTAGGTCCCAAGTAATGCAGCAAAAGAGGTTTCCTTTCATCTTGCAGAAAAGTTATCATTGCTGATATCTTGCAAGTAATGCATGACCGGTAGCTGTCCCTGTTGCAATGGAATTTCTGGCACTCCAGGGGGTGGCATAAAAACTGAAGGTGCTAATATGAGTCTTATTTTGCCTTCAAGAAAAGTGCATGGCCAAAAACATTGTAGTTTGACTGACTGTTCTTTATTTAAACTTACTCCAGTGTAACAGCTCTTTTTTCTACAACTGGTCAGGATATTTTTCACAAAACGTGACTCTTTTTTGTCGGAACTGAAACCTTTTTTTGTCAAAACTGAAACCATTTGCGGAAAGGTATCCGTTTAAGAAACATTTGTCAGGAATGTTTACCAGGTCCATTATGGAACTTTTGAACAAAACTAGGGGAGAGGGAGAGAGACTTTATAGCTCAGGGGTTAGGGCTCTGCCTGAATCCGAGCAGGGATGTGAAAAGTATAGGGGGAACCCTTGGAAAAGGGGGAACTGAATCCTGGGTCTCCCACCTTCCAGGTGAGTGCCCTACCCACTAGGCTGTAAAGTCATTCTCACTCTATAGTACAATGACTATTTAATTATTTAGCCAAGTGGAACAGCTTCAACCTACATCAAAATATCCCATAGCTGAATGGTTTGGGTACTCACCTGAGAGGTGGCAGTTTCCTGTTCAAATCCCATCTCATCAGGCAAAGTGTGGGACTTGAATCAGGGGTCCTGCATCCCAGGGGAGTACCCTTCTCACTGATCTAAAAGTTATGAGGGAGCTCCACTGAGTACTGGACGCAAGTGGGGGTGGCTAGGATGTTATCCTTGTACCCCTCAAGTGATGGAAGGAGAAGGTCTTAGGGGGAGCTAGAGGTAGCCAGGGATTGAAGTGAATTTGCTGGGGAGGGGCTTGCTATAGGGTTCTTTCACCATTCCATTCCTTTATTCCCCACTACAGTTCCTACTCTTCCCTTAGCTCCCGTCCCTCTGTAGTCCCTATCCCCCAGTACTTCCTGTCTCCTTTACAACCCAGTAGCCCCCACCAACACCACCTACTTCCCTTTCTGCTGCTCAGTAAGGCTGGGAACTGCCGGGGGAATAGAAAAGAGGTTGAGGCTGCCTATTCAGCAGATGCTAGAGTGACTCAGGTGCTAGTCAGCCTAAATTGCAGACCAAATGTCTCCCGCATACCTAATGCCCTACTGAATGCATAACTTTCAGTCCAGGCTGCTGGAGTGCACGAGTTTCATGCAAGATGCATGACACTTCGCAGGTTTGTTGTCGTAGTTGTAGAGTGCCTAGCACAATAGGGCTCTGACCTCTAGGTGCTAGCACAGTGCAACTAGTAGACCAGGGATCAGCAACCTTTGGCACGTGGCCTGCCAGGGTAAGCACCCTGGCGGGCCGGGCCGGTTTGTTTACCTGCCACGTCCGCAGGTTCGGCCGATTGCGGCTTCCACTGGCCACGGTTCGCCGTCCCAGGCCAATGGGGCCTGTGGGAAGCGGCGCGAGCTGAGGGATGTGCTGGCCGCCGCTTCCCGCCACCCCCATTGGCCTGGAGCGGCGAACCGCAGCCAGTGGGAGCCGTGATCGGCCGAACCTGCGGATGCGGCAGGTAAAAAACCAGCCCGGCCCGCCAGGGGCCTTACCCTGGCAGGCCACATACCAAAGGTTGCCGATCCTAGGTGTAGATTTTCACCTGGTACCTAACTTCCAGTTGTGCTGTTGAAAATCTACCCCAACATCTACCATAGTTAGATAAAATGTATTATGTTAATTATATATATATATATATATAAGTTGTTGGATCCTTAGGTTTAACTGCTGTGGCAGTTAAATAGCTATTACTGTATCTTCCACACTTTTAAATATTATATTTGCTTTTAAGACATCTTGCTCATTAGGCAACTCTTAACCACAATACATATGATTTACAAATGGTCCAAAGTACTACAGTTTATATTAACTTCACTGTTTATCTTGAGATTTTTAATGCAGAATACGGGAGTCACAGCTATCTCTCTCTCACTTGAGAAGAAGGTATCCAGCTGACCTCTGGACCTGGAAATGTCACTATTTTCCAGAATCTCTTTTGCGGTCCCTCTTAGCAAAGTGTTTTGGTCTAGTTTTGGTGCCTTTTTAAAAGAAAGTCACCTGAATGAGGTGTTGGGGAACTGAGCCAGTGAAATGACAACATTCTAGGAGAGCACAAATGTGATCTCCTACCACCCAGTCACACTGGAATGTTTAATAAGTACTAAGGAAGCAGGCAAGTTAGAGAGAAGGCACAGTGCTTCATCTGCAAAAGCATCTGACTCAGCCTTCTGGAACTATCTAGTTCAAAATGGGAATGCTCAGAGGCTTAACTCAGGCTTTAGTATAGTAGAAATTCCAAAGAGTTGGTGGGTCTGGAACCCTGCAGTTGACTGAAGCCCAGAGAATCTACTGGGGCTGCCCTAGCACATATGTTCTCTGTCTGAGGTTCCCCGTCTGAAATATAGAGGTATTAGTAATTTTCTAAAGGTTAATTAGAGTCTGCTGTGAGAATTAATTAGTTCATATATTTTTAAGTGTTTCACATGTATAAAGTGCTTTGGCACTATGGGTAAAATCACAGCTGTGCAGTGAGAGTGTGAGGGAGAGTAAGAGCCAGCTGGAACTGCATCTCCTGACTTACAGGACAGGAGCCATGACTCCCTTGCTACCAGAGGAAGCAACTTATCAGGAAGGGGTTGGGGAGTAATTAGATCCATAGCACATATAGAGCTGACTGGTTGGCTACATAGGGGAGAGAAATTGTGGCATCCCTTAGGGCTGGTTTTCAGGGGAGATTGAATCATAGAATCATAGAATATCAGGGTTGGAAGGGACCTCAAGAGGTCATCTAGTCCAACCCCCTGCTCAAAGCAGGACCAATTCCCAACTAAATCATCCCAGCCAGGGCTTTGTCAAGCCGGGCCTTAAAAACCTCCAAGGAAGGAGACTCCACCACCTCCCTAGGTAACGCATTCCAGTGCTTCACCACCCTCCTAGTGAAATAGTGTTTCCTAATATCCAACCTGGACCTCCCCCACTGCAACTTGAGACCATTGCTCCTTGTTCTGTCATCTGCCACCACTGAGAACAGCCGAGCTCCATCCTCTTTGGAACCCCCCTTCAGGTAGTTGAAGGCTGCTATCAAATCCCCCCTCATTCTTCTCTTCTGGAGACTAAACAATCCCAGTTCCCTCAGCCTCTCCTCATAAGTCATGTGCTCCAGACCCCTAAACATTTTTGTTGCCCTCCGCTGGACTCTTTCCAATTTTTCCACATCCTTCTTGTAGTGTGGGGCCCAAAATTGGACACAGTATTCCAGATGAGGCCTCACCAATGTCGAATAAAGGGGAACGATCACGTTCCTCGATCTGCTGGCAATGCCCCTACTTATACAGCCCAAAATGCCGTTAGCCTTCTTGGCAACAAGAGCACACTGTTGACTCATATCCAGCTTCTCGTCCACTGTGACCCCTAGGTCCTTTTCTGCAGAACTGCTACCTAGCCATTCGGTCCCTAGTCTGTAGCAGTGCATGGGATTCTTCCGTCCTAAGTGCAGGACTCTGCACTTATCCTTGTTGAACCTCATCAGGTTTTTTTTGGCCCAATCCTCTAATTTGTCTAGGTCCCTCTGTATCCGATCCCTACCCTCTAGTGTATCTACCACGCCTCCTAGTTTAGTGTCATCTGCAAACTTGCTGAGAGTGCAGTCCACACCATCCTCCAGATCATTAATAAAGATATTAAACAAAACCGGCCCCAGGACCGACCCTTGGGGCACTCCGCTTGAAACCGGCTGCCAACTAGACATGGAGCCATTGATCACTACCCGTTGAGCCCGACGATCTAGCCAGCTTTCTATCCACCTTACAGTCCATTCATCCAGCCCATACTTCTTTAACTTGGCGGCAAGAATACTGTGGGAGACTGTATCAAAAGCTTTGCTAAAGTCAAGGAATAACACATCCACTGCTTTCCCCTCATCCACAGAGCCAGTTATCTCATCATAGAAGGCAATTAGGTTAGTCAGGCATGACTTCCCCTTGGTGAATCCATGCTGACTGTTCCTGATCACTTTCCTCTCCTCTAAGTGTTTCATAATTGATTCCTTGAGGACCTGTTCCATGATTTTTCCAGGGACTGAGGTGAGGCTGACTGGCCTGTAGTTCCCCGGATCCTCCTTCTTCCCTTTTTTAAAGATGGGCACTACATTAGCCTTTTTCCAGTCATCCGGGACCTCCCCCGATCGCCATGAGTTTTCAAAAATAATGGCTAATGGCTCTGCAATCTCATCCGCCAACTCCTTTAGCACCCTCGGATGCAGCGCATCCGGCCCCATGGACTTGTGCACGTCCAGTTTTTCTAAATAGTCCCGAACCACTTCTTTCTCCACATAGGGCTGGTCACCTTCTCCCCATATTGTGCTGCCCAGTGCAGCAGTCTGGGAGCTGACCTTGTTTGTGAAGACAGAGGCAAAAAAAGCATTGAGTACATTAGCTTTTTCCACATCCTCGGTCACTAGGTTGCCTCCCTCATTCAGTAAGGGGCCCACACTTTCCTTGACTTTCTTCTTGTTGCTAACATACCTGAAGAAACCCTTCTTGTTACTCTTAACATCTCTTGCTAGCTGCAACTCCAAGTGTGATTTGGCCTTCCTGATTTCACTCCTGCATGCCTGAACAATATTTTTATACTCCTCCCTGGTCATTTGTCCAATCTTCCACTTCTTGTAAGCTTCTTCTTTGCGTTTAAGATCAGCAAGGATTTCACAGTTTAGCCAAGCTGGTCGCCTGCCATATTTACTATTCTTTCTACACATCGGGATGGTTTGTTCCTGCAACCGCAATAAGGATTCTTTAAAATACAGCCAGCTCTCCTGGACCCCTTTGCCCTTCATGTTATTCTCCCAGGGGATCCTGCCCATCTGTTCCCTGAGGGAGTCAAAGTCTGCTTTTCTGAAGTCCAGGGTCCGTATTCTGCTGCTCTCCTTTCTTCCTTGTGTCAGGATCCTGAACTCGACCATCTCATGGTCACTGCCTCCCAGGTTCCCATCCACTTTTGCTTCCCCTACTAATTCTTCCCTGTTTGTGAGCAGCAGGTCAAGAAAAGCTCTGCCCCTAGTTGGTTCCTCCAGCACTTGCACCAGGAAATTGTCCCCTACACTTTCCAAAAACTTCCTGGATTGTCTGTGCACCGCTGTATTGCTCTCCCAGCAGATATCAGGGTGATTAAAGTCTCCCATGAGAACCAGGGCCTGCGATCTAGCAACTTCTGCTAGTTGCCAGAAGAAAGCCTCATCCACCTCATCCCCCTGGTCTGGTGGTCTATAGCAGACTCCAACCACGACATCACCCTTGTTGCTCACACTTCTGAACTTTATCCAGAGACTCTCAGGTTTTTCTGCAGTTTCATACCGGAGCTCTGAGCAGTCATACTCCTCTCTTACATACAACGCAACTCCCCCACCTTTTCTGCCCTGCCTGTCCTTCCTGAACAGTTTATATCCATCCACGACAGTACTCCAGTCATGTGAGTTATCCCACCAAGTCTCTGTTATTCCAATCGCATCATAGTTCCCTGATTGTGCCAGGACTTCCAGTTCTCCCTGCTTGTTTCCCAGGCTTCTTGCATTTGTGTATAGGCACTTAAGATAACTCATCGATCGTCCCTCTTTCTCAGCATGAGACAGGAGTCCTCCCCTCTTGCGCTCTCCTGCTTGTGCTTCCTCCCAGGATCCCATTTCCCCACTTACCTCAGGGCTTTGGTCTCCTTCCCCCGGTGAACCTAGTTTAAAGCCCTCCTCACTAGGTTAGCCAGCCTGCTGGCGAAGATGCTCTTCCCTCTCTTCGTTAGGTGGAGCCCGTCTCTGCCTAGCACTCCTCCTTCTTGGAACACCATCCCATGGTCGAAGAATCCAAAGCCTTCTCTCCGACACCACCTGCGTAGCCATTCATTGACTTCCACGATTCGACGGTCTCTACCCAGGCCTTTTCCTTGCACAGGGAGGATGGACGAGAACACCACTTGCGCCTCAAACTCCTTTATCCTTCTTCCCAGAGCCACGTAGTCTGCAGTGATCCGCTCAAGGTCATTCTTGGCAGTATCATTGGTGCCCACATGGAGAAGCAGGAAGGGGTAGCGATCCGAGGGCTTGATGAGTCTCGGCAGTCTCTCCGTCACATCGTGTATCCTAGCTCCTGGCAAGCAGCAGACCTCTCGGTTTTCCCGGTCGGGGCGGCAGATACATGACTCAGTCCCCCTGAGGAGGGAGTCCCCGACCACCACCACCCTCCTCCTCCTCTTGGGAGTGGTGGTCGTGGAACCCCCATCCCTAGGACACTGCATCTTTTGCCTTCCAATCGGTGGAGTCTCCTTCTGCTCCCTTCCCTCAGATGGGTCATCTAGTCCACTCTCCGCATTAGTACCTGTGGAGAGAACATGGAAACGATTGCTCACCTGTATCTCCATTGCTGGTGCATGGACGCTCCTCTTTCTCCTTCTGGAAGTCACATGCTGCCAAACTTCTTCACAATCCTTCTGTCCCTGCTGTGCCTGCTCTGAATCTTCAGAACATTGTGGCAGTAGAAGCATCTCCTGACGTCTGTCCAGGAAATCTTCATTTTCCCTTATGCAACGCAGTGTTGATACTCGTTTCTCCAGCCCTCGAACCTTCTCTTCCAATATGGAGACCAGCTTGCACTTTGTACAGACAAAGTCGCTTCTGTCCTGTGGAAGAAAGACAAACATGGCACAACCTGTGCAGGTTACAACAGCTGATCGCTCACCTTCCATATCCCTGTCCTCTTAAGAGCTTCCTCAGCTGTTGCAGGAACTACTCAGAGAAACCTGCAGATGAAAGCCTCAGTGAGCTCTCTCCAGGCGAGCTCCCAGGCAAACTCCCTCTGTTAGCCTCTGCTGTTCGCCGCTCAGCTCGTTCGCTGATGACTGCCCTTATATACCAGTCAGGCCCACTCAAGGCCCACCTGGAACAAAGCACTCCCAATTCACACTTTTCAAACAAACAAGCAAGCAATCAAGCACACGGTCAAACTGACCAACTGTCCCAGCAGCAGACACTCAGATACTCACCAACACAGCCCCCCTAATGCAGCACTTAGCGTACCTCCTCTCGGACAGCTCCCAGGCAAACTCCCTCTGTTAGCCTCTGCTGTTCGCCGCTGACTGCCCTTATATACCAGTCAGGCCCACTCAAGGCCCACCTGGAACAAAGCCACTGCAATAGATGCAGCAGGGGTCGATTTAGTGGGTCTAGTGAAAACCTGCTAAATAGATGCCAGAGCACTCTCCGGTCGACCCCGGAACTCCGCCTCTCCAAGAAGAGGAAGGGAAGTCGACTGGAGAGCATCTCCTGTCAACGCAGCACAGTGAAGACACCAGGGTAAGTCGACCTAAGCTACATCAACTCCAGCTACATTATTCAGATAACTGGAGTACTGTAATTTAAGTTGATTTACCCCGGTAATGAAGACAAGCCCTTAGGCTCAGATTCCAAAACAGACTTAAGCACATGAGAAGGCTAAAAATTAGGCACATGCTTAAGAACCTGACAGAATTAGGACATTAAGGAGCATGAGAGATTTCTTGCACTCCCTCCCACTAGCAACTCACAATAAGGGACATTAGGGAGGAAGAATATTGCCTGATCTGCCTGCTAGGGTCAGTATGGCATTACATCATCCTGTATAATAGGCTGTGCTCAAATACCACAATTATCCCTATAGAAATGCTCAGTATTTTTGCCCTCAGATACTAAGGGGAAATGGACATCTTAGAAATATATTTAGTATTGTGTAGGAATGTGATACTGGTAAAGCTTTTTGTATACATTAAGAATATGAGAATTTTAGCAGAGTTATTTTAGCTTTTAATACATTTAAAACTAAGAAAAATGTATCGCTGTGATATACAGTACGCATCAAACTGGACAGGAGGAGGAAATATCTTAAATATAAAATGAGAAAAATATTATGCATTTACATTAGCTACCAACATCATAACTCCTGTTGTGAAACCTTGATAAAGAGTGAAGGTAGAATGCTTCCAGTTAAAAGCTTTATCAAAAGCCCTAGGGCCTATTGTGGAAACTCAAAACAAAACAAAAAAACCATTTGCATTAGGCTTTAGTTAAAGAATAAAATACAGTACAAATGGATAAATCACCTTGTTAGTCCACAGCTGAAGTTTTAACTACTAGAAGAGAATGCCTTTAGGTCTGAATAAAACATTTGCTGAAAGACAGTTTACATTTTTTTACATTACAAAGCTACAGTACAACAGTTATTTCCAACAAACTTTATATAAAAATATGAACATACTTGCATTTAATTAATAGGTGCAAATGTGTCTTTTGTCTTTTGTGTGTATGTATGAATATAGAAATATACATACGTGTGTATTTTATATAAGCATATGTTACAAAAGAAAATGCTATACACAAATTGAAATTAGAATATTAATAGTATTAATAATGTGGATGGGTCAGGTGAATTTCATTGTCTAACCTACTTATGGTGGGCTAATGATATAGTTTTCAAAATTAGAAATGTTTCTGAATCCAACTTCTGGTGAATGTAGAGATCAAGGGCATCCTGACCCAAACTCCAATCTGAATTTAATTATAAATACCTGTCTCTTTAAGTGTTTGAACCAGAATTCCAGAATCCAAAGACCCTCTGTGATCAGGTGCCTGGAATGGACCACACTGAGAATACTACACTCAGGGCAGACTGCAGAAAATGGCAGACAATGCCCCAAAACTAGTAGTTTATACTACAATTAGATTCACCAAACTAACAGCAAAAGAGCTTCTGTAGCACCACACTGGTTAACAAAAAGCCCCAAAAAAGTCCCCATTAGGCATTCCAGCCCTTGGTTCCCATCCAGACAAATTGGCCTAATACAGTGAGAGGTTACTGAAAACCCAATTAATCAGATGTGAGGTTCTACCACTCCTAAAGGATCAGACACTTACCCCCAGGTCAATATATATTTCAGATTTTACCCACATAGCACCGTGTCAGCCAATCCTTAATAAACTAGCTAAGAGTTAATTAGTAAAAGAAAAGACTAGAGTTATAAATGGCTAAATGATCATATATTAGAAATATTGCCAAGTCTTTAGATCAGGTTTGTAGCAGTGATAGAATAGTCTGCTAGCTTGTAAAAAGTTTCTCTGGTGATTTCCAAAAGATTAGAAGGTCTTTAGTCCATAGTTCAAAATGCTCCTTTTAGTTGTAAATCCACAATCCAGAGATTTGAAGCAGGAATGAGGCAGAATGGAGATGTCTCAGGTGTCTTAAATCCTCTGTCATGTGCATGGAAATTTATTGTCCCTAAGCCCATAGCCCCTGTGTATGGAAAGTTACTGACACAGGTGGAGACTGAGGTCACATGTACACATCACATGCCCTTACATGTTTTGCTGAATCACACGGGTGGCCATTAGTTTTTCGGAGGATGCCTCAGATAGCAAGGAACCATCTGGAAAGTTGATTCTTCTTAATGACCCATCAAGCTTGAATAGTCCATTCACAATGGGCTGGTGAGACTGGATGTAAACTACCTTGTGGGTGTCAGCCCTAGAATGAACACATTGAAATACAATTACGTAGCCAATATTCAGATATAGTGATGATACATACATTTAACCAGGATAATCATACTTGACAGATTACAACTTTTCCATTGACACCTCACATCATACACTTTGTGTAAGATTTGTTGCAATTGTATCATTGTTGCTACAACTACTAAACAAATGGTCATCTTCAGTCATACAGCATCACACTCCCAACGCAAAATTGATGCAGAAAGGGGTGTTCCAGACACTGCTGAATGAAACCATAGGAATTTCCATTCTTTATCTTGCATCAGTACAACTTTCAACCCAATATTAGAAGTATCCATGGGTAACAGAAATAGTTTATCAAAATCATGTTTCACTAAAAAAGACTTTTTCTTTGTTAATTCCATTTTAAACCTTACAATGTTGCTAAATCCCTTTACCAGCTTCCTGTAATAGTTGGCTATTCCATTAAAGCCGTGTTTCCCAAACTTGGGATGCAGCTTGTGTAGGGAAAGCCCCTGGCGGGCCGGGCCGGTTTGTTTACCTGCCCCGTCCGCAGGTCTGGCCGATCGCGCCTCCCACTGGCCGCAGTTCACTGCTCCAGGCCAATGGGAGCTGCTGGAAGTGGTGCGGGCCAAGGGACGTACTGGCCGCCACTTCCAATAGTTCCCATTGACCTGGAGCAGCGAACCGCGGCCAGTGGGAGCCACAATCGGCCAGACCTGCGGACGGGGCAGGTAAACAAACCGGCCCGGCCCGCCAGGGGCTTTCCCTACACAAGCAGCGGCCCCAGTCTGGGAAACACTGCCATATCTCCTTCATTTCCCATACACTCAAAAAAGTCAGACATATCTTTTTTTTTTTTTTAAATGGTAAATTACAATAAACAAAAACCATTGGGGCAGCCACCAGTTCAGCTGAACTGGAGGCAATCTTACTGTAGAAAAGGCAGTGGTGGCTTCATTATTTTTTTTTAATCACCAGGTTAGTTAAAACTGCTAAAAAGTAATGAGTTTAAGTAAACACAGAGATTTAAAAGAAAGTTTGTCCAAAAAGAACCTTGTCTACAGTAGGGCTGTCACTGGTTCAGCTGAAACTATGGTAGGATCAAGTGAGGATTTTTTGGTGGTAATTTTTAGTACACGCTTGGCTAAAATGTCCATCTTAAAACACCCCACTCCCTGCTCCTGAGCCTTGGCCTTCTGGCTTCTTGGATGGCATGCAGATTTCCCCTCCCCCTCTCCTCTGTTACAGTGTTTCAGCTAGTCTCTTCCTCCTTTCATTCTTTTACCTGATTTTTCTCTTTCTCACGCACACACGCCATACTACTGCTCTTCACGCTCTGAGACATTGGTCAATTTAGGGGTGCTCACTATGTTTGCACCAGTCAGCTTTCAGTGTAGAGTGGATATTGCTCACCTAATTAATGGTCAGCGGGGGGTGTGGGGGAGGGTGAAGAAACTGTGGAGTGCTTCATGGAAACACTTCAGCACCAGGAAATTCCTGTTGGTGATCGTAGGTAACCTTAGTATCAAGCCTACAGAGAAGCTTTAATAGGCCCTCTATAGTCTCAGGTGGCTGAGGGTTGTGGGCTTGTTTATGCCACTGCCCTACTATTAAACTAGCATTTCCCCAGGACAACCCTGGTGTTTTGTCTTTTTAAAAGCAAAACAATTGCTACAGTTGTTTCAAGTTGCAAAGAAAGTATAATTCTGTGGAAAAACATCCTTCACTAGATAATGCATATTGATCAAGGTGAGCCAAAAATAGCACTTCCCTCCCCTCCTCACCATTACACAAATGGAATTCTACACATCCATAAAATCCAAAAGCGGAGCATAAACACTCTAGCTTGAGAGCTTGCAGTGTTTTGTGTAAGAGATAAAACTGGTGTTCTGGAGCATCAGCATGCTGAGGCAGTGATTCAGGCATATTACATCACCTTTTTTATGATTTTGCTGCATATCACCAGATCAGACAATCTTGAGGCAAATAATCTATCTCCAATCCCATAGAACTTCTGGGTAGCTAGAGACACACAGAAGCCAACGTGTTAATTATGGATTTTTTAATTGCCATTAATCTTTTCCCTTCCTGTATATACATTTTGCTATTGCCACAGGTTGCAGTAAATTGCTCATTAAACTTCAAGCAATGCAATGTAATGCTTGCTACCAGTTATAGCCAATGCTCTCCAAAGTACAATTAGAGGGAGTATTATGACACAGAACAATGGAGACAATTATTTCTGAAGTTTATTAAAGCTAATTAGCATATGGCATCAAAGGCAGCTGCTGATACTTCATTGCTAAATACTGAGGGACTAATTAGTGTTTGATGTTACTTAGTTTCTTCTGAGTGTACATTGTCCTTAAATGCATATGTACTGTAACCATTGGGCTATTAAAAATTTGGTCAATGCCTTCTTGCAGTGGTATGATATGGTATTTAGGAGCTCTTGCATAAATTCTCTAATGCACAATTAATAGCTGGTATAAGAAATTGAAGAAGCCAAGTATTCACTTCTTCTTTCAAAGAACATTCCAAAACTGCATTTAAAAATAATTGAATAATGTAGGAATTGTTTAAAAAGTATGACATCAATTTTCATTTTTATTTATAAGAACGATAACCTGAGAAAAGGATTGCAAAATTTACTGACTGAGAAGCAAAGACGATAGAACTTCACAGGTCTGGTGAAAAATCCTATGTCCTAATGAATATGGATCTCATTATCACTAAATATAGTTACTTTAGTCTTGTTAGGGTGTTTTTACACTTGGAGCTGGGGATGTGATTCCCTACTCAAAGAGACATACTCACATTAGCCTCAATGAGCTAGCACTCTAAAAATAGAGTGCAGGCCTGGTATGGGGGAGGGGGGGAATTACACCCCATTGTCTTGTGTTTTATTAAACATGTCTGCCTCATGTGTTTTTATCTGGGGCCTAGGAAGTTTCTTTTTCAAAAAATAAAGCTCTATTGGGGCTTCTTATCATCAGTTGTTTTTAGCTGCAAATGAATGTATCTTCTTCCTTTGTTACTGGATTACAATTGTTTTGCCCTAAAATTTGCTATTGTAAAATATTCTGTGAAGTATTGCAACAAATTTCAGATTATGCTGGGAATTCTTCATGTCAGTTTTCAACAGCTCATCAACACCTTATAAGAATTGGCTTTAGTTTGGAAATACTTTAGCTGCAAATCCTTACCTAGTTAAGAAATTCTGATTTCATAATACAATATAAAAGAGACTCATACGGCTAGATCAGAAAGGCCAAATACAGCCTACAAGACAGAGGTGGGTTATTGAGTAGCTCAGGGTTGACCTTTTTTTTAATGTGACTGCAAGTTCTTTTTTGCAGTGCTCCACCATAATACAAGCAGCCAGGTTGAAGTCTGTAGATCTGAGAAGAGCTCAAAGATACAGACCAGAGGAGAGGAGTGAAGGAGTGGCCACCAAAACAAATGCTGAAAAAAAGGTCAGAGAAGTAGGAGGGAAGCAGAATAGATTGATTTTAATCATGATTGAAATCAACAAGCAAGAAAGCTTAATTTAAAGCTTTGATTTTAATCTTGGTTTGCATTTGTATTTTTTAGCTATTTTCCTAAAGAAAGATTGGTTCTCACTGATTAACCATTAAAACGTGGTTGATTTAAACTAAATATTGCCCTTTACACTAAATTGGGTGCTTCTTTTTGCTAACCAGGAAGATACACTAGATATATACACATTTATGTAAGAAATTGTATATTGGGATTGGAAGGATTATGTTTGTACTGGTAAATGTCGATTTTACATATATGCACAAACCAATGACAAAATATTTAAATTGATGATAACTGAAATTTACAGATAGGCAAAGTATGAAAAATTCTTCAAGAACTCATTAGAGTTTGATTTAAGGATACTTGCTTTGTATATTTTGACATGTGATGTTGACAATTTGTGTTTTAATTGTTATAGAGTTTTAACATTTTGAATCTCACCATCTACTCTCATTAATAATTGTCTACCCCACCCATAGTTTCCCCCAACAATGATAAGTTAAGTAATCAAAATAGAAAAAATGCTTTGAAATAAACATTTAAAAAAATCAAATTCTGCCAAGCATTTGTATAGTTTAATTTATATTTGTTCAGATTCTTAACCTATTAATTTTTTATTATATTAGTAGTGAATGATGCAGTTCCTATTTACTAGTTTGGGATTATTTTTTACTAGTGATTTGTATTAAGCTCTATTTGGATGGAAATTCAAATTCAGTTAAAATACACAAAGCCAGCATTTAAAAAAATAGTTACATAAAACTACCTTAAATGTCCTGGATACATAAGAAAAGAGTCTCAAAAAGTTAATCAAAATATGTTTTGCATTAAAAATTAGCTGATTTATTAAACAAAGTATTATATGTAGTTAGTGAATTAAACAGGTTGTATTTGGCTACCCTTTTTCCTTCAAGATTTAGGAACTAGAAGATCTCATCCTGTCACACCTACTTTTTCGTAGATTGGAACAGGAAATTAAGCTTTCCTCCATTTCAACTCCAAGTAGGTTTCTTAACTTTGAATGAACTAGTCATTGAATTGAACTAGTTGAATATATTGAAATGGAGAGAATAGTCTCTTGAAGAGACTACTAATGTCAAAAGCTGGTTTAGCACTGCAACAAATTTTGGTTGCAGGTGCCTAGTCAGTGACTTCCATCAGTTCACTGGTTTGAGTTTCTTTAGAATTTGAGCAGCAAACATGAACTGCTTAATATTTTAATGTAATTTAAATTATTTTAATAGATTATAATACATTTATCATAACATAGATTTTCATAATTTCAAATATAATTTTAAATAAGTTTATTTTTAAAATTAAACCTGTATTTAATTTAAATTAAAGAAAAATATTTTTATCATTTGTTTTTTATCCACCCTGGCCTGAATAAATTCATCAGTCCCAAACTGAACTATTTCCCAGGGCTGTTCTCAGACCAAAAACATAACCCTAGCGAAGATCCATGAACAGGCTGAAACATAAGCCTACATCAGGTGCAATTAATGACCTTAAATATAACCCAAATACTAACCCCCCCCCAAATGAACCTAGTTGTGAAAAAAAAAGTAAACCCCAGCCCTAACTCTCATCCTCATCTATCTCAAGACCCAACCATCACCCTAGCCCAAGGACCCCTGCTGGCTCCAGACCTAAACCCAGCCCATCTGTAGACCAGGTAACCATGCTGGTGCCAACCCTAAACCTAGTTGAGGGACTGCTGCTGGTCCTAGACCTAGACCTAGCTTGCTTAGCCCAGCCAGCCCCAGCTCTATCCCTGACCCCGGTAGTCCTGCCAGCTCCAGCCCTCACCCTAACTATAGCCTGTGGAGTGCTGCTGGCCTCAGACGTAACCCTAGCCCAGAGACCTGTGAGAGCCAGAACTAACCTGAATCTCTTTAGTCCTACCATGGGGAGCCCTATCCTTAGCATGGGGAGTCTGGCAAACACTAAATCTAAGCCTAGCCCTAGGTGCCCTCACTTCGCCAACCCTAATCCAGGGCCGAGAAGCCCTATGGCTCTAACCCTAAACCCAGTTTAGGGGGGTTGGACTAAATGACCTCCTGAGGTCCCTTCCAACCCTGATATTCTATGAATGTGAAAAAATCCCTGCTGGCCCCTGCCCTAACCATAAGGTGTATTGCTGCGGGCTATCTTAACCCTGCCCCAAGCGCTCCTGTGAACCCAAACATCTAATCCTTGCTCTAGGTGCCCGCCATTCACAAATCCTAACCGTGGCACTGGGAGCCCTGCCAGCCTCAGCCATATCCCTAGGCCTTCCATCCCTGACCATAAACGTAGTCTAGTGACACCTGCTTGTACCCATCCCCACCCCCTCGGTGCACAACTGTAGCCGGGGTTGCCTGGGGAGGAGGGCAAAAAGAGTAGTTTGCCCCGGGTCCTCAATGTGAGAGGGGCCCTCAAACCAAGTGCCATTGCGATCTGTCCCATGGGGTCACAGCACTACTTCAGTTTGACCTGGTTACCCATACTTCATGATGGAGGGATGGCCGGGCCAGACATGAGTGGTGCTGTGATCCCATGCACCAGGTTGCAATGCCCAGAGCAGGGATGCTAGCCCAGCTCTTCAGGATAGGACCTGCTGCTACAGGGTGAGTGACGGTAGGCTCACTCTAGAATCCTACCCCGTGCCTGCCCCTCCCTTCACTGTTTTTGCACCTTTGGTTTAATGATTTCTGTGGGCATTTTTCTTCAACTTTATCTCCAACATAATTTTTTTTAAAGAATGGGGAGCTTCAGTTTCAGATTTTGCCCCAGACTCCCGAAAACCTCTGTGGAGCCCTGGCTGAAGCTAATAGCCTCGGAAGACTCCATTATGTAGCCCAGAGGTAGCATACTTACCTGTGGCACCCTAATTTTGTAGGTTAATAATCTAATCTTAATAATGCATAGCACTGGCTAGAAAGCGATATAATATACATTTCAAATACCACTAGTTGTACATACAGGAAAAAAAATCTGCAAACTCAAACTAGTTTATGATCTCATAAAAAAAAAAGAACTTTTGAAAATGTAGTTTGTGAGTCTCTCAGAACCTAAAACTTTACCAAGTTCACCCATCTTGTTTTAGATGCAACAAGAACACTCCCTATTGGGTTAATTTTAAGCAATTTACAAGCTGCCAGTGATTAAGGTGCATAGTATTACAAAAACTACAGGTACTCAGCAGAAGATGGCATAAGGGGCTGCTTTCTTTGATTATATTTATGGCTGACTCTGTAAACATCTGGAGGTAGTTCTCCGGAGCTATTCAAAACTGCTTCTGCTTGCATTACGTAAATGAGGTGAAATATAGAAGGGTAGTTGGTACTTATAGAATACTTGAAAGTATTTCTTTTTAAAAGAAAGATCCCATCCTTTAAGCAAAATATTTGACATTAGCAAACCTAAGTGCTTCTCTAAATGGGGACACTTTTCACAGAAGTCCTGTTTTAAATGAAAACTGTCTCTATGATGCTTATATAACCCGATTTCCAAAGTGTCTGAGTACTCAGTTCGTTTTATTATATTTATCTTCATCACAAACCTGTGAGCAGGGAAATTATACTGTACCCATTTTAAAGATGGGGAACCAGAAGCATAGATATAGTAAATTTTTTACCTCAGATTCAACAGGAATATATACTTCTGTATTTTAAAATGTATAAGTACGCAGGACTTGTAACATGCATTTGACACTAAAAACAGCATACTGTAGTTACCTAGACTACCTGCAAAGTAATAGACATCCTCTTGTTCTTTGGATATGTGAATTGAAGTGCAGCTACAATTTAAAAAGTGGCTCCATCACAATGACATCATAAGGTTCCATACTTATTCTTTCAAGACCTGCTCTGTTTGTAAATCAACAAATGATTTCTATAATTGCCAGCCCTACAATCTCAATCTAAGTTCTGAAAAGCAATTTGCACTCTTACTGGCTCATCCATCAATACCAGTAATAAAGATCCTGCAACTAGAGCCTAGTGGACAATTTTTGTTGATGTTACATGAAGCAGATAATAATACAGATTCATTCTGCATAGCTGTTTTGGCTTTGCAATGCTATCAGTAATAAAATGTCAGTAAAATAACCAGATCTCTCAAGAATAAAGAGGGAACCAATATGTTGAATGAGAATGTGGCATTTGTAAATAATTACAATTTTGACCATAACCATTATTCAATCTGCTCTAATACAAAAAGTGATTTATTTTGCAAATAAAAATGGTAGATTTTGTTCCACTGTTATACATTTTACTATTTGTTTACAGATATTTGGATGACTGTTTGTTTATGCTTGGAATTGTTCTTAAACTCTGTATCACAAATTTTAGTAAATAATTAGTCATCCAAAATATATTGCCAAAATGTGGTTTTCAGTATTTGCTATACATCATTTATGATGCTCCTGTTTTAGAAGATTTCAGTCAACAGACCAGGAAGTCGAAACAAGATGATTTCACTTAGACCTTGTATATACTACCTATTTTTGTCAGCAAAAGGCAGCTTTTGTTGACAAAACAGTGGAAGCTTGTACTCTATAATGCTCCTCTCACCAGCAAAACTCACCTGCTTTTCTGACAAAATAAAACCGCCTCAAAGATGTGTGGAGCTTTTTGCAGCAAAGTTAGATGGAGAAAGCGTCAGTGTAGACACTGCATTCATCACTTTGCCATAATTGGCCACATGGAGGCAATGCTCCCTCTAATTTTTCCCACCCATGTGCGGAATGAATTTTGTTATGTGCACCAATATGGAGGGTTTGAAGTGTGGGACGGGGCTCAGGGCTGGGGCAGAGGGTTGGGGCGCAGTGGGTGAAGGCTGTGTCTGGGGGTGCGGGTTCTAGAGCGGGGCCAGGAATGAGGGCTTTGGAGTGCAGGAAGGTGCTCTGGGGCTATGGCTCTGACTCCCCCCAGCCCTCTCTCCCCGCAGCAACACCTGGGCTGGGTGGAGGTGTCTTGGTTTGGGCTGCGCTGTCCAATCCGTGGCTGGGTTCGGGGAGGGGCCTCCGGGTTTGGGCTGCACTGCCCTGGCCACAGCTGGATCCGTGCCGTGCCGCTCTGCCCCAACCGCGTCTGGGTTTGGGGCTGGCCACCACGGCTAGGTCCAGGCCGCACCACGGTTGGGTCCAGGCCAGGTTCGGGCTGGGGTAGGTGCGCCTCGTCTGGCAGGTTGAGGGCTGCCTGGGTTAGTGGGGCTGGGGGAGGGGCGCTCCTCTCCTGTCTGCGGCAGGTTTCCTGAGGGCCTGCACAGCACTAAATAGGCTGCTGCACGGCTGCGCAGCTTACAGGGAACTTAGCCTGGAGGTATCCCACAATGCCCACCATGACCGCTCTGCTCACTGTTTTGAACTCCGCTGCCCGGCATCCAGCTACACAGGCGTGTACCTCTCCTCTTTCAAAGCCCCAGGTAGTTTAGAAACTACTCATCATGGAGAGCTCACATAGCTACTGCCCAGCTGACCATGCTGGCTCCCGGCAGCAACGCACTCCTGCCTGGACTACAGGGGAGGGGATGGATCCCCTTGGTCTGTGGGGAGAGGAGGCTGTGGGAGAACTCTGAGGGAATCACAGAATCAAAACATTATAGTGGAATCCTGCTCTTCCCAGCACTAGGACCACAGTGGCAGGCAGGCAGGGCAGGCTGTGCTGCATGTGGGGGGAGAGACTCATGCTGTGTAGAACCAGGGAGGGAGGCGCAGCTGATGTCAGGCTGTCCCTCTCCCCCCACCAGTGTACTAGTCTCCTCTGAGCTGGGGAAGCGGGACAGGGGGACACTAGCTGTCTGTGCACCAGCTTCTGCCTCAGGATTGGTTGCTTCCAGCTGCTGTCTGAACTTAGAGACAGCATGCTGACATTCTCCCCCAACACACACACACGCTTCCCCAACTAGGGTGACCAGATGTCCAGATTTTATAGGGACAGTCCCGATTTTTGGGTCTTTTTCTTATATAGGCTCTTATTACCTCCCACCCCCGTCGCAATTTTTCACATTTGCTGTCTGGTCACTCTATCCCCAACATACACATACACACACCCTCTCTCTCTCCCACTATCTCTCTCTCTCTCTCTCCCCCACTCTCTCTCTCTCTCTCACTCACACACACACACACACACACACACACTTCTGTGGGCTTCTTGTGTTAGTGTTCAGCAATGTCAGTGTGGTCATATTACTGAGTGCAAATCCTGTCCAAAGCAGCATGCGGCCAGTTGCACAGTGGGATAACTACCCACAGTGCACTGCTCTCTGTGTCGATGCAAGAGCTGCTATTGTGAATATACTCCACCGACACAACAAGGAGCATAGTGTGGACATGCAACAGCGGTTTAATTATACTGGTGGCTGTATGTCAGTGTAATTTGCGTTGACAAAACTCTGTAGTGTAGACAAGGCCTTGGTTAACCAATCACAGGCTACAACTATCCAAAGCAAAAACTTCATAAGGAAATTATCGGCTGAAATATGTTCCTATAAATTGTTTAGTGAATACTTTTGACTACTAAATATATTAGTAGACATCAGGATTGCTTACAATCTGAACTTTTAGAAATTAGAAAAGAAGAGTTTTGGAATCTTTAGTCACAAAAAATAACGCAACAGTCATAAATAAACACACTGTAAAATGATTCTGCTGATTTTAAAATCTCTCTCTGTAAACTGTGTATATTGGTTTTACTTTTTAGGAGGAAGGGGTGGCCTCAGATCTGAATTACATATGCATGCACTAGTTTTAAGTTTCTTAACATATTCATATAAGGTCATCGAAACTCACTTAAAAAAAAATTGTTAACTCATTCAACCTTTTCAGATCCAATATCTCCCAGGGGAATCAGATTCAACTTCTGCTTGCCTATTAAGGATCCACTGAGAGTGACTAGCTCATCATCCGGTAAAGTTTTCAAAAGCACCTTAGTAATTTTATAGCCTAAGTCCCACTGAGACATCGGCTCCGGAATACCTGTTACTTTTGGAAATGGGACTTAAGCTCCTAACTTACTTAAACCTTTAAAAAAATTAACTCCTATTCAATCTGTAGAATGTAGGATAAATAGTGGTATAGGACAGTGTAGAGAAAAAACTGAGGGCAATAGATGTATTCTTTTGTTGGGTGATTAAGTTGGAGTAGAATTGACATTGTGATTAGCAAAATACTGACACTCTAAGTATTTTAAATACTTCAGTTGAATAGAATAATAGAATGACCTAGTATTGCATTCTCATACCAAAAATTGCTCCTGATGCAGTCTCACAACAAATATTTAAATGTTTTTTTTTCACCATATAGCATCATAGAGAATGATGGAGAGAATCCCAAACAACCATTTAAGCCCTTCCATTCCCTCCCCCGCATCCAAAAAACAAAACAAAAATCCAATCCAGCAATAAACAAACAAAACCCTAGTCTTGAAACTTGACTTGTCTGCAGTTGTGGGTCCCTTTGTGGGATGAAGGCCATACAGAGCAAAGTCCATATGAAAAGGACTTTATTCCTCATGGGGGGGGGGGGAATGTAGGGAGCTGAGAAAGTCTCCTTACCAGGAGAAGAAGAGAAGAGGGTTAACCACAGTGATTTGTATTTTGTTCCGAAGTACCTTTCAAAATAGCTAAGGCAAGTGAGCAATGAGGCCAGTAGCGGGAGTTTGGACCATCTCTGAAGAAAATGATGGTCTTTTGCTACTGCCAACTGGCTAAATACTTTGCTGCTCTCCTCTATTTGTGTCCATGTTTCTGTTTGTGTTACTAACCAAAGAAAAGGTAGGATATTATTGCTGTAAATTTGTCATTGCCTCACCCTATTCCTCCCATCAGGGTATGTCAACACAGGGATAAAAGCATAGCTGCAGCTGACCTGGGTCAGCTGATTCAGATTCACAGAGCTCAGGATGTGGGGCTAAACATCACCCCCCACCCTCACAAGGTCCCAGAGCTCAGGCTGCAGCCTGAGCCCAAACATCTACACAGTGATTTTTCAACTCCGGAGCCTAAGCCCTGCGAGTCCAAGGTGAGCTACCCTGGCCTGCCCTGGATTTATCATTCCCATGTAGAAATACCCTCAGTGTCTGATATCTTCACTCAGCATTTAATGTAACTAACTTAGATTGTAAACTCTTTGGGGGAAGGGTCATAACTTTTATTTTAGTGCCATGAATATTTCTGGAACTCTCCATGCATGTTATGAGATCATCATTAACTGTGTTTTTGAGTGAATCTGTGCTTAATTCTCCCACACTCTACGTAAGTCTTCCTTGTATCCATATTTTTGTTTATCCTAACACCAAACTTCTGGAACTTCCCTGGTGTTCACAGAGTACTACCAAAGAGGCTAAATGACAGCAGACAGAAAATATATATAATAGGGCTGCCGATTAATTGCAGTTAACTCATGCGAGTAACTCAAAAATTAATTGTGATTAAAAAAATTAATTGCAATTAATCACAGTTTTAATTGCACTGTTAAACCAATCGAATACCAGTTGAAATTTATTAAATATTTTTGGATGTTTTTCTACATTTTCAAATATATTGATTTCAATTACAACAGAATACAAAGTGTCCAGTACTCACTTTATATTATTTTTTACTACAAATATTTGCACTGTAAAAATTATAAACAAAAGAAATAGTATTTTTCAATTCACCTTATACAAATACTGTAGTGCAATCTCTTTATCATGAAAGTGCAATTTACAAATGTAGGATTTTTTTTGTTACATGACTGCACTCAGAAACAAAACAATGTAACACTTTAGAGCCTTGAAGTCCACTCAGTCCTACTTGTTCAGCCAATCACTAAGAGAAACAAGTTTGTTTATGTTTATGGGAGATAATGCTTCCTGCTTCTTATTTACAATGTCACCTGAAAGTGAGAACAGGCATTCGCATGGAACTTTTGTAGCTGACATTGTAAGGTATTTACGTGCCAGATATGTTAAACATTTGTATGCCCCTTCGTGCTTTGGCCATCATTCCAGAGGACATCCTTCCAAGCTGATGACGTTTGTTAAAAAATTAATGCGTTAATTAAATTTGTGACTCAACTCCTTGGGGAGAATTGTATGTCTCCTGCTCTGTTTTACCTGCATTCTGCCATATGTTTCATGTTATAGCAGTCTTGGATGATGACCCAGCACATATTGTTCATTTTAAGAATGCTTTCACTGCAGATTTGACAGAACACAGAGAAGGAACCAATGTGAGATTTCTAAAGATAGCTACAGCACTCGACCCAAGGTTTAAAAATCTGAAGTGCCTTCCAAAATCTGAGTGGGATGAGGTGTGGAGCAAGCTTTCAGAAGTCTTAAAAGAGCAACATTCCAATTCAGAAACTACAAAACCCGAACCACCAAAAAAGAAAATCAACCTTCTGCTGGTGGTATCTGACTCAGCTGATGAAAATGAACGTGCGTCAGTACGCACTGCTTTGGATCATTATCGAGCAGAACCCATCATCAGCATGGACGCATGTTCTCTGGAATGGTGGTTGAAGCATGAAGGGACATATGAATCTAGCACGTAAATATGTTGTGGTGCCAGCTACAATAGTGCCATGTGAACGCCCGGTCTCTTTTTCAGGTGACATTATAAGTAAGACGCGGGCAGCATTATCTCCTGCAAATGTAAACAAACTTGTTTGACTGAGCAATTGGCTGAACAAGAAGTGGGACAGAGTGGACTTCTAGGCTCTAAAGTTTTACATTGTTTTATTTTTGAATGCAGTTATTTTTTGTACATAATTCTACATTTGTAAGTTCAACTTTCATAATAAAGAAATTGCACTACAGCACTTGTATTAGGTGAATTGAAAAATACTATCTTATGTTTTTACAGTGCAAATATTTGCAATAAGAATAAATATAAAGAGCACTGTACACTTTGTATTCTGTGTTGTAATTTAAATCAATATATTTGAAAATGTAGAAAACATCCAAAATATTTAAATAAATGGTATTCTATCATTGTGTGATTAATCAAGATTAATTTTTTTAATCGCACGATTGAGTTTTTTTTTAATTTTGCGATTAATCGAGATTATTTTTTTAAATTGCTTGACTGCCCTAATATATAATAAAATCGGAAGTTCAAAGATTTATGAAGTAAAAACAATCTTTAAAAATAAAATGTTATGGATTCCATTAAGATGTCCTTGCTCGAAAGGGAATATGTTCCTGAGGCCAATGGGAAACAATCTGATGTCAGAATTAGCTGCTGTCATCCTGGTTTAAATTAAGATTTCTCTAATTAGAAATTCATGTATTTTTGCTGTCAGTGAAGAAAAAGCTCTCTACCATCATTGTGAAACTGGTAAAGAAGCTGCTAATTGCAGTACTTCATTTTTTTACCAAGACCCATGTAGAAACATAAATGTGAAAGAGCAATCACAAAAGTTTCAAATCATGATTCCGATATACTATGTGTATAAAGATACATTCATTTCAGTCAAAACATCACCTTCTACGCAAACACTGGCTGACCAATTATGCTGAACTATGGTGAGTAGTTTTGCAATGTGCATTCTAATAATTAGGTAGATAAACACTTATTTTGCATCAGCCTTCGTGCTCAGGTTGAACCATTCAGGCTGCTGTAGAATCTCTAAACACATTTATGATCCTAGGCTATGTGGTACCTTTAGTATATATGTTGATCCAAGACATTTAGGTCCCAGGAGGCTGATCTTATCATCAGTCACAAACTCTTCATCAGAACAAAGCAGCTCATGTTCCAAACCATGTGGTCCAGAAGTAGAGCAATACGTATTACAGTAATATTTCCACTTGTACATAGTAGAGGTGGGACTGGCTAGAGGGCCCTACATAACTTCTGATTTGGAACCAGTGTCTCAAGCAGCAAAAGTTTGGTTGTTTGTTTTTTTTCCCCTCAGAAACTATAACTCTTTTGTGCTTCCTGAAAGCAAAATAAACTTTCATACTAATTATGATGATTTGGGGATCTGTTTATACAATTTATGAATTCTATGTGAGATTATGAACTCTGTGTGTATCTTTATCAGACTGCAGACTCT
Source organism: Emys orbicularis (assembly GCF_028017835.1). Classification (NCBI taxonomy): domain Eukaryota; kingdom Metazoa; phylum Chordata; order Testudines; family Emydidae; genus Emys; species Emys orbicularis. The sequence continues at coordinate 98,758,432 of NC_088684.1, forward strand.
ATTTTGAATGTGGGGTCTCTAGTTGCCTTCTTAAGGTGAACAGTCACAGAGGATTGGGGGTACCCCTGTGATCGTTCCCTACCTAACATTAAAGTGTTCAGAGAAGATCTGAGCACTGTAGTAGTTGGGGACTCATTCAGAGTTTAGACCCAATGTTTTGGGTCCTAAATTAAAACAATTGCTTCAAAAAGATACCTTGACGCTACTCTGTCCAATCATTTGTCTGCCTCCAAGGAGACAGCATCGTGTTCCAGACACAGAGACCAAGGTCATGAAGCAATTTCCTAAAATTCACTAATGCTTGACTGCCTGTTATAAATTCAACCTTATTAGGTGTAATAAATAAAACTAAAAGCAGATTCAGGCCTGTGGCTAGAATCTTGGAAAGCATGTTAATATCCAGGAGAGGGAGTGAGATATGGTGATAGGACCTGAACAATTAAGATTCCTCATCAAATTTGAAGATAAGCAAAATATTAGGCAGATAAGGGGATGGCTGCAATATGAAAAGATTTTCTGCAAACAAAATCAGAACTGTAGTGTTTTCTATGTTCAATAACTGACTGCCCAGGGTCCCTGCCAGTTTTATAAGAGGGGATGCCAGAAACTACCTATTCTAAAAGAATTGTTTCATTTAATTCAGCGTGCAGTCCAAGTTTCAATGAGGGAAGTCCATTTCCACAAAGAATTTAAAGAGTTTACAGAGGATCCCATCTGGAATGTATATACATATTAGAAGATAAAATAAATTTAAGTGGTATCTTTGGTCACGTTTCTAATCAAAGTTATGGCCAGCCTGGCAAGGAGTCCTACCACCATATTATGCTGTGTGAAACTTGTATTTGAATACTTGGAAAGACCCAAGTGGTCTCATCTAACATGGAATCCAGAGTTCCACAAGCAATTTACAGGATTAAATATACCCTTATCTCCACTAATCTGTAAGAACTGAAGTATATATATGACCCTGTCATGGAACTAATGGCCCTTCAGGACAGTTAGGGCCTAACAGACCCAGATGACTTTATGCACTACTTCTGGGAGCAAGTGGTGCCCCTTTAGTAAAGGAGCAGTTGAGCTACAAGGAGGCTGACAGAACAGAATAAAGGAAAAATTCCTTAGAAAGAAGGAGGAGGGGGATTGGGTCAAGTAGTATCACAAGCAAATTCAGCTGGGAAATTGATCACTTACCTGTGCTTATAATATACAAAGGTAAAGGCAATGGTGAGGATGGCAGAAGGCCCCCTACGTGGAATATTAAAACAAAAACTGGGAACCATTTAGAAGCAAATGTAGTGAAAGTACTAATGAACAATGATGATGACATTCAGGAATTTAGTAGCATTATAACCAAGAGAATCAATGGCAGCAAAGTTAGCTATACCTAAGATATCAAGTGATCCAAAAGGCAGATTGTAAAAAAAAAAAAAAAGCAATTAAGAAAAGGAACAAGGCATATAAAAAAGTGAAAAATACAATGAATAATGAGGACTTAATGAAATATAAAAGAAAAAAGGCAATTGCACAGAGGACTGTTAAAAAGGCAAAAAAAAAAATGGAGAAAGTACTGTGGGAAAATAAAGATACTAAAACATCCGAGTATATAGGCAGATTAGCACAATGAATGGAATACAGAGTAAAAGCAAGTTTATATATCAAGTCTCATTGTAGAAGACCAAGGGATAAAAAGCTCAAATGAAGAAAAAGCAGAAGGAATAGCAGAAATATTCCACAACATTAGTAATGGTGAAATCAGTTTATAGAAACTTGTGTGAGGAAAAAAATATTAAAGACAATAATGAGAACTGGAAAAGGTGGGAGAAAGATGAGGATATGACATTAAATGAATTCTTCTGTATGAGGGAACTTTAAAAAGCTATAGCTCAAAGCAAAAACATAACACCAGGCAAGGATTGTGTATGTAATGAGGTGCTAATATCTGGATGAAGGGAGTCTGAAAATACTACTAAAACTGTACAAAAGTATATGGTGAAAAGGTGAGCTACCAATGGATTAGCAACATATCTGGAGAGAAATAGAAAATATTCAAATTGGTTACAGTTTGGGAAGAAGTACAGCTGATCATATAGTAAGAGTAGAGACAGCACAAAAAAGTATGAGAAATGAAGAATATATAATATTAGCTTTCCTAGATATTGAAAAAGCATATGATGCTTTAAGGAGAGAGGGAATATTGCATAAAAGGAAGAGTATATAGGTGGATAAAGGAGTTCTTAAGTAAAAGAACTATACAGGTCAGAGTAGGGAAAGCCTGCTCTAGTATATATACAATCATAAATGGCACTGCACAGGGTAATGTCATTGGTCTTACCTTATTCAATGTAATGATAAATGATCTCCCAAAAAGCATGAGTGAAGGAATAGGCATTTTCTTGTTTGCAGATGACTACCATATGGGCTTAAAACAAACCAGAAAGTAGCTGAGAAGCGAATAAATGGAGCACTTAGGGAAAAGTGCAGAATGGGGAAACATGGGCGGCTTTAAATTTAAATTCTCAAAACTAAAGGAATGATATTCACTAAAAAGGAAAATTAAAACAGATCCTAAACTGTCTCTCTATGGACAGCAAATAGTTATAGTTAAAAGCTACAGATTCCTGGGTGTGACTTTTGATAGCAAGCTAACATGGAAGGATCACATTGAAAATATTGAAGATAAATGTAAAGGTAAAATCAATCTATTTAAAAGTGTTGCTGGAACCACCAGGGTTGCAGATAAAAAAAGCTATTGTAATGCTGTATAGAGTATTAATAAGACCAATAATTGAATACGGATGCCAAGCATTTAGTTCAGCATCGAAAATGAATTTAAGGAAGCTAGACTCAATCCAAGTCCAGGCATTATGCATTGCATGTGGTGCCCCTTTGTGTGTACTGCAGATAGCTGCTGGTGAAATGCCTGTAGCATTGGATTTAACCTTTTGGGCAAAAGTTATAGGAAACTGGGAAGATGGAAACACTAAACAAATATATGACAAATTCTAGGAATTCAGTGGCCAACATGGGGGAAATAAAACAAAAAATGCCCCATGTTAAAATGATTAAAGTATGGACTAAAGAACTAATAGAAAAGAAAGATCTTAAAGAAATTAGCATATATAGCCATGTGGAAATGCATTGTAAGTGGAAAATCACTCTCTACTCCGATATCCCCTGATATAAATGTGGAACTATATAATGAAATTAAAAGAAGGGGGGGAAAAGACAGCTAAATGTATTAATTATAGCGTATCTATCTATCTATCTATCTATCTATCTATCTATCTATATTTAATCATAATATTTGGCAATGTTTGCCCCATTTTATGGATAGGTCTAAAAATGAGAAAACTAGGAGAGTGAGGACAGCATTCTGCATCCCAACACCTGGAATGAAGAAATCTATTAAACTATCAAATTTTGTAGCTGTTATGATGGCCAAACTAGCAGGGACAATGTTAGTATGATACTGGATGTGTGACCTATCTCTGTTGTCATCTTGTCAGATTCACTATCAGAACTGCTGGCAATCAAAAATGGGAATTCAGATAGCAGAAGTGATATAATTAATTAAATATTGTTACCAACAACAGAATTAGCACAGATGGGAGTAAACACTGAAATATCATGGATCCCAGAATATGCTGGGACAGCAGGAAACAAGGTAGCAGACAAAAACAGTAAGGAAAACTCTAAAAAATGGGGGGGGTGGGGAATGACATAGAGATCCTTCTAAGTCAGTGGTTTCAACCTGTGGTCTGCGAACCCTTTGGGGTTGGCAATCTGTCAACGGACTGTATTCATGCAATTTTGAATGAAGTTTATGGTGAAATCTGACTAGTATGGGGATTACAATCTTTTGTTAGAATGCTCACAGTTTGATAGAACTTTGGTCAAGAACTTAAAGAAAGTATCCTGGAAATGAATACTAAATCACATGTCATATATATCCAAGAAACATGGTTGTTTAAAATTGTGCTTTTGAAATTCCAGGGTATATTGTCTTTAGACAAGACTAAAAATTAGGAAGAGGAGGACACATTTGTCCTTTCCAATGGGAACATAAGAATGGCCATACTGGGTCAGACCAAAGGCCCATCCAGCCCAGTAGCCTGTCTACCAACAGTGGCCAATGCCAGGTGCCTCAGAGGGAGTGAACCTAACAGGTAATGATCAAGTGATCTCTCTCCTGCCTTCCATGACCACCCTCTGACAAACAGAGGCTAGGGACACCATTCCTTACCCATCCTGGCTAATAGCCATTAATGGACTTAACCTCCATGAATTTATCCAGTTCTCTTTTAAACCCTGTTATAGTCCTAGCCTTCACAACGTCCTCAGGCAAGGAGTTCCACAGGTTGACTGTGCGCTGTGTGAAGAGGAACTTTCTTTTATTTGTTTTAAATCAGCTGTCCATTAATTTCATTTGGTGCCCCCTAGTTCTTATATTATGGGAACAAGTAAATAACTTTTCCTTATTCACTTTCTCCACATCACTCATGATTAAACTACATAGCAGTAGAGAACAAAGAAGTAAGTCTCAAATATAATGCTGTTGAGATCCCAATGCAGAAGAGAAAACTCTCTGTAAGGATTTATGTCTATAACGTGTAAGAAATTAGAATGCTCGGAGTTAAAAGAAGTAGTGAAGAATGCTACAAGATCATATGTTATATGTGATGACCTAAATAGTCATAAACATTGTGGGTCAGTAAGCAACAATGGCACATGTTTAGAAAAGTTCATTGAGGAAAATAATCTAGTCATTTTACATGATGGCAGCTAGATTTCATGTTTTTCTTGCTTAGACCTGGGAATTATAACAGCAGATATTGGAAGTAGATACAATTGGGAAATATATATGAAGAAAGAAGGAATGGGTAGTGATAATTTCCCTATACTTATTACATTTCAAGGCAAGGTAACATTGAAGATAATGCAAAATTACCTACCAGGTATTTTAAGAAAGCTAACTGGGAGTTATTTACAAGTAAGTGTACTGAATTTGTGAATGTTCAGTGTGCGCATGATGACATGGAAAATTTAAATGACGATATAATAAAGATATTAATAGCCATTACAATAGCAAAACCTAAGGTATTGAAGCTCCCCAAACTAAAATCCCGCTTCCATGATGGAATAAGAACCATAAAATGGAAATTAAAGAAAGCAACAAAGCTATGAAAAAGCAAAATATACAATGAATAGTAAGATCTAATGTATAAAAGTATAAAAGAAGTAAGGCAATAGCATAAAGAGTTATTTTTAAAAAATCAAAGAAAGAAAGTTGGAGGAAGTCTGTGGGTGGAAAAATACAGATACCAAGACATTATATATATATATATACAAGCAAATTAGAAGAATTAATCGAATTCAGACTAAGAATAGCCACATTGAGGTCTTTTTGGGACTGACAAAATAGTTAGAAGTTCTGATAATGAGAAAGTAGAAGTTTTGGCAGAAACTTTCCAAGTAGTGAGTAATGATGAAACCAAACTGCAGTTTTCCACTAGACTAAAAGACAATTATTTGAAGAGAATGAGGAATGATAATGTAGGTGGGGTAAACATGAAGATACTATACTGAATGTATGGTTTTGTATGCAGGAACTTGAGAAAGCTATTGATATCAGCAAGAATATATCCCCAGGTAATACATTTAACATAATGTTTAAATATTTCTCTGAAAGCATTTTGAGGATTCTCTTGGAATTATATAACACTATATGGGGAAAAAGGAGAGATACCAGTAGGGTGGAAACATACAATAGTAATTCCAGTACGATAACCAAGCAAACCATCCACACAATTGGATGCTTATAGACCTATTGCCCTGACATCCTGTCTGGGTAAAATTATGGAGACGCTGGTGAATGAAAGATTGGTTGCCTATTTGGAAAACAATGGCATTATAGATAAGATGCAGAGTGGTTTTAGGAGAGGAAGATGCACCATTGATCATATTGTTAAATTAGAAACTGAAATAAAAAAAAAGTATGAGGCACAAGGATTTCATGATAGCTGTCTTTCTAGATATTGAAAAGGCATATGACTTACTCTGGAGGGCAGGTTAATTGTACAAACGAGGTACACTAGGAATAAGGGGAAGAATGTATGGATGTATTAGAGAGTAACAGGACCATGCAGGTCAGAATTTAATATTATAATAAATAATCTCCCAAACCAAATAAGTGCCAGGGTAGGTGTCACTCTTATTCACAGATGATTGTGCTGTGTGGGTTAGGAGCAGGACTACTAAGGAGGTAGATAAAAAGCATCAATAAAGCATTACGAGAGACCTCTGACTGGGGAAAAGCATGGGATTTCAAGTTCTCCGTTGCCAAAACCAAAGCACTGATGTTTACAAAAAGGAAAGTTACAAAGGAATATACACTATGTCGGTCTGGAGAAAAAATAGATATGGTTAAAAGGTTTAAATTCCTAGAGTAATATTTGATACTAAATTTCTTTGGAAAGATCATGTAGACTATGTTAAAGATAAATATACAGGAAGGATTCACCTGCACTTAAAAGTCTTCCTGGGACTATTCAGGGGCAGACAAGAAAATACTGCTGATTATATACAGAGCCTTAATCAGACTGGTTATTGCCTATGGCTGCCAATCTTTTGAATCGGCATCCAAATCAGAACCTAAAAAATTAGTTTTAGTACAAACCCAGGCACTATGATTTGTGGAAGGTGCATTTATTACAACTCCTACATGTGCACTACAGATAGCTTCTAGTAAAATGCCAATTACACTTTGAATGAAACTACTGGGCCTCGTTTTCTGGGCCAAAGTTAATGGGAACTGTAATGATGAAAGCATCAAACAAATATATGAGGATTGTTGCAAATTTGATAGGTGAACTATAACAAACCATGTTAGAACTCTACATGCCATGCAAGTTAAAGAGTGGATGCAGAAGTAGAAAGACAAAGAAAAGCTAAATAATGTCACAACTTTCAGTCATGGGAAAATTAGTAATGGATGGAAAGTCACATGTTGAAATGCAGATTTAAATTTATTTTATAAACCTGAGGGGGGGAAGAGACACTAGATATTAAAACAAAAAAATGTATTAGTATATAGTTGAAAAAGTGGAGTTGGTTTTGTCAAATATATATAGATGGGTCCAAAAAGAAAAAAAATAGGAAGAGTAGGGACAGTATATTGTATACCAAAAATTGGAATTAGTCCATCTAAAAGAATATATGATTTTGTAGCTATCATGACAGCCAAACTAGTAGCAATTATGCTAGCACTAAATTGGATCTGGGACGTATGTCCTGCAACAGCGGTCATTTTTTCAGATTTAGTCTCAGGCCTTATGGTGATAAAAAAGTATGTCTCAGTATGAAGAAGTGAGTTAATCAATAAAATTACATTACTAATAATAGAGTTAGTACAGATGGGCATTAGCATGTAGCATTAGCTTAAATCCATGCACATATTGGGATAACAGGAAACAAAATGGTGGACAAAGAAGCTAAAAATGCTGTAAGAAATGGAAACATTGACATAGAAATACCTTTGAGTAAACAGGAATTCAAAAGCCAAGTACACAAACATTTAAAAGAGCATGACAAAAGTTTTTGACTAGTGAAACAGAAGCAGATTTTTCAAATTCTGCCAAAGTGTTGAGGATAATGATGTACTTCCAGGCCTGGATAGGAAAAATGAAGTGATTTTATTTACAGTACTACTTGTTCATTGTGGCTTAAACAAAAATATTTTTTGAATAAATAGATACATGTGCACACTGTAAAGTGGAAGAAACAATCCATCACCTTTTATGGGTATGAAAGGGCTACGATACAGAAAAGGAAAATCTTTCTGAGGAATTCAAATGTATTAAAGGAACAAAATTACGTTGTTATTTAGTAAAAATATCAGCAAACTGGGGTAGTATTAGAAAGGTGTTTTTTACATTACCTGAGGGACACATGGCAGAGTGAGAGAATATAAACCACAAAGTATTTAGGAATTATAGTTGGTGGAAGGCTGGCAGCTGTAGACTATTCAGTTGTCTGCTTCTCCATTAAGAAAAAAAGAGAAGCAAAAAGGATCACGCTCTCTATATATAGAAGTCCTGCAGCTGCTGCAGGCTTGGAAGGAGCCCACAGGAGGAAGAGCACTCATCTGGAGGCAAGCCCTGAATGAGGGTTCAGAATGGCCATGAGAGCCCCAAAAGAACTGTCACAGTCCCTGGGGAGGGAGACAGTCTCATTAGGCTCTGGGAAGAAAGCTTATATTGGCCTCCAGATCAGAGTCCTACAGGTGGAAGCTGGCTCCTGGGAAGGAGTAACAAAGTCAGAAATCTGATAGAAGAAACACACAGGGAGCAAATTAGGCTCTTGTGGGAGAAGTCCTGGGATAGAGCTTGTAAATGGGAGAAGGGAGACTGCAGAGGTAACTGACAGGATCTCTGGGGGAAGGAGGCAGCATGGGGAATCCTGCTGGAGAAGATGTAGTTATTAGTTGGCCTAAGAGGGGCTAAAGAAGTTACCCCTGAGGGGGTTTGGTCTTGGCCAGAGGGCTGACCTACAGAAGACTGAGTGAGAGGCAATTGGCCAGCAGAAAGCACCAGGGATGAGGGTCCATTGTAGCATCGCACCCTGACACAAGGGGGTGCTATGGGTGGTGAGTACACTACCTTACAGATCCCCCTCACTGTAGTCACTTAACGGTTAGCTTGTAGCATTTCACTTTCTCTAGTTTCAAAAGCTTTGATTTTAACTTCTACATTTGACTAAAGAGTTTCTCTGAGGTAGACTTATGCTGTTTCCCCCCAAAATAATTGGATTACTTTCCTTAATAGGATTAGTATCTTTGTTGCTCTAGATATGCTTTAAACACAAGGTCGGAAAATGAACTACAATTGGCTTTTAGGATTTTATCACATCATGCTGAGGGAGCTTTTCCACAGTTAGAGAAATAGCATGGTTTGAAATTACAATATTCTCAATACTGGCTGCAAGTATAGGTTCCACTAGTGATCCAGACATGAAAAAAACCAATCATTTCTCGAATGGGAGCCATAGGTTATGAAGAACAAAGTGCAGTCTGTTTCCTTAAGGTAAATTAATCACAATATAACATGTAAGTTAAAGAGAGTTCTGGTTTCAGGCTCATAATGCACTGTCAGCTGTCCTCTTAGGAGGAGAGAGTCAATTTAAAGGGACAAAATAAAATACTTGTATCCCTAGATAAAGACCAAGAAAGAAAATGCTTTGCTTTAAGAAAAACAAACAAAAAACCAAACACAACCAGAAAACTCACAGCTAGAATCAGGGTAATTGTGTACATAGATATTACACAAGATAGACTTTTTCTAATACCTCTTTATTAGAATTATATTTGCCTCCCCATTACTATAAAATGATTTAACTATTAAGAATACATGCCATTGTATTTTTTTTGTATTAATTAAGGATGGAGAAATCCCACCCATGCATTTTAGCATGTTCCAGAGAATTCAGATGTGTTTTGCCCAAAGGAAGGCTATGAGTGCTTACTGTCTTTTAGCATGGCTAGAATTTTCTTCATTTTAATAGGTGTTTAAATGCCATGTTTATTCCATAAGAGTTACTTTAGCTCCAAGCTAGCCATTTGATTATGGGAACATCTGTTAATTTAATGATCCAGAGTATTTCACAATGAAGTCCCTCCCAGGCTAGAATGTGAAGAAAGGAAAATTCCTAGGTGACCCAGGTGATTGCAAATGCTTTACAGTGCAAGGAAGTCCTTACACAAAACATAATTCCAGAAGTATTAAAACAGTTTAATGGTAAAAGTCATTGAATATAACATTGAATATAACCTGTACGTCCACCAATGTTATATATGCCATCATGTGCCAGCAATGCCCCTCTGCTATGTACATTGGCCAAACTGGACAGTCACTACGCAAGAGGATAAATGGACACAAGTCAGATATCAGGAATGGCAATATACAAAAACCTGTAGGAGAACACTTCAACCTCCCTGGCCACACAATAGCAGATGTAAAGGTAGCCATCTTACAGCAAAAAAACTTCAGGACCAGACTCCAAAGAGAAACTGCTGAGCTCCAGTTCATTTGCAAATTTGACACCATCAGATCAGGATTAAACAAAGACTGTGAATGGCTATCCAACTACAGAAGCAGTTTCTCCTCCCTTGGTGTTCACACCTCAACTGCTAGCAGAGCACCTCACCCTCCCTGATTGAACTAACCTCGTTATCTCCATACTGATTTATACCTGCCTCTGGAAATTTCCATTACTTGCATCTGAAGAAGTGAGGTTCTTACCCACAAAAGCTTATGCTCCCAATACTTCTGTTAGTCTTAAAGGTGCCAAAGGACCCTCTGTTGCTTTTTACAGATACTTTCTTATCGGTAAAAATCTCATATTGAAAATTGACTGAGAACTTGAGGTACTATCAAAAATAAAAACTAAGCTGTGAGATGCAGCAATAAATGACTAACTCCCAAAGGTATTGGTGGACCCTTTAAGAAGACCAACTAAAGAACCCAACCTAAAAAGAATGGCAAACAACTGCCCCCATCTGTCACATTCCCCCACACCCTGCCATCAGGGCCAACAATTAAGCAAATAAGCATCTCCTCCTACATTTATTATTTACTTAATAAGATACAGAATAGAGAATGCCAAAGCACACTCCTCTGCATGCCTGCCTGGTAATAAACTATAAACTATTTAAATAAATGGACTTATTTAAACGTTTTAGCTCTTTTTAAAAGAACTCCATCAAATGGAGCACTACAAAATTTGTAATTTTATCCAAATGAAACTGTTTATGCAAAAGAAAATGGGAGTGCTTTCCTGATCTCATCTCATAATGATCTAAACCTGTACTAATAGTAACCCAAATAAGGCAGAATCAATGAAATTCCTTATAAAGAAAATAACTCAACCACTTGGTCTATGATATTCCTAGGAAGGCCCAGTCTAATGGAATAGATACTTAGCACATTTTGAGCTGTACTGAATAATTTACTCTTGCTGAATTTAAATGAACATATAGGCATTTCTGGGAGTTTTGCCTTTGACTTCACTGGAGCCAGGGTTTCATTCACAGCAGTAATAGATTCACATGGCAATGATGTAGTTGTGGTGCATGTAGAATGGACTCCCATCTTGAATGATTACTTCCAAGTCTTCTTCCTTCAGAAAGAGTCAATAGGGAGGTTGTGGTCGTCTTAAATTCCTAAAAATTGCATCTTCCAGCCTCATTCATGGTCAGTCTCCTGTTTTACGTCCTTCATCCTGAGCTCTATGAACCTTCTGGAGAAGAGTACCTTCCTCTGTACTGAACAAGACAGTTGAGAACAATTGTCTTGTTCTCAACTGGTGCATGACTGCAACTCGCTAGCGTCATCTAAGTATCTCCTACTATGTGACAAAATCAAAGTAATGGATGTTAACTTTTCACACTGAAAACTCTCTTTAGTTTCCTCTTCTCAGCTGTTTTTAAAAGTCATGGTTTTGCTCCATATAACCGGGCTATCATTACCACATTGAACATTCATATCTTAGGTGTCAGACATCCTAGTGCCCAAATTGACTCTTTAAAAATGCTGAAATACCATTGATGCAAGACCAAGTCAACATGTGATTTCAGTTATAAAACCTCCTGCTGTCAACAGACTACCCAGATAAAACTGTTCACCCATGTCATTGCCACCAACATGCAGTATTGGCAGGTCATTTGTTTCTGTTTTATAGGAAGCATGCATTGCTTTGGTTTTATCACCATTGAAATTACATCTCATAGATTTTCCAGTTTTTTGCAGCCCTTCCAGAATTCACTGCAGTTAGTCAGTAGTCTCTCCAAGTAAGGCAATATCATATTCAAGATCCTCTGAAGATTAATTTTTAAGTTTCGCACCTCCTACTTTGACCTCTATCAGCTTTGTCATCAGGTAGTCTATTGGAACATTAAATAACATAGAACATATGCCTGATTCTAAAACCCGTCTGTAATATAACCATTGGCCCTCCCACAGCTAAATATACTACAGTACAGGTTCTACACTAGACACACTAAGTCTTCAAGCACTTTATACTGGCATCGCAGTATTCACAATTCTGATCAATGCACTAAGCCAAAAGGTGCAAAAGTCTATTAAAGGGATACTAACTCCCTTTTGATGATCTAGTCATTTTACAATAGCATTGCAAAGAGCATATATAGCATGGATTGTAGATTGATCTGCACAGAAACCACATTGGTAGTCTCTCATTTTGGGGTTGAGACATTCAGTAATATGATTGTAAACACCTTCCCTGGGAATGACAGCAGCATTATTCCCCTATAACTTTAAAAAAAAGGGATGATAGGGGCCCTTTTCCAATCTTCTGGAATGCAATCAGTATCCCAAACTTTTAGGACACCTCTATGAAGCCAGTGCATTAAATGTGGGTCTCCACTCTTTAGCATTCCTGATGAAATATTGTCAAGACCAGCTCCTTTATCATTTTATAACTGTGTGGCCACAAGCAACGCTTCCTCTAATGTCATCAGCCTGTTGTCTTCCTCATTCATTTTTGGTTTAAGTTGCTGTTTATATCTTGGTGGGGATCCATTCATTAATTCACAGAATTGCTAAAGACAATGCTTAAGTTGTGCATCAGTATCCAGGTTTGGAAAGTTTCCATTTTTGTCTTTAACTGGCAGAGGCCATGAGAATGGATATCCAGTTAGGATCTTCAAAGTACCAAATACACATTTCTGGTCATGTCTTTCAGAGACTTCCTCAATACCCTGTGCCATACTTTTCCACCATTGATTATGATCATTGCAACAGGTCCTCTTGACTTCTCATTCAAGACATTTCTTTTCCTCTATTGCCCATTTCTTCCTCTCTTCACTGATTCAACTCTGACCTTCTAGTGCATCCATTCTGCACTGTGCCTCTTTTTTCTCTCCTATAATTTGATTATATTATCTGTAATCCAAGGTTGCTTTTTCATTCTCCTTAGTCCAAGTTGTTCTCCAGCAATATCTGTGATAGAATCCCAAAATAAAGTCCACTCTTCCTCCAGGGTAGAAAGTTGGTCATCCAATATAGAATATTAGATGGAAATCTACCGTATAACTATTAGCCATTGCTTCATTATGAAGCTTATCAGCATTGGAGGGTTTGATGTAATAGATACCCCTATCTGGAACCTTATTAAATGGAACATATTGTTGCTATAAGGAATCAATTATCAGATTCCAGAGCAAGATCAGCACTCCTAAATACATGCACATTCTGGATAAGTTTAGTCAGGGGTTTCCAAACTAGAATTTGATCCGAAGTGGCATTGTCATCCAATGGATATTGAAATGTATACTGATGGCAATTTTTGTGCTGAAATGAAGTCAACATTACAAATAATCCACATGTGGAAGCAAATTCTAGATGCATACCATTATCTGTTCTTTCTTCCAGTAAGTTGTGTGGTCCCTGTACCAGTTCAAATCCAGTTCTATCATGGACAGTTCTCATGTTCATATCTTGTAAGAGAACAATATGAAGTTGGGGTGATATACTAGATACAATGCAATTGAAAATGGCATAAAAAGTTTTTCCTCCCCCAGTATTAGGTCTTGAATCATGTGGAGCAAATACACTCCTAATTACCACACATCCAACCTTCAAACTGAAATTGAAGGCTATCAGGCATGGAGAATAACTGTGCCAAGTCAATAGTGCAGATTGTGCCCTCGAGGACAAAACCAGAGCACCACCAGTGTACCTGTTAGATGTATCACAGGTCTGACCAAACCATTGAAAGGTATGACCACTACAAGTCAGAACTGTGTACTCAGTGTTTGTATACTACCATGTCTCCTGCACATTGCATATATCAAAATTCAATCCCATCCTTAGATACCGACATTGCTGCAGAAGTGGACATACCATCTTTATATTATTTCCCCCCATCTCTGGTTCATGGAAAAAAAACATCATCATATGGTCTGACTCCTCTGCATAAATTAAACGGTTTTGATTAGTCTTGAAGCTTGCTTCCACTGTGAGTAGCAGATGAAACTGCCAGTGTTTTATGTCCTTTTCTTCTGCATGTCAAAGCTAGAGATGTTTTATGGGGCTGGTTTTCCAGGCCATCGCCCAACTCTCCTACTTTATCCAGGCTTGCGACTGACATTAAGAACAAGGAACCCAGTCTCTGCATTAAACAGCATATAACCTAAATTCAGCTCTGACACAAGTGAAGATAGAACACACACAAAAGGCTGGAAAGGGGACAAGTCAGACAGTGGTTACAGTAACAGAACTATGGGATTATTCAGTTAAGGTATATTAACATCTTCCTGTTGCCACTGAATTTTTTGGATTGTACCTTCACTTTGGTCACAACTAATCTAGTTCTCTGTTCTATTATTGGACTAGAAAATTTGGGTCAATGAAGTTTGCTGGTGTATGAGACTTGGCTGCAGCCTTCTCCCTTTTCTCCTCAGGGTTATGGGTCCTGGGTTCACTTATAAAGGCATCTGGTGCTTCCACCCAAGGAAACCCTTCCTAGTGCAGAGAACGTAGCAGGCTTGTCCCTTGGAAAATATTTAGCACATAATTTGTTACAGATGAGTGTCAGTCAGAGCACAAAAAATAAAATAGCTATCACAATTCCCAGAGTAATGAAACAATAATGGGGGCTTTATTAGATATGGGGAACTCAGGATAAGTGACAGTGAAATAGGAGATTAGGATAATAAAAGACAAAAATAACATTACATAAACTCTATCCCTCCCAATATTTATAGCCAGTACAAACCACCCTGTGCTCTCTCCCAGCACCTGCCTAGGCAAATACTGAATTTAGGCTCAGTCTTTGATGGGTGGTGCAGCACTGAAGTCAGTGGACATCTTAAAATAGCAAAATAAATAAACAAGGATGTTCTTACACACTATCCACACCATGGAGGGTAAGATCATCCTTGTGACTCTCTGGTGTGAATTCCAGTGTACAATTAGGCTGGCTCTTGGTAGCCTGGCCGTGACTGCCCTCAACCTCCTGAGTTTCTGGTCTCTGCTGAGATGACACTGTTCAATGTCCCAAAAATCCCAAAAGGATTCAATCTTCCCTGGGGGTAGGAATGTAGAGAGTAGAAGGGTCCTCCCTGGCTGTGATATTTCGCTCCCTGCTACACTCCAAACATGGCCAAAACCAAAAGTAAAACTAAACACTTTGTCTCTGGGTTTTGACTTATGGTGGTTCTGGTAGTGTTGTTAACCAGTTTTATCTCCACCCTGGACCCTACGCAATCTGGGAAATAGAGTCCTGAGCCTTTGTAGCCATTGCTGCTGTAATCCAGGGGAGTGTCCCCTAGAGACCCAGTGTGGTATTTCAGGATCACCCCTTCTAAAGGGGTTACACAGGTAACCCATCAAGAATAGAAGTGACATTTTTGGTCATTTCACTTAACTCCCTTGCTCTCTAAAGGGAAGGGGCTGAGCTGAGCTGAGTTCTCCACACCCGTAGGGCATTTATCACATTGGGGACAGTCTTTCTCTTTCCCATTTGAAATCCTAGTGGAATAAGAATCACACTAGGATATTTGGAGGAATTTATCTATAGGTCAGCGGGCTATAGAGAGGAAATGCAATGAGTACTTAGGAGCAGCCAATTATCACATGCATCATGGAGCAGAGTTCATAGTAAGACTATTTACTTAAATATATTACTGTGTGGCTGTGGCCACTTTTATTGTCCTGTTATATATAGTGTTCTCTGAACAGGAATGTTCACTGTGCCTCTGAGAAGGAAGGGCACAACATCTTTCAACTCACTTAAATTATCTTCCCTCGCCTCTTTCTAAGTGAGAGGAAAGGGGTGGGGATCCTGCTGAGAAACTCATTCAGCCAGCTGTTCTCATAAAGGCCTTCAGTCCAGGTTTAATCCTCAGCCCTTTCATCACCTTTCAGTTGCAAGTTTTAACTTTCCCTTTGAGTTGCCCTTTGTCCCCCTTTCTTGTAAAGCCTCTGTAGTTCGTTCTGATTTCTCTCCTACCACATCCTGTCCTCCTTTGGGGGAGGTGGAAAAGGGGGAGAGGAGGATGCAGTACTGCTGCGTCTTTTATGCTCTCTGTGAAGCATAAGTCACACACAGACGCTGCCAAAACATCCTCCTTTTATTTTCCGAAGCCCATTATCCCAGTTTGGATCTCTTTCCAAGCCATTTGGTAACCTTTCTTGCTCTCTTTTTTTCCCCCTTCTTTTTTTTTTCTTCAGGAGTGGTTTATGTTTGTATTTGGTGATGAAAGTCAGATCAGGCTTGAGTTCCTCTAGACACCAACCATCTACTGCTTTGCATAATGAGGTCTCCATAGGAAGATTTTTTTGCATCCTCAGATTGCAGGCACAAATAATTGTGGGCACAGTGTTACTCCCTCAATTACCCGCTGATATAATTGGATATGTGTGTCCCTGATTTGCAGATACAGTTGGGCATGTAAGAGTGAAAAAGTGGTAAATTTTTATGAATTTGCCAAGGTATAAGTTTCAGTTAAAGCTGAAATCTAACAAACTAGGTTTCCCAATTGGATAAGTGTTATAGCCAATATAAAATGGAATCTAATAGGATAACCTCTTTTCACTGAGTACAAGGAGCATTAGCTTCCAATTTTTAATGCTGGGTTCTTTTCAGGTAAACTTTAAACTTATACAGTATTTTTCAAATCAGGACGCTTACTTATTCTTAACCAGGCAACAATTTATTAATTCACCCAGGACCACACTAGTTAGTATACAATTAACCGTTCACCACTCAAGTATAGACATAACTAACGTTCTAGGTCAGGGATCGGCAACCTTTGGCACGTGGCCCGCCAGGGTAAGCACCCTGGCAGGTCAGGCCAGTTTGTTTACCTGCCATGTCTGCAGGTTCAGCCGATCGTGGCTCCCACTGGCCGCGGTTTGCCGCTCCAGGCCAATGAGGGCTGCGGGAAGCGGCGCAGGCTGAGGGATGTGCTGGCCGCCACTTTCCGCCGCCCCCATTGGCCTGGAGTGGTGAACCGTGGCCAGTGGGAGCCGTGATTGGCCAAACCTGCAGATGCAGCAGGTAAACAAACCGGCCCGGCCCACCAGGGTGCTTACCCTGGCGAGCCGCATGCCAAAGGTTGCCGATCCCTGTTCTAGGTGTTCACTACGCACACCATACAGTCTTGCAATTATTACAGGCTAGAATTAAGTCTGAACAGTTAAACCAAGGAACAATGCAAATTACCAAGATTTCTTATCACATTTACTTATGATCATCAGTTCTCAATTCTTTAGTACCTAACATATTTATCACACTTCCAAGGATACACTTTTAAGAGTGTGGTTACTATTGGTTTAATGGATTGGATCCAAAGGGACAAATTTAGAATATCAAAAGCAATTGCTCAAAGTTACTGTTTTCAATCTCTCTTAGGACAATTTGCTTGGACATATAGAGATAAAATAAAAAATATGGTTACCTGAGGTCTCACGAGAGAGTGTAGACTCAGGTAGATAACTTGAAAAAATAGAAAGGGAAATACATTACCCTTGGGGTTTAGGAGAGTCCTGTCCACACAGTTGGTCAGGGTGTTGCTTACACTTACAATTCTGAAGCTTCTTGGTGGTTTCAGTCAGCCCTCCAGTTACATGTGCTGATCACAGTTTATATACCCTAATTTCAGAACTTGTTTGAGGGGGGCACACTCTGATTCTATTGAGCACATGCTAAGGGAGTGCTCAGACTTCAGCTCTCTGTTTTTCTGCTGCTTTTGCCAGTATCCAGTAGATAGGGTTGGTGTATAACAAATTTCTTCAATCCTTTTCTTATCAGAGGCTTTTTATGTTTGATTCCTTTCACGGATTGTATTTCATTCTTAGCCCCTACTATCAGTTGGGACTCCCTCTTTTAAACAATGTTTCTTAATATTTCAAAATTATACCCCGGCTTATATGCTTCAACATTCCTTCTTCCCTGTGCCAGAAAATTCCTATTATTTATAGAGTGTAACATTTATTTACAATGAAAACCAACAAAATCCCTTATAATCTTCTAAATCTTGAAGTCATAGTCTATACATTTTTATTTACATAAGCATTTCACATTATTTAGGACTTAAAATAGAACAAGAGATATTATTCACATGCAGAAGGATGTAGCTCTGATTACAAGGCAAACAAATGAATTTGGGGTGAAAGATTATTCATGTTATATTTTAATTAATAAGGAAAACAATGAATAGTTTATAATTTAGGGTGAATATATGTGGCTTGGTTTTCTTGAGGTAACAGGTAATTTGCCCAATTTGACCATCAGTCTTACAGCCAGTTATTTCTAGTTTACTTAATTTACAGCTTCCCCACCCATCTCTTGATCATATTACAATGTGCAGTGGGACACTTTACATAGGAAAGCCAGGGGTCACCCTTGCTTGGTAACTTGGAGGTATTTTTAGCTAGGTTGGAAGGGAAAAAGAGATTTTATCCATATGCAAGCTATGAGAGAGTCTTGCCTAGGTGATTAACAGCACTCTCATTTAGCAATTTTAGTTTCTGTTCTTGGAGAGGAACTCCTGACCTCGACTGATCCGTAGGTCCTTACACAAATTGTCTCACATGATGTGAACTGTTTTCTTATGGTCTTTACTTCCTAGGTGGATCCTATTTTGGGATAAACAGAGGTAAATAGCTTTTCTAATTTTTGTTGGGGCCAGAAGGAAACAGTAGTTATTAATCTTTCAAGGCATATTTGTCCTATACATCTCTTACAAGCACTTATAGCAGTGTTTCCCAAACTTGGGATGCTGCTTTGGCGGGCCGGGACACTGCTTTGGCGGGCCGGGACGGTTTGTTTACTGGCCGCATCCACAGGTCCGGCCGATCGCGGCTCCCACTGGCCGCGGTTCACTTCTCCAGGCCAATGGGAGCTGCTGGAAGCGGCGCAGGCCGAGAGACGACCTGGCCGCCGCTTCCAGCAGCTCCCATTGGCCTGGAGCGGCGAACCGCGGCCAGTGGGAGCCACAATCGGCCGGACCTGCGGACACAGCGGGTAAACAAACTGGCCCGGCCCGCCAGGGGCTTTCCTTGCACAAGTGGTGTCCCAAGTTTGGGAAACAGTGACTTAGTATACGTGACATTAATTGCAGTCAAAGATTATCCTGGGTACAAACCAAATCACACAATAATAAACCAGGTTGAGGCTAGCCTCAAAATGAGGGACTACAACTGCAGAGCTGGCAGAAATTAAAGCTAGCAAGGAGGCAATGAAAGCTGGCCAAAAGAAATTTAAAAGACAGCATGAAAGCATCCCCACAAGCATGTAAAAGCTGATTTTTAAGGCAGAGAGCAAATCCAGCCAATTGGAAATAAAACACTGTTAAAACAGCAGATATCAACTGTAGAGACTTATACAATCCCTGTTACACAATGCCCAGAGCAGTCTGGTGAAACATCAGAAAGAAGAGCAAAGGTAAGACTACCAGAGACAGTGAAAGTTTTCCAAGAAATGCAAGAGTCAGAAAACCATATCCAACTTACAAGGTGCTTGCAACAAGAATCTTGAAAAATGCTTGGATGAGAAAATCAGTGGCATACAAACCACTTAGGAAGCTAACAACTCAGGAAAGGAACCAGAAATATCTTTATGTAAAATGAAAATTATATGAACTTGTTGCACTCTGTTCTCTAATTCTAGGTTAGAGGTTCAGAGTGGAGAGATAAGGCTGCTGTTGCTCAAATGATAATAGGTATTTCAGTGTTGGAACAGGAATGTAACATACAAGTTATACCACCATTGGCACTTGGGAAGATGATAGTTTGTTCTAGTATTGTTCATAGATTTTTAAGGCCAGAGGGGACCAGTATGACTATCTAGTCTGAACTCCTGGATAACACAAGCTATAGAATTTTATGAAGTGATTCCTGCATCTAGCCCATAACTTCTGGTTGAGCTAAAGCAATACTTTTAAACAGACTCCAAATCTTTATTTAAAGACTTTGAGTGAGTGAGAATCCATCACTCCCTAGTTTAGTTGTTCTAATGGTTAATTTCCCTCACTGATAAAATGTGTGCTTTACTTCTAGTTTGAATTTTCTAGCTTCAGCTTCTAGCCACTGGATCTCATTATGCCATTTTCTGCTAGACTGAAGAGCCTTCTATTGTAAGAAAACATTTCCCTATGTATGCACTTATAATGACTTCTTAATCTTTTTTTGTTACGCTAAATAGCTTGAGCCTCTTTAGTCTCTTAATGTAACACAGGTTTTCCATACTTCAACTCATTCTTGTAGCTCTTTTCTAAATCCTTTCTCATTTGTCAGCATCAATTAGATTGATCTAGTATTAGTTCAAGTGGATGATGGATTTGCATGAAAAGTTAGCAAGATGCTATATAAAGAAAAGAGTAAGTACAAATGGATCAATTAATGTGTGTGTATACTGAATTTAATATAGGCTAAACTGGGTTACATCCAGATTGCTATTCTGTCTTCTTTGTTCTCCATATAGTTAAAAAAGGTTGTAACAGAAATGCAACTAACAAGAAAAAAGTAAAGTATTTTTCCCTTTTTTTAATAAAAACAAAATGTAAGGGATCATGATAAGCTTCTTGATTTTCAGAGGTTACACCCTTCAGGTTGGGCACCCAAAAATTAAAGTAAGAAAACTCAATAGTCAATTTTGAAAATCTTGTCTTATATGAGGTGGATTACCTGCTAAAAGTCAGTGGGAGATACAGGTGCTCATTATCTCTTAGCATCAAGCCATTTATGTGATGGAGTATACAAACCCAGACTGGGCAACATGGGGTTAACAAGCTAATGTGGGCTCAGGTGGCTCCACCCCATCTCACCTATGAAAGATGTCAAAATTGGAGGGAGGAGCTTAAAAGGGAGAAATCCAGCTCAGGTGATGGTAGACCAGGGATGAGAGCAGACCAGGGATGAGAGCAGGAGAGCGGGCCAGCTGAAGGCAGGTTCCTTGAAAGACTGCTTCCTGACAGCCCCTACCTGAAGGGAGGGAGGGCCCAGTGCTGAATTACCTTCAGAGGGGACTATTCCTCTCTATTTATTTGTGAACTCAGTTTAAGGCCATAGCCTGACAAGGCTCACTGAAGGAAGAGAGCCTTAACCCAACTTTGGGATGATACTTTTTTGTTAATTCCCCTTGTGACTACCACAGAAAGGGCTGAGCATCTTAGGACTGGAACTGGAGTGGAAAAATGACCCAGCTGTCACAGAGCTTCAGCCCAGGTGAGTGCTATGGCCCCAGCCTGAGATTAGGGGGTATCCTGGGGTAGGAATTTTGCCAACTGTATATTGTACTACATTTACATGTAAGTTTAAAAGCTGGTTGTTCTTCTGGTAGATAATGTTTCAGAAGTAATGTGTATTTTGTTAAGATTTGGTCTTATGATGAATAAGCAAAATGTTCCATAGTGCTTAGAGCTAAACAAACAGATCTTCCTTCTGGATGTGGAAATCTGTCATATTTCCAAATTCACCATGTTCTATCTTTATTCACTGTGTCCTACTAGTAGGGATCTCCCCTAAGGGCCAACCCTAGGTTTGGCAACCCAGGGCAGAAAAAGTTTGACACTCACCTTCTGATAAGTGGACTGGACAAGTGCCCCCACAGGACCTCCCCCACTGCAAAAGAGGAACCAGGTAGTGATGTGGCTCCCACCCCCCCAGATTCTGATTTGACTTCCAGGGTGACTTCCCTGATCACCCACTTCTAAGGCTAGCCTTGTCATCTGCAGCATATTGATGGAGAAAATGATGCTTGGATTTGATGGCAATTCCTTTTCTGTAATATCTGTGACTTATTTTGTGAAGTTACTGGTGAGTTGCCAATATGTTACATCACTCAGGATCAGGCCAATGTAATTAAGTAAAAAAGCTGTGTGTTTGTATGGGCCCAATACTGAAGTCTTTATGCAAAGAAAAGTCCCATTAATGTCAACTGGACCATCACATACCATAAGAAACTTTGTGTTAAATGGTACAGATCATTGCAAGTATAAGGAAGTGTATAAAAATAAATATGGGAGTAACAGGGGTTTACACTAAGGGTATGTCTACACTATGGGATTATTCCGAATTTACAGAATTCGATTTTTGGCAACAGATTGTATAAAGTCAAGTGCATGCGGCCACACTAAGCACATTAATTCGGCGATGTGCGTCCATGTACCGAGGCTAGCGTCGACTTTCGGAGCGTTGCACTGTGGGTAGCTATCCTATAGCTATCCTATAGTTCCCGCAGTCTCCCCCACCCATTGGAATTCTGGGTTGAGATCCCAATGCCTGATGGGGCAAAAAACATTGTTGCTGGTGGTTCTGGGTACAGCCTCCCCCCTCCCTCCGTGAAAGCAACAGCAGACAACTGTTTCGCGCCTTTTTTCCTGGGTGAACTGTGCAGACGCCATACCACGGCAAGCATGGAGCCCGCTCAGCTCAAGACAGCAGTCATGAACATTGTAAACACCTCGCGCATTATCATGAAATTTATGCTGAACCAGCACCTGAAAAACCAGGTGAGGAGGAGGCGGCGACGGCAGCAGGGGGACGACGAGAGTGATGAGGACATGGACACAGAATTCTCTTAAACCGCGGGCCCTGGCGCTTTGGAGATCATGCTGTTAATGGGGCAGGTTCTAGCCGTGGAACGCCGATTCTGGGCCCGGGAAACAAGCACAGACTGGTGGGACTGCATAGTGTTGCAGGTCTGGGATGATTCCCAGTGGCTGCGAAACTTTCGCATGTGTAAGGGCACTCTCATGGAACTTTGTGACTTGCTTTCCCCTGCCCTGAAGCACCAGAATACCAAGATGAGAGCAGCCCTCACAGTTGAGAAGCGAGTGGCGATAGCCCTGTGGAAGCTTGCAATGCCAGACAGCTACCGGTCAGTCGGGAATCTATTTGGAGTGGGCAAATCTAGTGTGGGGGCTGCTGTGATGCAAGCAGCCAAAGCAATCACTGAGCTGCTGCTACCAAAGGTAGTGACTCTGGGAAATGTGCAAGTCATAGTAGATGGCTTTGCTGCAATGGGATTCCCTAACTGTGGTGGGGCAATTGATGGAACCCATATACCTATCTTTGCACCGGAGCACCAGGGCAGCCAGTACATAAACCGCAAGGGGAACTTTTCAATGGTGCTGCAAGCACTTGTGGATCACAAGGGACGTTTCACCAACATCAACGTGGGATGGCCGGGAAGGGTTCATGATGCGCGCGTCTTCAGGAACACTAATCTGTTTATACGGCTGCAGCAAGGGACTTACTTCCCGGACCAGAAAATAACAATTGGGGATGTTGAAATGCCTATAGTTATCCTTGGGGACCCAGCCTACCCCTTAATACCATGGCTGATGAAGCCATACACAGGCAGCCTGGACAGTAGTCAGGAGCTGTTCAACTACAGGCTGAGCAAGTGCAGAATGGTGGTAGAATGTGCATTTGGATGTTTAAAGGCTCGCTGGCTCACGTTACTGACTCGCTCAGAGCTCAGCCAAACCAGTATTCCCATTGCTATTGCTGCTTGCTGTGTGCTCCACAATCTCTGTGAGAGTAAGGGGGAGACATTAATGGCGGGGTGGGAGGCTGAGGCAAATCGCCTGGCCACTGATTACGCACAGCCAGACACCACGGCGATTAGAAGAGCACACCAGGAAGCGCTGCACATCAGAGAAGCTTTGAAAACCAGTTTCATGACTGGCCAGGCTACGGTGTGAAAGTTCTGTTTGTTTCTCCTTGATGAAAACCCGCCCCCTTGATTGACTCATTCTCTGTAAGCAACCCACCCTCACCCTTTGATCACAGCTTGCTTTCAAAGGAAATAACGTCACTATCATTTAAAAATCATGTATTCTTTATTAATTGATTATAAAAAGATGGAGAGAACTGACAAGGTAGCCCGGGTGGGATTTGGGAGGAGGATAGGAGGGAAGGAAAAGGCCACTTCAAAAGTTCAAAATAATGACACCCTTTTGCTTGGGCTGTCCACTGGGGTGGAGTGGGAGGGTGCACGGAGCCTCCCCCCTTCCCTGCATTCTTACACATCTGGGTGAGGAGGCTATGGAACATGGTGAGGGGTAGGGTGGTTGTACAGGGGCTGCAGCGGCACTCTGTGACCCTGCTGCCGTTCCTGAAGCTCCACCAGATGCTGGAGCATGTCTGTTTGCTCACGCAGCAGCCCCAGTGTTGCATCCTGCCTCCTCTGATCCTCCTGCCGCCACCTCTCATCTCGAGCGTCCCTCCTCTCTTCACGTTCGTCCCTCCTGTCCTCACGTTGGTCCCTCCTGTCCTCACATTCACTGGCAGCTTTCCAGTACTGGGATACTGTGTCCTTCCACTCATTCAGATGACCTCTTTCATTGCGGGTTGATTCCATGATTTCAGAGAACATTTCGTCTCGCTTGCGTTTTTTTCACCACCTTATCTGAGATAGCCTTCGGGAAGGAGGAGGGAGGCTTGAAAAATTTGCAGCTGCGAGAGGGGGAAAAAGGGAGAGAAATATTTAAAAAGCTACATTTTACAGAACAATGCTTATACTCTTTCACGGTGAACAACACTATTCAAATTACATAGCACATGTGATTTCGGTACAAGGTCGCATTTTGCATCTTAATATTGAGTGTCTGCGGCTTTGGTGTTAGAGATCACAGACGCAGGTCCGGGCAACAGAATTCGGCTTGCATGCGGCCATGGTAAGCCATTGTCTTTCGGCTTCTGCAACCTTCCTAAAAGCAGTGCCCTCCTTTCCCACATACCAATCAAAGCCCATTGAGTGCTGCGGTTTTCCTGTTAACGTGCAGCAGCAGAAACCGAACTAACCCCCTACCATCCAATTCTCTGGGATGATCGCTTTATCCCTCCCCACCGCGTGGCTAGTATCAGGGAAGATCCCTGCAGAAACCAAACTAAGCCCCTGTAGAGGAGAGGACTCACCCCTGCGGCGCCTCCTGCTGGTTACTTCCGGGAATTAGCTGTTCCAGCGTCCGGAGCGCCCTCTGCAGGCCGGTGATCCGCCTGTCCTCTGGCCCCCGTGTCCCTCCCTGGACCCTGGTGCCCTTTTACCTGGGGTGCTGCCCCCTAGCAGTACCCCCACAGTCTTAGGGTCTCCCCCTCCCAGGGATACTCCCACCCACTATCCCCACTTTGCCTAAGTCTTGGCTACTGCCCAGTCTCCATCTAGTCCCCATTCACTGGGGCAGATTGCAGTATCAGCCACTCATCACAGGCAAAGGGGTTTGGACCTGCTGCCTCTGCCTACCTGTGGGCTGCCCCCTGGAACCCCGTACTTAATTACCAGGCCTGCAGCCTGGGGCTTTCCTAGGCTGGAGCTCCCCAGCTCCCTTGCCCTTTCCCCAGCCCTGCTCCACAGTACCTTTTTCTGGCCTTTAACAAGGCCTGCAACCTCGGGGGTTTCCAGGCCGGAGCTCCCCAGCTCCTCTAGTGTTCCCCGAGCCCTGCTCTACTTTAGGTACCCTCTCAGCTTCCAGACGGCCAGGCCCTTCTCTCTCTACCACTAGAGAGAGACTTTCTGCTTGAGCTCCTGGCTCAAGCCTTTATAGGGCCAGCTGGGCCCTGATTGGACATGGCCCCAGCTGAGCCTGCTTCCTCCCAATCAGCCCAGGCATCTTGCCCTTCCACAGCCCTCCTTCAGGGCTGTTTTAAACCCCTCAGAGCAGGAGCGGGTAACCACCCTGCTACACCCCCCCATCCAAATCTCTGGGATGATCGCTTTACCCCTCCCCACACCACGTGGCTGGTATCAGGGAAGATCCCTGCTAGCCAAACGCGAAAAGCTCAGCGCCAATGGCCCCGTCCCCACCGCTTGGCTAACTGCAGGGAAGGATTTCTTTTCAGCCACAGGCAAACAGCCCAGTAGGAATGGCCACCTCTGTCCCCTTAATTAAATTCCCGTATTTCAACCAGGTTACCATGAACGATATCACTCTCCTGAGGAGAACACAGCGAGATAAAAAACGGATGTTGCTTGAATGCCAGCAAACACCGGGACCATACACTGCAAGGCTTTGTCATGCAATGATACCAGATTACTTGCTACTAGCATGGCATGGTCAAGTGTCCTACCATGGAGGACGGAATAAGGCTGCACTGCCCAGAAACCTTCTGCAAAGGCTTTTGGAGTACCTCCGGGAGAGCTTTATGGAGATGTCCCTGGAGGATTTCCGCTCCATCCCCAGACACGTTAACAGACTTTTCCAGTAGCTGTACTGGCTGCGAATGCATCCCAAGTCCTCAGGGCAAATTAATCATTAAAAAACATTTGCTTTTAAACCATGTTTTATATTTACAAAGGTACACTCACCAGAGGTCCCTTCCATGGCTTCATGGTCTGGGATAATGCCTTGGGAGGATTGGGAGGGTACTTCAGTCAGGCTGAGAAAAAGATCCTGGCTGTTGGTGAGAACGGAGTGCTGTGTGTTCTCCGCAAGCTCATCCTCCTCTTCCTGCTCCTCATCTTCCCCGTCCGCAGAATCCTCAGGTGAGGCTGATGAGATTACCCCCTCCTCAGAATCCACAGTCAGAGGTGGAGTAATGGTGGCGGCCCCCCTAGAATTGCATGCAGCTCAGCGTAGAAGTGGCATGTCTGCGGCTCTGCCCCGGACCTTCCGTTTGCTTCTCTGGTTTTCTGGTAGGCTTGTCTGAGCTCCTTAACTTTCACATGGCACTGATATGAGTCCCTATTGTGGCCTCTCTCCATCATGCCCTTGGAGATTTTTTCAAAAGTTTTGGCATTTTGTCTTTTGGAACGTAGTTCTGCTACCATGGAAGCCTCTCCCCATATAGCGATCAGATCCAGTACCTCCCGTACGGTCCATGCTGGTGCTCTTTTTCGATTCTCGGACTGCATGGTTACCTGTGCTGATGAGCTCTGTGTGGTCACCTGTGGTCTCCATGCTGGGCAAACAGGAAATGAAATTCAAAAGTTCGCGGGGCTTTTCCTATCTACCTGGCCAGTGCATCCGAGTTCAGATCGCTGTCCAGAGCGGTCACAATGGTGCACTGTGAGAGAGCTCCCGGAGGCCAATACTGTCGAATTGCGGCCACACTAACCCTAATTCGAAATGGCAATGTCGATTTTTGGCGCTACTCCCCTCGTCAGGGAGGAGTACAGAAATCGATTTTAAGAGCCCTTTATGTCGAAGTAAATGGCTTCGTTGTGTGGACGGGTGCAGAGTTAATTCGATTTAACGCTGCTAAATTCGACCGTAACTCATAGTGTAGGCCTAACATGCATTTCATTACATCTCACCTAGTGACTGATGAGCTACCCCAGAACAATATACCATATTCACTATTTTTGTCCACCAGTATAGCAGACATGCATATCTCAGCTCCCCAAGTTAGATACAGCTTTTCTACAAATGATGGGGGAAGTGTCAAGTAGAACAATAGTATAGATACTATATATGTAAATACCACTTAATCATTTTTATTTCATTGGATCCGCATTTTCCAATGAAAAAATGTTCTGTCAAAAAAATTTCAAGTTGCTCTCGTTAACAATAGTCCCAGTTTAAACTTTGCATTTACTATTTAAAGGCCTTGATATCAAAGACAACATTTTATTGACTTCAAAGAGATAAAAATTTGGGGCCCCAATCTGAAATGAAAGCACATAACTTTTCTCTTTAGAAAAAACATTATACTAGCTGTTTCTCCTTATCTTCCAAGGATAAGGTCTATCATCTCAGGTATATCCCTTAGGCTTTTACTAATTTTCTGGTTGAATCTGTTTTCCCCCCTTAAGGGTCCCACATTGGTTTGTTTGTTATCCCATGCTGTGTTATGGCTAATTTAGATTTTAAGCTCCCTGTGGCAGCCACACTTTTTTCGTATTTATTTATTGATCTGTAAAGTACCACAGATGCTGATGACGCTGTATAAATAATTATCCAATTATCCAAATTCTGTGTTATCTGAAATTCTTTTTTTCCTCTAAACCTAAAATTCCTAAAGAATCTGAAATAGATTTTGTCCAAAGGTTTTGGATATTTCAGAGATATTTGAATAATTGGAATTTACTTGTAGATGAAGTTCAGCTAAGATTCTTTTACCTCAGGGTTTATTTTTTTTAAATGCAGCAATATAATAAAGGAGGAAGCCTGCAGAGTCAAAATCTAACATGTACCCCAGATCTGGTCTTCAATATCTCTAGAAACTGAAGACTTCTCTCCACTGGAAAGTACAACATAGGCAGTTGCAGTGTAAGCTTCCTCATATTGCCCACACATTTCTTAGTCATACCCTAGAAGGACTTACTTTCTAGGAGTGAGAAGGTAAGTTAGTCTCTGTTATTCAGTTCTTTGCTTCTTTGCTAATACAGTATTGACAAAAATAGTGTCAATTGTTGAAAAACACGGTGATGGATATTTTTGGTGTGGACACTTTTCAATAAGGAATGGAACTGGGAATATCAAATCACTTCAAACTACCCACCAAAGAAAACCATCACATAGCTGTCAGTTAGCAACCTGAGGTGGAGTCAATACACAGTTAATGTAAAATGGGAAAAGATGGGGATGTGGGTCTTGGTAGCATGCATAAATGTTACATTCTTCCCCTAAGGAATATGACTATTATTCCCCTGCGCTTGTGATCAGTGCCAAATTAACCTTCACCTCAAGGTCTCCCACCATGTAATTAACTGATTTCTGTGTGTTTACCAGTGCAGCAGAACAAAGCAAATTTCTGTGGTGACCATATCCCCTCTGCTTTACTACTTTCCAAGCGATTATTCCAAAATAAGGTAAAAACACAAGCCATTTATGATGAAGCCTAATAGACAAAAGTCTGAAAAATGCCTTGAAGTAGTGTAGCATAGAGTAATATGCAGAACAATTCACACCACCTGCTTTATTTTATGTAGGAGTATAAGAAAGTCTCAAAGTTGTTAGATCACTATCTACTTTACACTATGATTGATTCCATCTATTGTTGTCTCTTTAAAATTATTGTCTTTTATTAAGGCCAAAAAGCCATTCATTTTTAAAGATAGATTGCAAGCATTTTTTGATTTACCTCTGCTGGCAAAATTAGATATTTTTGTAGGAAAAAAATAATTAGATCTGTTGTTCATTATATTTGATTTGCAACTCACTATTTGGAACTGCAGGGCATAATCCAAATAGGAATACCAGTAAAATAATGTGATTATAACAGGATGTTTTGATCCATTGTAAAATATAATTTAAAAATGGGCCTTTTGAATTTGAGTGACAAAATTATTCCCCCTCTATACCCTTTGGGAAGAGAGAAAGATAATTTGACTGTACACAAGGGAATAAAGATTGGAGGGTAGCACCACTGAGTGGTTTCTCACTGAATATAACTAGAAACTGAGACTCAGACTGGAATTTGCTTTTCAAAGACTTACCTACACTAACAGGATCCATTCTCTTTTGAGTAGTGTCATTATGAGTGCTCCACATCAGCATGTGCCTGTGCACTCTTGACTGGAGACTGGGTCTATGCTTATGCCCTAGATACCCTTGAGCTCCTGGATGAATGTATATGGGGATAATGGGGGACCCGCCACCACTCCAATTCTTCACAACTGCCTGTGGCTTGAGACAGCATGTTGCAGTATCTGTCAGCTAGCCATGAGGCTCTCTCCCTTTTTTTTTTTCTTTTGGTATTTTCTTTTATTTTTTCTATTAGCACAGTTTGCGCTGGGGGCATGGTTGGGTTTCCTCTTCCCTTCTTCGTTTGCCCAATGTGGGCCTTTTTATTTCCATGAGCCTTGATCTGCAGCCTCAAGTGCGAGTTCTGCCCAACCCCCAGGCTTCAAACCCTGCCAAACCTGCCATAGGTATTTTCCCCACAGCGATGGAGATTCAATCAGCTGCTAATGCCTGGGAGAGATTCACATCCCCTCCAAATTTAGGATCTGCTCAGGACTTAAAAGCAGATATAAGAAATTGGGGGAGGACAGACTGAGGCTCCTGTTGTTGGGAACCTTGTGGGGTCTGAGTCAACCCACTGTACCTTGGATTTGGTTGCTCAGAAAGCCCTGGCAACCATCTCTCCTGCCGCAGTAAGCATAGACCCTGGGGGCCCTTTAGAACCATGCGGACCCTCAAAGAAGAAAAAGACACGATTATCCAAAATGGGCTGAAAGAAGGGGAAAGTCACCTTCTCATTCTAGGTCTCAGGAAATGTCAAGTCCCAATACAGCTACAGCTGAGCCTCTCATCCCATTAAGGTACAGAAGATCACGCTGTGTACTAAGAAGCCAACTGCTAGAACCTTTTCCCACTGGAGGGTAGGACTCCAGGGCCACCCTGCTGCTGGAGCCTTTCCCTATGGCAGGTGTGGACTCCAGCAGCTTCCTCCTGGTGGAGGCTTTCCCTGCTACAGAGAAAGATTCCAACAGTGGGGAAAGGCTCTGGCAGGCTCTGCCAAACCTTCACTGACATGTGTAACTGCATAGCTTGCTTTTCACTGCCGCACATAGCTATGCATACCTTACATGGTGCCAAAAGTGGTGTGTTGTGTAAATGTAGCCTTGGGGAGGAGCTTGGGTTGGACTTTGTGGGGCGGGGGCTGTGTACCTGTGCGTGGGCTGGGGTTGGTGACCTGCGTGTGTGAGTGGATTCTGGGGAGCCTGTGCATGTTTGTGTATTTGCAGGATTTTGGAGGCAGTATGCAAGAGAGAGCTTTTGGGAGTGGAAGGCAGGAGTGTGTATCTGGGGACAATTGTGGCCTCATTGTGCTAGACACTTAAAGATGGTAAGAAGAAACAATCCCTGCCCTGTTGAGCTTATTAATTACTTTAAGAAAAGACCCAAGAGGGGGAAAAAAAGCTGTAAGAAATTACATATCAAACCAAACAAAAAATACCTCTAAACTATATTAAAATATTGTTATAATTGCAGTCAAGCCTCCAAAAGTTAGAAAATGTCAGATTTACAATTGCCTATTCAATTAATTCTGCCTCTTCATGCATATGCATGATGACAAAGTCTTTGGTGACAAGATAACATACTGTTTTTTCCAAGTCTAGGCATGTTGTGGGTTTTGGCTTTTTTAAAAGGAATTACTAATTTGAAGATGCTCAGCAGTTTGGAATGTTACAATAAGCCCCGGGGAAAATGGATTAGTGGGCAGAAGAAAAGTGAATCAGTCAAAGGTGTATGATGAATGTATTTATCGTGCACCAATGCAGTGTCAATTATCACATGGATATTACCTCCACATATGTGATCCTATATATTTAATCAAGTCATAGAGAAGTAAACCAAACTTTAGTTACCAAAACTAAAATGATCAACTATAAACTATGGGCACATTTTTCTCAAGCATTCAGAGATGTGTACAGTATATGTCAATATCATAATGTTAAAGTTAATCTATTTTCACATTTGGAGAGTCCACCAAAAAAAGTATGATTACTTTAAGACACCAACAACTAAGTGTCAACCGTACATTTTAGAGCTTGTCTTTGACATTATAAATGTGTTATTTTGTATGCCTTTTAACTAATTATTTTTCTCTGGCATTTTTACATCCCTAAAGTCTCTTGATTATTTTTTTCCCCTCTCCTGCCATTATGTAGTTATATCCAGCTGCAAAGGCAGGTGAGAAACTGCCTCTGTAGCAGACTGTAGTGCTTGTCTCAGCTAGTAATACTTTCCCCCCCTTCCCCCAGACACTGAAAACATCCCTCTCTTTGCAGCTAGAACCTGCTCAGTCTGATTAGCTCTAATCCTCTCTTGTGCTCAGACTATGCATATCTACAGTTCTGCCAGTTCATTGCTGGTATCACAAGGGTAACCACCACAAAAGGGCAATTGTTATGCTTCAGCGCCTTTTCGCAGAAATATGTATCCCAAAATCTAATTTTGTGATATCTATTGTTTTAAGATGTCAGTTACCATACATAACAATGGGTTTAGATTTGGTCTAATGCATGCATGCTGTATACACAGACTCAGGTGACAGAGTTTATATAAACAAGCTAAAAGGGAATATTTTGAATATTCTGTGTTGAATATTTTCCTACCTTTAAATTTCAGTTTCACCTAAGACATTCTAGGGCAAATCTTCACAGTGCTGTGGAAGGTCTTGTCTCTGTTCGTATCAGCATTTACACATTGAATAAACGTCTTTGGACTCCAGTTCCATGTCCCTACACTCCTTCAGGGCAAACATATCCCATCTTCAAAAATATACCAGACTATAGTAAAAAATGTGCTTTAGATGTCTTGGTAGATCAGGTGACATAACCATATATTTCCCTTTTAAAGCCTGCAAAGAGATTTATGTAAGATACATGGTGTAACTGACCAGAAGAAATGAGGATAATTTTGTCAAATCTAAAGAATGAAAAATATCATGTAGATCAGTTGTTCTACATGACAGTTGCCAGGGCTCTCTGAAGTCATTTGTGATCATCTTTAGATTTTGAAAACCAATCACTAGAATGGGGTATGAAGATGTGCAAAGAATATTTATATAATAACTTCACTGATGTAGATTCCAGACACTTGTAGGATGACCCTAATTCTTGGTAGAAGCCTGAAACCTGAAAAGAAAGCTCATTGGGTAGAGCATCACTTAAGTAAACAATAAGCTAAAGCTTTAAGTAAAGCTTCCTACGGCAGTTTGGTGTGTTTTGTGGTGGCTTGTCTCTGTGTGGTTACTGGCTTTAAGGTCAGATGAGAAAGGCCTGATCAAAGCTCCCATTGAAGTCAATGGAACCGATCCCATCCACTTCAATGAAAGTTGGTTTCTCTTTCTGTATATTTCCCACTAAAGGGACAAGCAGGTGGTACACCTCAGTACCAACACTTCTGTGAGGCCATATCAGTTTCAACAGAGTTTAAAAACTTTTATTTGTGTCAAGTTTGTGGATTTCCAATGAAGTTTGAATATAGTACAGTCATGTTCCCCTCCCACAGTTTGACTCCGGTGTCCAACAATCCAGTACTATTAGGCAGTATAGAGATAGAGATCCAGTATTGCCAACCCCAAACTATTACAAATCATGAGTCAGGATCCCCAGAATCATGAGATTAAATAAATATTGGGTTATTTCAATTTGTCTACTGCTTTCTGACCCTTTAGGCTGCACTTGGGTTACATTCTCAAGCTTTTCTGCGCAAACATGATAGCGAGAAATTTACATTTTTTAAAAAAACAAAGCTGAGATCTGTATGTAATAGTTTGTCTCCAAAAATTAGCACTTTAAGTAAAACTAGTCAAATAATGCGAGGCATAGGTTGGCAACACTGTCAGTCATGTATCAACACACTATATCACAGAGGGGGAGAAAAGGAGAACAGGGAAAACATTGTCTTCAAATCAAGAATCTCACTAATTTATAACAAATGCTCCAAGTGCCAATAGACACTATATTGACTATGTGGAGAAAAGGGAACAAGTTATTTCCATAAATTATAAGAAAAGAGAAAATGCTAAAATGCTGTATTGACGTATGCAGTTTTATACAACATGTAGAAAAAAAATGTGTAAACCACAGTATTTCCTTCCCAGGCCCCCAAAAGGGAGGATTGTGAATGACCGGATCCTCCTTATCCATCCTCCAACTTTCTGTGCAGGTCCCATAGGACTCTGTCCTTGATCCTGTCTCTTCCCTGGGTCTGGACAGTCTCCTTCACCAACGTGACTTCAGCTATCATCGC